>NW_006913281.1:0-505186 GCF_000281105.1 Coniosporium apollinis CBS 100218
CCTAACCCTAACCCTAACCCTAACCCTAACCCTAACCCTAACCCTAACCCTAACCCTAACCCTAACCCTAACCCTAACCCTAACCCTAACCCTAATAAGGGTAGGGGTGTTCTATTAGAGCCTTCTAAGCAATTTGGATAGGAGGTTGGAAGTAGAGTGTAGAGTAGAGGGAGGTAAAAGGGTAGAGAGAGATAATAGAGCTTAGCGCTATTATATAAGCTTTACACTCGTAAATGCTATCTAGCTATAAATTAAATATAAATCTTAACATTAGTTTAGTAGATTAAAACCTGAAGTGAAATATAAAGTAAAACTTTAAGGTAATATTAGAAAATAAAGTTATTGCGTTTCTAGTACTAAGATATTTTAGCGTGACGCTAGCGCGGGACGGGCCGTAGGGTGTAGAATAGAACTAAGTCTCTTTCCTACTATAGCCTAGCTGTTACCGCGGTGCCCCTATAGAGTTAGTTAAGGAAGCCTTTAATAGGAGGCCCCTAGTTAATAAAGGCCGCTCTTTCTACTATTATTAAAGTAGATAGTTGCTGTAGAGAGGCTATAGTAATAGTAGCCTTCTTTGACTCTTTTAATAAAGCCTTCTATAGGAGGACCCTTCTATACCTCCGCTCTAGCGCCTCTCGCGCTAGTTATTCTAGTTCTATACTACCGCCCTCTCTTCCTCACCTATCTCTATATTCTCCTATTATCTTCGCTTTAACCCCTTACTTAGTTAGCCCCTTCTACTTTCTAGCTCGCTAAGCGGCCTCTTCCTAGTAGGTAAAGAGGCGTGGAACCCTAAAAAGGTGTGCTACTCCTTACTTACTACCTAATACTCCGCCTTTTTAGCTTCTACGTGCCTAAGCGCCTCTTTAATCCCTCTCGCGTAGATGGTGCCAGCCGTCTATATAGTGTAGGCCGCCTAGTTATTAGCCCTTAACTCGTCCACGCTATAGTTCTTCTTAAAGCCTCCGTACTTAAGGTGGGCGCGTGAGATTGCGATAGTAGCGTGCTAGTAGGTCGTGATATTAAGGTGGGTTTTAAGGTACTTAGTGGCCTTCCTCTAGAGCACCTTAGTTAACCGGCCGCTAGCCTAGCTACTCTACCCTCCTCTAGGCGAGGGCTATAGGAACGGCGAGGTAGGCTTCTTCTAAAATAGGGCGAGGATGTTGAGATACTACTAGAATAGTAGGATGAGCTAGAGGTAGTATATAACTAGCTCGCTAACCTCCTTTAGTAGATAGTAATAAATAATCTTAGTGGAACCCGTTATACTATAGCCCTTATAGTAGGTCGTCACGGTACTAATTAATCTAGCCTTAATAAAGATACTCCTATAGTAGCCTTATACTATATTTATGTGTTATAGGCTTAGGATCTCTGTCCCCTAAGCTAGCTAGCTAGAGGTGAGGTAGATAAGTAGTAGAAGCCGCTCGAGGAACGCGTTAATATAAGAGATATATCCTGTAGCTATATCTTCATTCTAGACGGCCTTAGCGCTAGCCTAGTCTAGTTTAATAAACTTATCCCGCAGCTACTTATTCGCTAGGACGCGGTCTAGTAGCTAGTGTCTACCCGGCACTAGGACGTAGCTGTTCTAGGGGTCTTTTAGGAAGCTTAACCCCTTCTCGTTCCGCGATAGGTTGTCTTTAAGGTTATTAAGCTTAAGCTAGGGCGCGACATCCTCTCTCTACTTATCCTAGTATATAAGGAGGAGGTCTTCTAGCTATAACTACACTAGCTATAGCTAGTTGCTTATAAAGTCCTTAAAGTCCGCTATACGCAGCTCTAGCTCCTTATATAAGAGCGCCTTTTTATTATCCGACTAGTTAATAAAGCCTAGCGCTATAGTATTATTCCGGATCCTCTTTCTATAGGAGCGCATCTATAGCGCCTAGTTAAATAGAGACTTAGTGCTATAGACTAGAAAGCGCCCCTATAACTTCTTAAGGACGTCGCCTAAATAGGTAATATAGCTATTATTAGCTATTATAACGGCCTACTATATAACAAGCATCTAGGCGATCTTAACGAATTTGGATAAAAAGGGCGTATATTTATATGTGTCTCTAAAGATACTCTTTTTTAGCTCTATAGCAAGCGCGGCAAGAAAGCTAATAGCAACGCTCTCGAAGAGATCACCCCTAAGATTCTAGTTAAGCACCTTAATATAGAATAGAAGGGTCGCCTAGTCTAGGCGACGCTTAAGCTCCTTCTCACTTATCGCGCCTAGGAGGACGACGCTATTATCCGGGTAAGCCTCTAGCTAGCGGCGCTATAGTATGCGCTATAGTAGGTCTAGTGACTCTACGGCTAGGAGTATCTTATTAAGGCAGGACCGCTAGCCTATTATAAGATAGTGGGAGAGCCTAATAGGCTGCGCTAGGTCGGCGGTCCGGTAGGTAAAGTATAGGAGCCGCTTCTATATACTAGTATATCTTTAGTAGATAGCCTTTTATAGCTTTATTAGTAGCAGCCGGTCCTACGATTGAGCCTATTAAAAAAAGCTATTAATCTTAGTCTAGTTAAAGACATTAATCCTCCTATTAGCAATTAACTGCCACACCCCCTTAACTAACTACGCGAGGCTCTACCTAATAAGTTCTAGGGCCGGCTTACTAATAAAGTTAGGAGCCTTAGCGAGCTATATAATATCCACTATACTATAGCCGCGTAGATAGCGGGGCCACTAGGTTATCTTAAGCTAAGAGGATACCTCTATCCTAGTAGAGCTCTTCTAGATTATACTATTCTTAACCTTAGCGTCGGTGAGGCCCCTCGCTAGCTCCTAGTCTACCTAGACCTTAATTAAATCTGCTAGGGGGATTACCCAAGTCTCCTGCCGCCTGTGCTAGGCATCCATCTCCTTATTATTCTCCTACTACTACCGCTAGGCGGGCGATACCACAGCGAAGTAGCCGCTACTGTAGCTAGTAGTAAAGAGGCGCTAATAGTAGATAGAGCGTAGTAGGGGCTTAGCGACCACATTCTTAACATGTGCTAGGGGCTAGCCTCTATAGCTAAAGCCAATTATATACTAAAGGTAGAGGTGCTTTTAAGTAGATTTCTTAGTACGTACCATATAGTGGTATTCCGGGTATAGCAAGCCATCCTTAAAGATTAAGATATCTAGAATAGCGAGGGAGAAGGGATCTAGAAGCTAGAAGAAAGCTAACTTAGAATTAGTAAGAGGATACTATACTTAGAGGGTTGCTAGTAGCGCGTTAATAGTAGTAGTAGGCTATAGCTATAGTGCTATATAGCGGCGATAATACTTAAGTAGGTGAGTCTTAATAGTTTTTAGAGCAATAGCGCAGTAATACGGGCGATAGATAAGGACCTTAAGGTCTAGCACGTAGTTAAATAGATCTATAATACTATTAATAGGAAGTTAGTTAAGGAAAGGTGCAGGCGACGGGCGGTAAATAGAATATATAGAGGTAGGAGGACGCGTAGGGTGGCCTAGCAACACGTGGTTATCGCTAAACGTGTCTAGGTTCGTGTTCGCGTTAGCGCGGCTATAATTAATTTAGTTAGTTAGTTAGAAGGGTCGGTGGACGAAGGCTTCTATGGATAGGCCTAGCGGTATAGAAATCCAAAGGCGGGAGATTATATTATTACGCGGGGGGCGAGTAGTTAGTGTTAGTGTGGGCGCGGGCAGTTAGTGCGGGTAGGGTGATGGTGTTAAGCAGCTAATGGGAGGGTCGGTTAATTGGGTTGAGGGCTGGAACTCAATCGGCATGGAAGTGTCAGTCAGTCAGTCAATCAGTCAGTCAGTCAGTCAGTCAGTCAATCGGCATGGAAGTGTCAGTCAGTCAGTCAGTCAGTCAGTCAGTCAGTCAGTCAGTCAATCGGCATGGAAGTGTCAGTCAGTCAGTCAGTCAAGCCGGGTAGGCGCCGAACCGTGCAACACCTGTATATTAATAAGCGCGTCATTGATTGTAACTAGGTTTCTACGGAGTACGCGACAGGCCCTCCTCTTCTCTTTCCTTCTTATCGAATTCTTCTTGTATCTAGCGGTCCTCTATAGATCGTACGTATATAGACGTTCCCGTAACAACACTATACGCATTCTTACTGCCCGACATGTCCTCCTACGCTGTCTTAGGCGCCACTGGTAACGTTGGACAAGCTTTGCTCAAAGTCCTTCTCCAGTCGCCCGACAGCCAGATCCACGCCTACTGCCGCTCTAAGCAGAAGCTCACGAAGCTATCGCCCGGCATTACCGAAAACAAACAAGTGAACGTCTTCGAAGGCAATCTAGACGACATCGAGCTGCTGGTCAACTGTCTCAGCGGCACTCGCGCAGTCTTCCTCGCTGTTGCGCAGACCGAAAACCAACCCGGCTGTACTATCGCTCAAGACACCGCACACGTAGTTGTCTCGGCGCTCGAGCGACTTGAGAGCAAGAATGAGCGCCTACCAAAGCTCATCGTCCTTTCATCCGCGTCCCTGGATCACCGACTCATGTCCGATTCGCCCAAGTTTTTACTCAATACACTCTACCGTGCTTTTTCAAACATTTACGACGACCTTCAGGAAGCCGAGAAGTTCCTTCGCTTAAAGGACTCTCTTGTTACGGCTACCTTCGTGAGGCCTGGCGCCTTGTGTTCCGACATGCAGAAAGGCCACGTCGTGAGTATGGAGTCTGCTAAGATGCCGCTTTCGTTCCTGGATCTCGCTGCTGGCATGGTTGAAGTTGCGGAGGAAGATGGCGACCGATACGATATGAAAGGCGTCACTGTAAGTCCTACGGCGAAGGATGTCTCCTTCCCGTGGGACGCGCCTCTGGGTTTATTGAGAGGGCTTCTTTTCCATTTCTTGCCATGGACTTACCGATTCCTGGGGTGATAATATCGCACAAGAACTTGTAGTAGTACTTAATCCAAGTCTTGAAGTAGGCAAAGGCTGATATATATCAATTGAGATCAGAGCAAGTCTCTTAGGTCTCCTAATGCAAAACGGAAGGCAGCAAGATAGAAGACGAAGCAAGAGCCTTACCGGCGCTAGCGAGATTACCGGAAAGACTTACAGCAGCAACACGATAACATAGTAGTGATATCAGAGCTCCAGATCGAGCTTGACCCTCTCTCTACCCTTATGCCAGCTTGCCCTGAAGGTATTGAGCAGATTATAACGCCTAACCGTGGCATTCGGGCGGCAGGGTTCAAAATTCCCACAAATGCAGAGCAGCGGGAGAAACTCTATGTAGCTATTAGGTTGCGCTTTCTTTAGATACAGAATTCTTATTCGTAATCGGACAGGTCTGCAAGGCCCTTTACAAGATATCCAAATCTTGATCCTTTTACTCTCTACGTTCCTATCTACTACCACCAGGCCAGAGCATGTTGTTCTCCCCGACCGCTACTGTCAGCACCGCGCAACCTCCTCGCCCAATTATCTTCCACGTTTCACTACTCGACAGCTGCGCGCATAACTCCATGCTATGGCTTCTTGCTCACGTACCATAAAAGGATCGGCATGTTTGTCTTCCGTGTCTCCGCCGAGTTCGACTGCGCAGGCTTGCATCCCAAGGCTCGTCGGCGGGAGCAGGCTGGACACTATGGTTATGGATAGGCTGGAGTCGCATGGGGAGTAGAAACGACTTAGAACGGCAGAAGGATTTACGCAAGTCGAAAGTACTAGCGCTCTGAAGACTTCGAGGCTAGGGTGGTGGCATAGAGCTATCTTTTCCGTCGAGCCTCTCGCCGTTACATTGTTTCAGTGGCTACGATATGATGGAATTGTGTGCCTCATCAGTCCGCCTCTAGCGTGCCCTCCGCATCTGAGTTAAGGCTTCAGCCTCCAGCAGTCCATCTCGCCGGTACATCTTTGCCGCATTCTTCGGACCTGAAATAAGAAATCCTAACCCCCAACTAACCTTTATAGCTGTGTTCTGAATCCTCCGCTAAGTTCGTCTGCGAGGTCTCGCACTCTGAGGGGGCTTGCATCTAAGAACGTTCGCACCCAAGGAGCCTTGCCTTTGAGCGCTCGTTGGCGGGAACAGGCCGGGCAATCTGTAGCTATATATGATAGGCTGGACTTGGGCGGAGAATAATACGAGATGGGACGGGCAGAGATCTGCGCAAGTTAATAGTAGCTACTATACGAGTTTTGAGGTTCGAGGCGCGGCGGCATCTACTCTCTCCCCAGTCTCTCTTCGTTGTATCTGTATAGGTGTACTACAACGATTCTGAAGCGGAATATTCCTTACCGATCCAATCACACTCTGTGCCCAAGGCTTCATTTGAGTTAATATCTCCAGCCCTCAACTGACCTTTACTCCAACAACCTCCGTTCCAATCCAGGTTTTGATTCCAGACCAGAAACACTCATCCCGCATCTCTCCAGCCGAGTGGTCTTCTCCAAGCCTCTATCATCGAGTAGCTGTCTTCCAACCTGCAGCGATCTCCAAGCCTGCATCGCCTGGTAGTTGTCCGCACAGGAAGACGTCCGCGAATTCAGGCAGATCATCCAGGGTTTCGAGGGCGTAATGACGCAGCACCTGCCGTTTGCCGTTAGAGCTATCAGTGAATCCAGCCGGGACTCCCATGTGGCCGGGAAGGGTCATCGCGACCCCCTTCCACTCGACGAGATGCTGCAAAAGACCGAGCCCGTTGCGGTCAAGGCTGTCAGGAAGGATGAGCTGAGGGACTGGTGGAGCAGGCGTGGAAAATTTACTCTCTCCCAAAATCTTACTCTGCAACACGAAAAACACGAGAGCTTACTATTACTACTACTGATTCAAATTGTCACGGCGTGGAGAAAGAAGCCTGATAAATAAGCGCGGCGTGGCACTAAGCTTATAACACAGGCAGCTTACACGGTTACACTAAGAATGCAAGTGGAGGGAGTTGGACTGCTGGCACCAACCTCGGGATCCTAGAAATAAATACACGCGTATGCAGATGCGTATGCGTATGCTTATTCAGTAGTGCATGAGCCAACCGTACCTAGCACCTGCAGGCTTGAAACGAACCCCTTGCCATTCTTCCCGGACGAGCCACGCTCGTCTCGCATGCCTAGCCGCTTTCAGATCTCACTCATTCTAGGCAGCATGCACCTCGCCTTGTTTCCAGTACTTCCTCGATTTTCTTCTCAAGTTTAACCAGATCGCATTATGATCTGATACATTAATGTCCGTGGACTCTATCACGTCTCTAGGTTTAGGTAGTTCGCCCTCAGCCGTGCCTTGGCCATGCACTCTATCTGTCGCTTTCTCTAGGTCTTCGGTGGATAGAATCCATAAATAGAGTCATATCTACCTCATGCTGTCGAGCTAGTAGCGAAGAAGTTATGCTCTTTTTCGGGTAGGGATCAAGGCGCGATAGCCGGCGGTAACGCGGCCCTGCGGCTCGGCGTCCATAAGCCGCAGCAAACGGGGGCTGGCGATCTGAACCTCGCGAGAAGACCTCGCGATGCTAGCTGCTCCTGGTCGCGACTTTGAAACATGGCACGACCTTTGTCACTTCGTGGCCTCCGTATACAAAGGCCGCCTGACGCTGATCGCAGACGGGGTAAACACATACACATCTTTCGGCCCCGCAGCCTTCCTCTTCTTCCCAATCCTATCAAACATGCTACCATTTCACCGTTCCACAAGATGTTCCTTCTCGTCATTCGGTCTTCTTCCCTTACTCGTTACTCTCTTGCCTCCTGCCGCTCTCGTGGCCGCACAGGCCGGGAATGACCTTAGCTGGGTCCTGTTCGATCGCGAACAGTTTGACGGAAACACCGTTCTCGACGCAAAGGGAGATGTCCAGCTCTTCTGGAAAACCGGGGACGAGTATTCGACATACGGCATCGCCTCTCGGTCTGGAGGCTACCTGGCTCTGGGCTTCAGCGAGACTGGTGCGATGACCGGCGCCGATATCGCTGTGGGCTACAAGGACTCCGCCGGCAATTTCGTGCTTGAGAACCGCTACGCCGCCGGTTTTACCGCCCCTAACCTCTCCAATGACCAAAAGAACAACATCCGCCTCAAGGAGGGTGACCAGAAGAACGGAGTGACCGCTTTCGTATTCGAGAAAAAGAATAAGGCCGACTGTTTGCAGAACCAAGTCGACGTCACCAAAGACTCCTGGCAGTGGTTCATCTACTCCTTCTCCGGCGAAAACACTTTTGGCATACACGAGGCCGGCAAAAAGGGCAAGAAGTACGTCAAGCTGGGCACTACCAAGACTATTTCGGTCAATGAGATTCGGGACGTCGATGACGCCAAGGAGTTCACTATCGTTCAGCCCGAGATCACCATTCCTACCGCTGAGACCGCTTACTGCTATACGCTCCATAAATTGCCCGCAGGAAAGAAAAATTTTATTCTCAGCGAGCGGCCGTCCTCGTCGAGCAAGTTGCTTCACCATCTGGTCGTCTATTCCTGCTACGGTCTGCCCGAGGAAGCTAAAGCAATGGTTGGCCAGGAGCCTAACTGTGACTACGAGAACTTCTCAAATCCTTGTAACGGTTTCGTTACGGAATGGGCCCCGGGCATGGCTGGTCGCACATTTGAACCAGGTTTCGGCAAACCCTTCGGCTCCGACAGCTTCGAGTACGTGATGCTAGAGATCCATTACAACAATCCCGAGGGGCTTGAGGACGAGAAAGACTCTTCTGGCTACACGTTCCTCTACAACGACAAACAGGTCGAGACTGAAATCGGCACCCTCACACTGGGCGACCTCCAGGTGACTGGCTGGTCCCTCGAGCCGGGCAAGGAGATCGTGGCGCGTACAACCGTTTGCACGCCCGAGTGCACTAAGCGTTGGCCGTCTGATGGCATCACCGCTTTCTCCGTCTTTTTCCACATGCACCAGCGTGGTCGCAATCAGCGTGTCCAGATTATCCGAGACGGCAGGGAGGTGAACGCTCTGTCCTCGATTCGCAGCTTCGAATACGGCTACCAATACTCGAAGAATTTGGGCGAGGTCAAGCTGCTTCCGGGCGATCGTCTGATCACCACTTGTGAGTTCGATACCTCCGAAGACAGGGAGCCGGTTCCCGGCGGTCTCGCGAGCAAGGAAGAAATGTGCTTCGCCTGGGTCGACTACTACCCTGCCAACAAGGTCCTCGCATGCACGCAAGTCGATATGGGCCAGGCTCCCGGCTCCCCATTAAACGGAACGGCAGCCCTTTGCCTCGAGGCCAACGGGGACTCGGCAGATTCCGTTTTCCCCTCTGAGTCCCTCACCGCCCCGTTCCAACGCCTTCCCGCATCCGGAAATACCTGTGCCGCCCCGGCTACCGCAGGCGGAGCCAACTCTAGTACCAGCCCTGCCCTAGCCGCCTCACCAACCTCATCCGCCTCATCCGCCTTTTCCTCTCTCTACCGGGCT
Source organism: Coniosporium apollinis CBS 100218 (assembly GCF_000281105.1). Lineage (NCBI taxonomy): Eukaryota > Fungi > Ascomycota > Dothideomycetes > Coniosporium > Coniosporium apollinis. The sequence goes on from NW_006913281.1 coordinate 9,327, forward strand.
TTGTTTACAATTGCAGCCCCTCTCGCGCTCACGATAATCTTGGCGCTGCAATTTTTCTGAGGATCCCGAAGAGTTCTATTACTCTTCCCGTTTATTTCTCAACAACTAAGATCACGGCAAATCGATAACTGGAACTAGAAACGCTATATCAGGGTTCGTTGGAACCACGAATAAGCTTTATTGAAAGGAGCTTTGATTTCCGCCTGTTTTATCTTCTCTTTTGTTTTTCTTAAGTAGTACTGTGGTGGTGTAGGAGGTTCATCACGTGGAAGGTAGTATAGGTTAAGCGCGCGGAGATTCCAGGGTCTTTATGCAATCAACCACCAGTTGTATTATAGTATTAGCGACAATAGCATCTGTTCTACCTGCCGCGTAGCCTCATTAATCTATCGCTGTGGTAATATCGCTGCCTTAATAGTCCTGCCTTAATACCTCGCCTTCGCGGTCGCGCACGACCTACTCACCTGAGTCTATACTCAAACCACTTACCTATGAGTTTGTGCGGTGTCGGCTGGAGTTGTCGCGTAGGCATTACTATAATCAATTGCTGTTCGACAGATTGCATTGGGGCGTTGAGAATTACTACGAAGCGAGATGTCCGGGAATCTAATATACGTGCTCAGTAATAGATGACAGTTCCTGACTCTCGAAATCAGAACACAGAGGAAACAGGTCGCTGAAGTCGGTAGCCGTGAGAGGTTCTTAGGCAAACGTTGATAGATTGTATGGTCCTCCCTTCTCTAACGCCCGTCTGTACGCTGGCCTATTGATCACCGTGTAGTGCCATTTAGCTAGCTTGGGATAATTCTCCAGCTCGATGTATCCTCTGCCAATCGCCATATCCATAGGGAAGACCATGTTGAAATCCGCTAAGCCGAGCTTCTTGCCTGAGAACCATGGTCGTTCCTCGGACAGCGCATCTTCCAGGATCTGATAAATGACTCTCAGATCGTTCGTGAAGTGGTTTCGGATGGGCATCACCATCAGAAGAGTAAGTTGTCGTAATGGGAAGAACAGCATTGTTGGGATGACTTCGAACGTGACGACGTTGTCGACCTTGGTGACCAATGAGCCATTGGCGAACTCTTGGAAGAAAGTAGTTCGAGCTTTGTCTTCTTCTGACTCTGGGACAAGACCCCGTCGGTGTAGTGGTCAGAGATGAACTGGAGGATGAGTCGCGCTTCAGTCAAGACATTCGGCAGGATCTGATAGGTGACTTCTGGTTCTCCATCGACAGGCTCCAGCGTGACTATTGGCGATTTGCCCAGCGGGAATTGTGACTTAAGGACTTTGTATGTATCGGCGCCTCGTCGGAGGAGGTTCACTACGTTGTATTTGATGCCGGTGTCAGCAAGCTCCTCAAGCGCCCAAAGGACTTCCCGCGCTTTTGACGAGGACATGTTGTACACGGTTGGAATGGTCTTTTGCTGCTTGTTTCCGGCCATGGTGGTTGATTGGATGGGTTGGGCTGAATGTCGTGAATGATGCACAACATCGTAGAGTTGAAGTTTATTTGATAACGACCAAGGCGCCCCGCCAATGCGCCGATCGCCTAAAAAGGCAAAGCGGGTGCCAAGCAGAACACGCAGCCGTGATTCCCCGCAGTCTCTTCGCAATCTGATCACTGGAGCCGGCAGAGACAACGGGGAGTGAATAGAAGCAACACCATAGAGCGAGAGAAATGATCGGACATTAGAAAGAAGATAGTATGGGATGAAATGGCCCAAGCCCATGTCTGAGAGCCCTCTGCTGAAAGTAGCTAACCTCTGATCCTCCGCTGCACACGGACTTCAATCGTGGCGTGAATACACTATGAACCTTATCCATCTCGCAGCAACCCTCCAATGCTGCTAAACATCATCCACCTCGATCTCCTCAGTCTCCTGGCTGGCCGACACTCCGCTCTCACGGGCAGACGCTCTGCTCTCGCTGCCATCATTCTCCCCATCCGGCCTCGTACCCAGCTCCTCATCCTCTGATTTCGGCGTCGGCATCGGCATCGGCATCGGCGTTTGCATTAGGAAGGGTTGTTACATCCAAGACTGCGTCTGTCCAGGCTTACATCTCAGCTATTGCTCGAATCTGCTCGGCACTTAGGAGCCACATACCGTCACTCTTCTTGCGGCCCCGAGGATAGGACTTCATGATGCTTTTGTGCATCTCCGGAGTCAAGCCTTCCGCGGTGAGCTGATCTTCGGCCAATTGGTCCAGTACAGGCGTTCCACGGTTCGGCGCCTGCTCAGATCAACCTTCAGTTGATTTTAAAAGACCGGAACTTCAATCTTACGGTCGCAAAAGAGGTTTGAATTTAATAAATCACCACCATAATAAGCTACATACAAGCTGAGATTAATAAGATCTTATATTCATATATAACGCTGTAATATGCAATATTAAAAAAGCAATATTTTCATAGTTGTGAAGATGGGTATTTGCCTAGGGAGCATCGTTTGCAATCAACAGAAGGCGGGCTGAGCAGGCGCCGAACCGTGGAACGCCTGTACCTCCGCCAAGGTCTTGAATGTGGCTTCTCCACCACTGCTGACGAGGCGGTTCTTGATCTTCTCGGAGTACGCATTAAGGGTTTAGGGTTTCGTCCCAAAGAGCATTTTCGGGCGCGGAAGTAAGCGAATGCCACATGCAAGTTCACTCATGTTTCAAGGGAATGCATCGGGAGGTACAGCACGGTCCTGGCGTTGCGGCAACCAGCAATCGTCTATCGAGCTTGATGACTAACAGCCAGGAGACACGAGCGGCTATAAAACTAAGTAGCTCACTGAGCGATATGCTCAACCCTAACCGCATGTACATCAAGATGAGACCTAGCAAGCCATCCCTCATCATCGATGCTTGCCGCTGCTCACAGTACGCGCACCCCCTCGTCTCATACAATCAAGGTAGCTCAACAAACAAGATTTGCTCATCCGAGAACCGTAACGCTTGAGATGGCTGATACCTGCTCCAGCTCCAGCTTGCCACCCGCCACTACAGTAAAGGCCGCACAGCCAGACCTTCATCATGAACTGTAAAGTCAGCAGCAAAGCCAGATTCTTGACCGTTTGCAATCGCCGACGGCGCATGATAGCTACTCCTAACCCGGTCCTTCACCGCTTCCACCCGCGATCTTGGCGTTATGGGCGTCGACGAGTTCTCTATACTCCTCCCCTAGGCGGCAAGCTTCCTTTAATATGTAGAGGTCCTCGAGCAATGCGACGTGATCAGCCGCGAGTTCCTGCAACTCCCTGTCCTCCAGCTCTTTCAGCAGCGCCTCCTTTTCCTGCAACAGCGCATCCCTCTCCTCTATGAGGCCAGGCAGCTCCGCCTCGAGGCGTTGGAACTCGGCCTCGTCACGGATCCTGCGTGCAGTGCTTTCTCTTTCGATCACCTCCAACTCCGCCCTTAAGGCAACGTTTTCCCTATTATAGCGCTCTGTAGCTTCTGTGACCCGCTCCAAGTCCTTCTCGGCGTTATGCTTGAACGGTGAACTAGTCCAGGCATATTCTAGATAAAGATTCCACCTGAACCCTTCTTTATCGTAACACCTCGAATTGCTCTGGCCGGCTGGATGGTGGCTGAAACCACCGCCGTGCTCGATGTAGCCACACCCCAGCCGCGTGAAGAGGATCTCCGCCACTACGCATTGTGGCTTCCGGAAAACAAGATAAACGATGTGCTGCCGGATTGCGTAGCGTTCCTTGAACATAAGAAGGCGGACGGCTTCTGTCAGGTTCATCAGATAGTTGGACCTGTTGTGCGACTTGTGTTGCTGGAGCCGGACGGCGGCGTTGCTCGCGAAGCCGTACTCAACGAGCGGCGCCTCCAAAGGCTGATCCGCTTGGCTCTGAGGAAAAGCATCCAGGCGTCTTGACAGATTCTCGCAGAATCTGAGGACAACGTCGCTATGTGCGGCAAGCACGAGGTACTTGCGCCGCCCGCTCTTCACCTTTTCCGCCGATACCCTCTTTCGCCCCTTCACTCGGTCCACACGTAGAGCAAAGTCACTGTCCGTACGTCCAACGTACTCTCGGAGCCTGACAATGACTGCGCGCAACTCCGTTGGGGTTGGGGACAAGCCCTGGCTGTCAACCAGGATGTTTTGGTAAATGGTCGGCTGGTGCTGCATGCGCCGTGCCATTCGGTTCACGGCTTTAGCCGTCTCGGGGTTCCGTTTGACTTCGAGGGCGAGGTTGCCCTTTAGGATAGCGGTGAGAACACGTGTGTTCGTAGAGGCTAGTATCTCGAACCCCGCTGATCGGACCATTAGGCTTGCAGCTTGATTGAGGAAATTGGATTTCTGCAGCTCCTCTGCCAGCAGCATGTCAACCAACTCCAAGTATCCTTCGCTGTTGAGAGTGTCGATGTAGCGCTTCGCCGTCGCGTCGCGAGCGCTCAGCTTCGTAGTGTCGAGCGCTTCTTCGTCGCCTTCGTCCTCGGCTTGAAGCTCCCCGGCATCCTTCGGAGGGGCATCACCAGTGGGCGTTTGATCTGGTCTTGCGGTGAACTGAGCCTCCGGTACTCCCTCGATCTGGGACGCAATCTTGTCGAAGAGCTCGTCTTCATCTTCACGAGAGTCAACTGTTGTAGCTGACGCCTGTCAGCGCCAATGCAATAGCTATCCACAGGAACGGGGCCAGCCTTGCCTTGAGGGGGTGCGTCGCTGCCCTCTGCGGTGCCTTCCATCGCCTCGCCTTCGCATGCAGTGTCTTCGTGGGTGGGGGGTGGGCGGCTGTGGATAGGGTCCCGCATGCGATGAGGTCCGCGCGCATTCTGCTCGGGGGCCATGGCGATGAAAGAGGCCGGTCTGGGGACTGTCTGGGGACTGCCTGGCGGAGATGGCTGACGCGTGTTTCGACTGGAGATGGTTGATGCGCGTTTCGGCGGGAAATGTCTGAGGAATGTTGGTTGACGTGGGGAGAGTCCAGTGACGCGAGGAAAGTCAATATAACGCGTGGACAACTGAGCCGGCGCTGGTGGGGGTGGGGGGGCGTGGAGTCGTGAAGTGGACGTACGGGAGAGGTCGGAAACGGCCCTCCGATCCGGAATAATCAAGCACGAGCGGAAAAAGCCCCAATGTACAGTAGACACAAAGAGCAGTCACGATTGTCAACTTTACGGTGTTTGATAGCCATACGGGCAGATGGACTAGCTAGACATATGAAAGCGCCCAAATTGTTAGCGAGTACCAGCGGTTTTCCGACTTGTCCCCCCACAGCTGCTGAATTACGGCCTTTGGCTACTGGGCGAGATAGCATCGTAAAAGCGTAACGAGCTTAAGGAACGGGCAGTGATAGATAACGGATGAGAGTTCAGCGATGCGGTGCCTACGGCGTACAGGTTACATTGATCCCATCTGCTTGCGATGAGGGATGTTGGTTAGCACAAGCGAAGGGCAATACGTGCTGACTTGGACGGGCAACGAGCGTTGAGCGATGAGGGGAGAAGCTAATCAATAAGAACCTGATTGATGAGAACCTGCTTTTGATGCTTTTGATAAGACTAAGAGCGGTCTAGCCGCTGGAGAGGATGCTAGCCCCGCGACTTTTACAGATGAGTGTGACAACCGCCTCGAAATGCAAGAGAAGTCTCACCCCTAGCTTGAGATGAAATGTGAGAAACGGCATCAAGCCCTAAAAGAAAATAACCACCTAGGTTGAGATGAGGTTCTGAAGACCGCATCAAATTGCAAAAGAAAGCCACCATCTGATTTGAGATAACGTGTGAAAAACTCCATCAACCCGCAAGAGAACCCCGCAATCAAAATGTAGGGAATGCTTGATATATGCCTATATTGCAAGCAAATTGATAGATCTCCGCGGAGATCTATCCCCGGACAACAAGGAGATTCAGCGAGGTTTGTTAAGAATGAGGAGTGGCAGGAATGCATCCCTCATCACCTGTAACTGCTCCAGAGTCACCCCAAGGCTGTTCGCAAGGTCGGCGGTGACCGGGAGTACGCGAACCCGTCGGACCATGGGCATCCGCCGCGTGTTGGTGTGGCGCCTCGTGCGTCGGACCCATCGCACGTACGCACCAGTCCCGTCGAAGGGTCTGCGGCCGCGGTGCTCGAGGTACTGCTCTCTCATATTCTGAAGCTCCGCCAGGGTAGGCGGTGAAGTGAAGCGCTCAGCGAGCTCATTTCGTAGGACCGTATATTGAGCCTTGGTCACGCGGACGGAACGATCCAGCGAGTGCATCCGCTCGAGCACTACCGAAACGTCGAGGGGGTTTCGGCCTGCAACATTTTTGCGAGTCTCCGTGTCGTGGAAGTCAGGGGGCTGGGATAATTAGCGGATGAAAGCCATGACACTGGAAGAGACGTACCAGAAGCACGCTTTCCTCTGGCTTCGTCATGAAGCTCGACTGAGCAGCCGCGCCTTCGTCATTGGCTGGTCTCTTGCTTTCAACGTACGTGTCGATGACTGAGCTTAGGGTTGGTGCCGCCCGACCATGCTGACGGGCTTCGGCGACGGCATGCCACCAGTCGTGGAGAAGTTGCTCTCGGCTCCGCTTCTTGGGCACGCCGAGCAACCTCTTCCAGGGCAACCAGTATCCAATGTCATCGTACTTGACGTACTTGTGCTCTTTCTTGATTTCTGCCCACTTCACCACGTTTCCTTTGCCTGCTCCTCCATCCGGGTTCATGACGTAGGCCGATTTTGGCTTGCCGTCGCGCATCGCGTATGCACGGTACACCCCCTCGGGGAATTTATCACATGGCTGGACGACCAACAAGAGATTCATTGCTCCTGCGAAGACGTGTTCGATATCTTCCATCTTGATTTGCGGTTGCGGGGGAGCTGCGATGAAGGTGCAAGGCGCGCAAGGCGCGATGACGGTCGGGGAGCGGCGCACACCTGACAGCTAAAAGTGATGCGCGTTCGGAGCCAGGGCGGATGATGAGTGATGCACGTTTTGTGGAGGAGAGGGCGGTGTAGATCTGATGGAGCTGGAGGAGACTGGAGGAATCTGGATGGAGATAATAATGGGTGAAACCGTTCCTAAAGCTAAAGGAAAAACATAGCGCCGCACCGAAAGGATTAGAGATAGCGATTAGCATAGTGCGAGATGATATTCTAGGGAGCATGCTAAAGGATTGACAGTCTATGACCCGCGTCCATGGCGTAGACTCTGGTCAGACGTCGCAGCCAGCGCCCGGAGCCGCCAGAGAAACAACACCCTGCCCTTGGAATACCGTTTAGCGCACGAGTAGCCAGTCAAGCAATCGTAGCCAGGCGGACCCGGACAAGGGTAGCGAAGCAACCGACAATGACCCAGTGCACGATGGGCCGGCCTGGTTCGCAGTGGGAGAACTAGAAGGGCGGTATATTAGAGTGCCGTCCACGGGTGTCGAGGAGAGTGTCCAGACGCGCGTCGCCAAAGAGATGCGATTCTGGGCCATCAGGAACTGTCACTGGGCGCGCGACGCGTACGAGACCGGAAGCTGCGTCCGGCTGCGCCTCTCGAGTATGGCGTGCACGCTGGGAATCGATGGAGGCGACAACGTTGCGTGTAGGACGTGCACTAACAAGCGTATGCCGTGCATGAGAGTCGTCGACGGGGACCTGTGTTTGATGCCGCTGGAAGCGAGCATCCGCGGCGGTAAGGACGGCGACGAGGCGAGAAGGTGGTTCATGGCGGCAGGAACATTCCGCAGCCCGAGGGAGCTGTGGAGTTGAGACGGCGGCGGCGCGTGGTAGTTCTGGAGAGCATAGCTTAGCACGTGGTCTCAAGAGGTTGCTGTCTGAACGAGACTTCACAAGAATGGTCATCTGCTCCTTACCTCCCACTCTGTACGCTTAAGAGCTTTCGATGAAATGATACTAGGCTTCCTCACCATATGTCTTCGACTTGTACCCGTATCCAGATAATTGAAAGCGAAGTACGAATTGAGAGATTCCAGCTGCCATAGCCTCCGTACAAACAATGATCTGGATCCTCTACTTTAAATCATAATGTCAGCCGCTTGAAGATGACATTGAAAAGTAAAGAGCTCAGCTGCCAGAGGCTCCCTGAACTCCACGAGTTAGATTCTTTGCTACGCATAGCTGGCGGTACCTGTATCCGGTGGCTTGGAAGTGAGATCGAGAAGCGAGGGACTCCAGGTATTAGAGCTTCCTTAGCTTTACAGTCTGAAACCTCCGCTTCGATTCCTGTGCGGTACCCATTTTCAGTAGCATGAGTACGACATCCAGAAGTGAGGGGTTTCAGCTGCTGAAGCCTCCGCAGACTCCGTGATCTGGATCCTGCGCCTCAACTCCTGTGCGATCGCTAAACATAGGTATCACAGTGAAGCTTCCAGCGAAGGTGTCAAACCCACCAGCGGGCGCTGAACCAAGTTGAACGCTGCGTAAAGGTGTCACAGCATGACTTGTCACCGTTCCGCGATCTGCTGATGTTAAGCTCAATAGCACGGATACCTTGCAGACTTGACGCTACATGAGCTCCCAGAATAGGGATAAGAGGGTCTAGGTGCATGTGCCCATCTCAAACGCTTTTGTCTACGATGCTAGATGCTGTGATGCTGCAAGCTTCGCGGGATGTTGAACTCTGTGAGCGGGCGCTGTCAGCCCGGAACATTTGATGATCCCCCCGAAAAGCCGCAGCCGCAGAGCCGCGGTGCAGTCCAGCGCGGGCCCATACGACTTCAGCTGCACTTCATGAATCCGCACGACATCCACAAACGCGTAAGACACGAGCTGGTTCATAAGCTAAATACTCGCTCAATCCCACTTCTCATAGTCAGGAAGGTACTTGCCGTGGATCCTTGTCGCATAATCCAGCACGGCAGGAAGATTGCGCACGAATTCCTTCGACTCTGGAGAACTGATCGTCAAGCGTCAGCTCGAACCTCTTAGGACTTCCAAGACTACCGTAGATTCACCTTTTCGCAATTAAAGCCGAGCAGACGAAGCCAAACACACTCGTGTCACACTCCGTCGGGCCATCCCCTCCGAGACACCAAAAGCAAGATCCATCATCCGCTCCACCGCACCTCTCGAGAGCCTTCTTCCTACTCTCTTCCAAAAGCCCGTGCAAGCTCGTCCAGATGTCCTCTCGGAACCGTCTCGCCTCGTCAGCGCTGTATCGTCCGGTGCCCTGCCCGTGCAAAGTTTGGCAGTGAGTGCGATGGATCATCAGACCCACCACTACACGCAGTGGGTATGAGAGGGCTGTCAGGACATGATCACGCTGGATATAGAAGTTGTCTATCCAGCGTTCGCGCATCTGGGTTCCCGTAGATACTATGGTGAGAACAGGGTCTGCGCGGCACAAGAGCAGACGGGACAGTAAGACATACGTTGAAGAAGTAGAGGCGATCTTCTACCAAGGCTCGCATAGCGAGATCCTGCGCTTTGACGCTTGCGTCTAGATTCGCGTTCAGATCGTCGATGACCCCGCGCTCTGTGAGATACTTTGCTATCAAGGTAGAATCTCCGACAGCACTCGTGGGCAACGACGGTTGGTCTTTCTCCCTGACTTCAACATACGGGATCTTCCCCGTGGGTGCCGCCCTCATTGAGCCAGCGGCAGTCTGGTATGAGACATTGGAGAGACGAAGGCGCAACTCAAGTTTCGTTACGAATGGCGACCAGACGTAGCAGCCTTTGTCTGACCAGCCTCGGAAGAGAGTGATCTCGAGCGACGGGGTGTTCGAATCGGTCATCGCAAAGGAGAAGACTGATGCGGAGGATTTGACATGCAGAGCAGTTCTTCCAATAGAGACGTGAGGTCAAAAATGGAGGAGCTGAAGATGAAGCGATTATCTCTATATAACCTGCCAGGCATGGTGGGCCCTCATATAGCTTTTTAGTTGAACAACCTGCCGACTGCATATTTCCCTTTGCAGCTCCTGAAGCACCAGCAGTGACTCACAAAGGATTGCATTCCTTGTAGCTCGCCCGTTCGGGCAGTGAAGGAGGCCGTGCTGCCGGGATTCTTCTCCAGACAGCTGCGACAATGCCGAACCACCCCCGGATCCCAGAGACGCCGAACCGCGAGAGGCGCTGGGCATCCCTCATCACATCGATGTTTGGCACACTCGCCGAACCATCACAGTCATGCATCACGGTCGGTGTGGAAATTACTAATCTCCGAGATATATTACTGCAGACCGATGAAGGCAATGCACAATCTAGTCCGCGCCGCAAAATGCTGCAACTGTGCTCGCCCCAGGGCCTACCAAGCCATCAATGTAAGCAAGCAGCACATCAACAGGTAACATATCCACAAGACCCAAGCTCGGATTCGAGCTGCGGAGGACCTGCCCGCCCCACAGTATCCTGACATATCTCTCGTCACCAGAAGCCTTCGTTCTGTACAACTCAAACACCAGTTCTGATCCCATGCCAGGCCACACCATCACATCAACCTGGAGTATCGACAGTAGCCTCGACACTGATCCATCGTGCGCGATGTTGTGTCGATATATCACAGGGCTCTTCCCATTCATGTGGTCGCGGATGTTCTGCGCCAGTTCCGCTATCCAAACCCCGAACGAACCTACCGCCGCCTGCAGCGACTCAGGCGCATCTCTGTAGATGTAGGAGTACTCGTATTGGCCCAAGCGATAGACGGCGTTCGCTTGCTCTTGTGTTACGCAATCCGATAAGTCCCCTATCTTGCAAGGCAGCGGTTTGGCGTGGCATTGCCGTGCCGAGAGATTGTCGAAGTAGTGGTCGAAGGATCTGTGGAAACCCTCATCGTCTGACGGAACGCTGGAAACGCCATCAAGGGCGGAGAAGAGGGGCGCAGATCTGTCTAGATGGGCTGTCCAGTTCGAGCGATTGCTGCCGACTCCGTAGGTGCTGTATAGAGATGAAGCAGGCGCGCATGCATAGCCTGGCTCAAGGGAGTCGATGGAGCTCGGCTGGATGAGAAGCGGAACGTCGCTGTCTGGGCTGTACATTCCCTCTACGAGCATGCCGGCAACCTGACTTGTGATAACGTTGTTGGTGACCCGGTACGTCACCCTGCCGTCCATCGAATCAGGGAGGAAGCGCAGCAGGTCGTGGTACACGCCGTAGAGGTCTTTCCCGTGTTGCCATGAGTCCTCCGAACCCTCGCGCGTTATCTGTGGGAACTGGCATGTCCCGTTGAAGCCTGAAGGCGCGAACGGATTGGTGCTTGTCGTGTAGACGCTCCAATATGTCGCAGCGGAGGACTTGATCACGTTGCCGAGTGGCTTGCCGTAGAAGAAAAGGCCCTCGTCAGAGCAGTACCACGGGTAAGCTTCTTGAGGGAATGTGTTGCTTGCGTATGGAGTTCGCTTATGGTGTCTGTGAATCTAACTGCTGTCAGCTGGGAGTGACATCCGACGCCCGTGCCGTGACACGCACCACCTCGACATAGGTCAGCTCATACTTCTCGTCGGCAACCGGGTATTCCTTCGCCCTCACATGAGGCATGTTGCACCAATTGTAGGTGCCGTATGGAGTCCCTTGGGGCAGGTGCGAGCTGTTGAAGATGAGGCCATGGACGCCGTTCCCTTCAATCACGCTGTCCAGGCTGTTGATCCAGGAAGACCGAGGAGCATGCCACTCGAGATCTGCCTCTACTGGAGGCGAGAGCGTCCGCGCATTCGAGCTGAAGGAGAACAGCAGAGGCAAGAGGTAAGACTTCAAGAACATGGCTAGCTCACGGATCTGGAGAGGGAGGAGGATTATACCCGCGGACAACGCCACGGCTGCGGCGATGATGCGGGCATTTTGCATCTCTTATACCCTCTGTGTCGAGTGCGGTCGTAGTCATCGTCTCTGCACAAGAATGCCGAAAGGTTGAGGAAGTTGAGACGGGATCCGCAACGTGGAAGAGACAAGCTTGCCAATTCGCCGCCCATCTGGGGATCGCTCTTTCGGCTGATCTTCGTAGCTTTGTTTGGGACGTTTGTGAACATGGATGGCTATCTACCGTTCTCCTCTGCACCAGGAAATTCAAACGGGCGAAGCTGCTAACGATGTCGCTCACCATGTTAATGATAGGGCTCGACTGGGTCCCTCGGATTTGACACTAGCTACCTCATCTCCTGAGTCAGTCTACAACTACAAGTAAGAAAACCAATCCCTTTGACAATTTGACCCAAGAAATCAACTAAACGGACCCATTCCTCTGACATGTAAGAAAACCATCCCCGCTGAGGCTCTGCAGTTTGATCCCTCCCGTCACAACACAACAAGGCCGCTTCGTAGACGGTTTGGTCTCGCTAGTGAAAACTAGAACAAGGTGACAAGCTTGTAGTTTAGACAGCCGGCCGTGATCATCCCACCGCGACCCTTGTTGTTGCCTGGACCGGTTAGTAGGTGATTGGGAGAGGCGGGATGGAAACCTTACATTCTTTCCAAGCACGATAAAGTATATCGCTGCATGTGTTCTCCCCGACAGGCCTAGCGACATTATACTCACTCGAGCATTCGGGCTCAGCCGCGACGGTGACGTTGAAATTGTAGACATCATCAGTCCCTTCCTTTTCGCTCCAATCGTACGCTACAGTAAGGTCGTCCTCAAACACGACCTCAACGTCCCCTGTGATAGAACTTAGAAGTTTGACACCGTCAAAGAGTACCGGTTTGATTCTCGCAGAAGAAGCTAACAGCATTGTCCAAAGCTTCCTCATGAGAATCCCTGATAGTCACGTCATCTGGCAGCGTAGGGACACAGCTTGGGGCGGATGGAGGTTCGGGGGTGGGAACGTTGTTGTGGCGGGTGGAGGGTCCACGGGTGAAACTGTTGGGCTGGATGGGGGTTTCTTCAGATTGATAGTATGAATATTTCCTCGCCGGCCTGACCCTCGAATAGGGAGTTCTTCAGATCGCTAGGTTAGGGAATTATGCTATTCAATTCATCAACTTGAGTGAGAAATGAGTGGGACGAGACATACCTGGACTGATTGATCAACACCGGCTCGGATGCGGCCGAGGCCTGAGTCTTGTACTCGAGTTCTCTCTTGAACTTGGTTGGCGGCAAGTCAGATAACTGGGCCGCGGCGGTCATTGACGGCTGTACAGCTTGTTCTTCGTCTTCGATATTTTCCTCTGTCTCTAGAACGCCGTCGTTCTCTTGAACCTTGCTCAGCTGCGAACTAGTAACATTGGCCAGCCAAAACATAAGCTCTGTGTTGAAGTCTCGAGCGGAGTACACCTTGGCGGACTGGGTAACCTGCTTGAGGAATTTCTCGGTCTTTGAGAGCGCAACTTCGTCTGTGCTGTCCTTCGGGAGAACAAGGTACTCTTTAGTGTCCACGGTGCCGAATTCGCCCGTTTGGGTTTCGCTCCTTCCGCCCTTCCGCTGATCTTGGCGGCTTTTGTTCAAACGTCCCTGCTACGAAATGCCAGGTGAGGATCGCTCAGATCGCTTAGGTTCAATGAGCGCGTGAGGTCTACCCTACCAATAGGTGGTCCGCAACAGTTTCCGCTGCTTGAAGGCTATATTGTGGCTGAAGATAGCGTTGTGGCTATGTTACGAGCTTTGCGGCTGTGCTCAGCACCCCCGAAAGCCAGCTTTGGGAAGCTAACTTCCTCGATTTCAATCGTAGCTGGAAGGTCTCAAAATCATTTATTCGGTCTCCGGCTTAGTATGCTTTTAATCATACAAGGTTTGCACAACCGAAGCTGCTACTACAGATGTCGCATACGTTAAGAGGAGCGAAGCTCGGGCAGTTTGTCAGCCTTCGCTTGAAGCAGCTTTGGGCACAAGTCGAAGACAGATGCCGAACCTGGTCCAGAGGCAATCAAGATTGCCAAGAAGTCGAATCGGAAGTCTCAAGCGACGACGACGACTCCCAAGCAAGGTTGCAGAAGTCGCAGGACACGTTGCCTCAAAGGAAGGTGTCCTACGACTTATGCAACCTTGCTTGCGCCGAAGCCGATTTATTCGAAGCCATCCGGGCCTCAGATGAAAAGAGAGTGAGAGGTTTGATTGCGGCCGGTGTGGACACCAATGCGGTGGATCCTAGTAGCTCCTTCGAATGGGAGGCAGAATCCGCTCTACAGGCAACTCTTTACGCAAGAAATGAGGCTATCGCGGCACTGCTTGTTCTATCAGGAGCCAAGATCCCGTCAGGCTTCAGAGGCGAACGCCTGATCTCGGAGACCTTGAGACGCAGGAATTTCTCACGGCCAGCGGTTCTGCTTATCAAACTGGCCAACGAGGTTGGTGCTCCCCGTCGGCGAAGTTCCGTGGTTCGTTTGGATACAGGCTCATAGGTCGTCCAGACAGCTGAGAACGAATTACTCAGGTTTCTGTTCCGAGCGACTGAATCCAATGATGCCGAAATTACTAAGTTCCTGCTCGACTGCGGGGTAAATGTTGATGCAAAGAACTATACTGAGTGGACTCCCCTTCATATCGCCGTTAGGGAAGGGTGTAAAGACGTCACAAGAGTTTTGCTCTCCCACGGAGCTCGACTGGATCTTAAGGGGCCTGATGGCAGAACCGCCATCGATATTGCGATCTCCAAAAATCACCAGGACACAGCTCGCATGCTACTGGACAGCCTTTCCAATGTTTGTGAAACTGAGTTTTCTGCAGGCGTTTCGGTAGACAAAGAGTATTCTGCGGACCCTTCAGTAGATGAAGCCATCCGCAGCTGGGACCTTAACAAGGCTCTGCTGCTCATGGAGAATGGGGCAAGTTTAGCACTCCGAGAAACGCGCAGCGTCCAACTGAGGACTCTTGACAAGACACCCGCAATCGTAGGATCCGACAACGAGTATCTCAAGATTCTGTGTTTGATAATAGAGGACCTCAGAATATCTATTGGTCAAACACAGGCCAGCGGCGATGATCATACCGGCTCCGATCGTGCTTTCTTAAACGGGTCAAGATGGCTGTTGACGTGTCTTACGCAGCATTCTGATTGCATAAATTCCGAGGGTCCGCTTCCTGTTCTTCAGTCTCGAGTCATTGACGTCGGACTCCAGGACGGATCACAAGACCCAGTCCTGCTCTGCACTAAAGGGCAGCGAGGTCGCTATGTTGCCCTGAGTCATCGCTGGGTAGGGTCTCACATCACGAAAACTACTACGCGCAATTTAGCCGAGCGGATGAAGCGAATCGAGTTCGGTTGTTTGACAAAGACGATGCGAGATGCTGTCACCGCCACAAGGAGATTCGGTGTGCGCTACCTCTGGATCGACGCGCTTTGCATAATTCAGGATTCGCACAGCGACTGGTCAGTGGAGGCGTGCGACATGGCCAACATCTATCGAAATGCTCTGTTTACTATTGCAGCTGCAGCTGCATCGGATCACTCGCAAGGTTGCTTCACCAAAAGACGTCAAAGACGTTGGCCCGCACACAGGAGTCAACTTGACTCAAGGGCTTGGATTCTCCAAGAGCAGCTACTGCCTCCACGCATCATAGAATACTCTGTAGGTCACCTTGAATGGGAATGTATATCTTTTTTCGTCTCCGAACATAATAGGGGTGAGCGGTACAATTACTCTCCAAGAACAGCACTTTCCAGAATTACATACTTCAAACGAGCATTAGGAGGTTTCTGCCTCACTGGCATGTCGCTCCAACAGCAAGCACATGAGAGATGGCAGCAGGTGGTAGAGATCTACTCGCGTCGCAGCTTGACAAACGAGGCAGATAAACTCATGGCTGTCATGGGCATTGCGAGGTTCACCGGGGATATCTTGCAAGACACCTTCCTTGCTGGGCTGTGGAAAGACCGGCTCTGGCGCGATCCTCTCTAGACGTCGCAACTGGATTCAGACGGACAACTACCCAAACGGTTAAAGAAGATCAAGCTGCCGTCGTGGTCATGGGCCTCGGTTTGCGGACCAGTCTCCTACCGATGGCCTGCGAACAGCGACCTGGCTTTTGTGAAGGGCGCTCTGGAGCTCGTCGCCGCGAATATGGACCAAGATATCTCGAATGGAGACGTCCACGGGAAGCTGGTTGTGAAAGGCAGGATGAGAAGCGTTTTCCGAAGAGACCATGACCAAAGCTATTCGTTCACCCGGCTCCATCACACCTTATCAAGGCCGTCCATCGCGTACCGAAGCCCTCCATCCAAATTCAAGGACCATGAAGCCGAGTCTCTACAACCCGGTAACTCAGAAGGCCCCTCCGAAGCGTTTTGGCGTGATGTGGGGGATGAGGATTTCAATGTAGCGTGGCTCCTACCTGTAGCGTTTGAGGACAAATGGATTCATTGTCTTGTGCTTGTTCCTACAGGCATATGGAGGGAATATAGGCGCGTTGGAGTTTCCCGTGTGGCTCTATCGAAGACGAGGGGCTTCTTCCAAAAGGCGGGAGAGGAGATAAGATAGTCGATATCGTTTGACATCCTGGAACGTTTACGAAGACCGACATACCGGCAGTGTAGTAGTGAGGAAGTTATGCTCTGTTCAGCTCGGTTCATGGGTTTCATGGGCCTTCTAAAGGCAGCAATAGAAGCAACTATATACCCGGGATTATACCAGACCACGAGATAACTTTCGAACAGCATCAATTGGACACAAACTGCAACCTGTCCGCGCCCCGCTTTGCGCGCAGCGCATTTGAGTGCTCGACAACGGCCCGATCCAAAGCCCACCACCAATTCCGAAAGAAGGCTTGGCCAATCTCCCAGTTGCCTCCGTCGAAGCCGTCGGCGCCAGCAATTCGGAAGCCTTCTACGGGATCGTCGATGTCGTACGCCATTTGCAGGACAGCGAGCGGATCCCGAGCGGAAGGCGGGCGTGCTTCAGGAGGCTGCGCGAAGATGCAGATCAACTTCGACCTTATTGAAGGCCACGGCAGGATGTCGAACAGCGGGTGGTGCGGAATACGCTTCTGCACCTCTGTTGGCTCCAGGTTAGGAGGCAATATCAAGCCTGGGATCTCTCCGATGTCGAAGACACGAAGGGTATTGGGATCCCACATCGAGTGCTCGCAGCCGAGCATTTGAGCGATGCTGATACCGACTTTCAAGACTTGTAGGAGTGGCACGTCGAGGATTGCGTCATCCGGGAAAGTGAACTGCAGAGTCTCCAGACTGTGCAGCTCCTGGCCGAGGTCTGCATCGTTCGGGGATAGTAATGTGTCTATAGCAAGGCAAAGCACGGGTTAGAACTGCGAGACGTTCCATAGCACAGCGCGTAGAATGCGTACCGAATGTTATCAAAGCACTTCCTTCGAGACCGTTATCAACTTGACCCCAGGATGAGCACCCCAGGCTGCCGTCTATATTACCAGCCCATGGCACAGCGGCGCTACACCATCCACTCACAGGCATGGCAGAGGTTGCTGCATCCATGGCTGAACCAAGCGGAGAAGGCGTGTTGAGGGTGATATCTTGACTTGCCGGCAAAGTGCTTTGAGGAGTTTCCATGTTTTCTTCGGGTGTAGATTCTGCACGCTCTTCCAAGCTGGAGGGGACCTCTGTCCGGCCATGCGCCTCCGACGATGTAGGTGCAGCCCTCACCTTGCCCTCCAACGCTAACATCCTGTCACGTTTGCGCTGGCCTGCAGGCATATGTCAATCACGGCGGAGCTGCCACAAGTGTAATTGGGTTGTGCCGACATACGGTATCTGCGCTGCGCCAGAACATTCAGCGCACGCTTGCGGTCTGGATCACCGCGGTCTGGGACGTTGTTGCCGTCCAACATCTCTGCTTGACGCATGTTCCCAGATTCATGAAGGTCTTATCCGCAGTAGATGAGACCATCCTTGGTTGCAGTCGTCCTGATGCGCCCAAGGAAGAGCAGTAACGTTATGGCCAAGACCGCAAGGCTGACGCTTCCCGATTCGGTTAGAAAGCATAACGTTATGGTGGCTTTCCCAGGCCGAATCTAAGGCACCACCATGACAACTTACGCACTGCGATGGGTAAAACGAATGAGGGCTTTACGACTTAAACCAAGGCAATCCGCTCCGAGATGTAGCATTTTACCCACGCCACAATTGACAGTTCCGCAATCTCTCCGCTCCTGCCTTCTCGTAACAACTCTCTGGCATTTTATTGAACCCAGATCTTGTATCACAAAATGGCTTCAACCAACGGCCTCTCTAGCAGCGCAACCAGCACCATAGCAGTTCTGCGTGTACTCATCGGCGGAGGCGTCCTCATTGCCCCAAGCCACGCCCTACCCCTCTTCGGCATTCCTCTAGCCGCGCAGACCACTATCCTGGCCCGGATGTGCGGCATCCGTGAGCTCATACTCGCAGGCCTTCTTTGGAGTGCGCGAACAGCTTCCAACACTACGTCGAAAAGTGCAGCTTCTGATGGAGAAGTGAGGCGAGAGCTTAGGCGCGCGCTGATGGCTGGGCTGGTTGCTGATGCAGTGGACGTGTGCAGCGCCGTTGTTGGTGTCATGGAAGGAACTCTTGAGGGAGCCGCAATCGGGTGGGTAGGAGGAGGGGCGGCGTTCGGAGTTGTCTTGGGAGTAGTGGCGTTGAGGGGATTCTGAGTGTTACCGGGGGTACTGCGACGAAGCCCTGTTGTAACAAACAGTGTTGCTGACATGGTGACAGAGAACGTCCTCGATCAGGCCTGACTAGTATTTGCGTAGATTATTGCCGAGATTGAGTTGGCGGCAGCAAGGAAGGGTTAGAGCCTGTTCATATTTCTATACTAGAAAGAAACCAAAACGCCAATCATAAACCATAGTCCCTATATACTGTCGCACGAAGTAATAAAGGACGCGCCTGCGGTCCATCGGATTTGCCCGAAAGTAGAACGTCAACTGAATGACCCACGCCTGATTCTAATTCAGAGCGGAGCTTACATAGCTGCCGCCTTCCCCTCTATACCTCCATCAAAGCCAAAGTGCTAACATCATGACTTACCGACTGTACAAGCCATTCCGCAGCCAATCCAAAGACGCTCCAGCATCCTTCTCCCTAGAACACAGCCTCGCTATTGCCATACATACAAAGCATAAGAACAGACAAGTCCCACTCCACAACTGTACGGTCAGGTAGCTCTGGAAATGACCAACTAAGTAACCTGCAATGACTGGTCCTGTGAGCGCAAAGACGGCGGATCCAGTATACATCATACCGGTCCACTGGCCCAATTTAGCCTGCTGGACGTGATTGTGACCGAGGATAAAGGCGACAGAGGCAGGCGGGAGGCCGATTACAGCACCAGAGACTGCACCGAAGAGAATGACAAAGGCAATTGCGGCGGCGACCGTGGAGGCAAAGGGCCAAAGGAGGAGGACCAGAAGCGACGCAAGAAGACTGGCGACCATATGCACATTCAAGGCTCCGAAGCTGTGAGAGACACAAGACGTGTCAATCTCAATTTTTCATGTGGTAGGTAATGTAGCAAAGGGCTGGAAGATATGCTTACTGGTCGCTAAGATAGGCAGAGCTGATGCGGCCGACGGTACTACAACCGTTCATGATGCTTAGAAGGTAAAAAGTACGGATGGCGTTTTTGGGGCGCTGCTCCGGGTGAGTTCCATCGCCCTTGTAGCCGATGCCCTTGCTTGCAGCCCACTGGCAACCGATATTAGCGCTTGTTTACCCAAGAGAATGGGAGCAGATGATGTACCTCTTCAATCTCGAAGAAGATAGCATAGAAGCCGAAGAACATGAAGGCAATAGCAGCCATGAACCAGCAGAATGCCGCATTCTGGAACGCATGCTTATCGATCCAAACACGAAGGTCGAGCCACCTCTCCGGCTTGCGGAACGTATGTGCAGGGTTTGGAGTAGCCAGCCAGAATGACAGGAAGGAAGTGAAGCACACAACTGCCGAGACGTATTGGACCGCCTTATTGAATCCGACCTTGCCAATGAGGAACTTGACCATCATTGGGTAGACGAGACCGGCTACAGCGACAGTCTTAGCACAACCTTCGCTAAGTAGGGGGATGTGCGACTGAACTCGAGATGCTCCAAGCTTCTTTACAACTTACAGATACTAGCCCCTGAGGCCACGATGCCAATTGCAGCGCCTTTCCTGGAAATAAACCACGTCGCCACAACTGTGATGATTCTCAGCAAGTGCTACTCGACAAAGTCTGTGGAGGGTGGTAAACGAACTCTGCGAGCTGGAAACGAAGAAGCAGGCCATGCCTAGGCCCGTGACGAAGCCTTGAGTGAGCCAAATAAGGCTATAGTTTCCGTGGCCAAACTGACCGTCGCCGTTGCAGAGGCTCAGCATAAACATGCCGATGGTGACTAGCACCCATCCGACACCGATTAGGTACCGACTATACCCGGCGTCTAACAGTCGGCCAACAATGAAGGACAGTGCAAGCACAAAGAAGGACTGCGTCGAGCCAACAAGATTCAGCAGTAGCATATCGTGTCCCGGCAGCAACTGATCTTCGTAGTAGGACGCAAACGTCCCATACGCATTGACGAGCCCCCAGCTGTTGAACATGAGGAAGAAACAGCCGACAAGGGTAGCCCAGGCCGGCCATTCCTTTGGCCACGTACGAGGGTGATGGTGAATGAGAATAGCAGGTCCGGCCAAAGGAGGGGTTGGTGCTCTTTCAAGATCGTTGGCAGCGCTTGAGCTTGGGGACGATTCGAAGAATTTCTCGTTGGACGGTTGGAAACATGAAGTGCTGTTGTTAACGGAACTCATATTTACTGAGTGGAAAAGATCAAAGATAGCGAGTGATGTGGAAAACAGCTGTACAATGATAGTTTGGAAGAGTGGAATAGAACGAAAAAATATCTGGAGCAACCCTCCTCTTCAAGGTCGTGAGCATTACTAGACAGACATAAGAACGTAGCAAGCGCTCTCTCCTCGACCTCGATCTCTGTTTCTGCTACAGCCTATCTAAAAAAACGGGGTGTCAATCCAGGATTCAGGATTATGATTGCCAGCATTGTTGAGTTTCATGGGTGAAAAGTGAGAGGTTTACTACAGGGGGTGAGTTCTAAAGATAAGGTTCATGCGTGGTCAAATCAATTCGTGGGTCTAGAAGACGTGGCTAAGAGATCGCGATCGGCAACAGGCCGACGAAACTGCCCAGTATGCTACAAGCAACGGTATACTTGTCTGTTAAAATGAAAGGGGACCCGCCGGGCATCAGGGCGGAAGCAGAGTCTCTTATCTGACTCGGCCAGGAACATGACATATCGTGGTCCAATGCCTGTAAGGTGACTAAGTAGGAAGGCAATCCAAGCCAGTCATCCCCACAAAGGCCACCGTCGAGACCCTCATCGACTCCTCAGTTGCGTAGTCCCAACATCACCAGCACGATGACAAACCTGATTGCTAGCTTGTGCAGAGGAGCTGATGCTAGTAGACTTCTTTCTAGCATTTCATCCATTTCGTGCAAGGAGGATGGAGCTGCATATTCGGTGACGTCGATAGATAGAGGCGGGTACGATAGGATTCTAACTAGCACTAGGCCTGAGATTTGATCCACTTCAATGTTCGAAGGATGACCCGGGGGGTTGGTGACGTCGATCAAGACACGCGGCCACGGTAAGGTACAGGTTGACACTATGTTTGTATCAGCCAAGGGACCAGAGATATGGGAACACGTTGTGGTGGAGGTGTGTGCCACAAGTGTCCCACGACTTATGCCATTATAGCACGTTTGGCTGGCATCCTTCTGATGTTCCTCCAGGCGGCAGGCTGTTGGCACTTGTACCCAGCTGGCACCCCAAAACTATTTTTCGGTGGAGAGGAGCTCAACGTTTTGGGCCACACATTCTGTACATGGGCGTTCAGCAGGTGGTGGAGCGCTGTGGGCGATATGGACGGTTGGTTCAAGCTTAGCCAAGACTGCTGGGCGATATGGATCGACGGCGGAAAGCGGAAGCCGGATTGACCGAGCCGCTCCGGTCCGTGCGTGCTGCCTCACGACCTCATGAGCAGGGCTGTACCTGTCCGGTACCTGTCAGGTCCCTCTCCTCCCCTCCCCGCTATTGTGTCTGAGACAGCTGCCAGGCGCATGTTCCTCCAACCACCTGCAGTCGTCGCCACCTCCACTGCGCCCACCGCACTCCTTGAGTCATTTATCCCCGGCCCCACCACGGCTGCTCTCCCGCACCGCCGGGTCCCTGTACAGTGGCACATGTAACACATGTGAAGCAGCGTGCTTCGTTTCCCATGCTGGATCGTCCTACTATCACAAACCTGAAATCCTGTACCTGGCTGCCACCTGGTGAGGTACACACCACGCGCTGAGCCCAGCACGCATCAGCTTTCATCTGTACCGAATCCCAGTTCAGGAGCTGCGAACGTGCACAAGGCCGCGATGGGTCGTTGGGCGCTCCGTTTGACTGAAACCAACTTTGGGCGGACGGCGTGCTTCAGAAGCGCTGGGACGAAGTCGTCGCTGTACTGACTTCAAGTGGCGAGTTCGCGATGCTCATGGTTGCCTTTCCCAACTGCGCGCACAACCTGTACACCCTGGCAGCCTGCGGCAGTATCTCACAAGTTGATCAGATCGAATGCGTCCAATCATTGCAGTGCACCACAGCCTTAGTGGAGGTACCCTGGTGGGCGGCACGGCTAACCGTTGACTCTCTCTCTCAACAACAGTGCCAGGAACATGGACGAGGAGAAGAACAAGAACATGAACATGGACTAGGACAAGGAGACGGGGAAGAACTATCGTTTCACCATCCTAGGCTTCTGGTTTCCATGGACAGCCTCACTTTGATGGTACTTTCTACTAGTTCGTACTGCGCGATCTTCAAATCTGCGAGGGATCTGGCAGTTCATTCTTCGAATGAGGTAGTCGCGCGGCAATCGAGCTACGTGTGAGTTGTGATTTCCAAGGCTCAGGAAATCGCGCAGTCCAGAGCCGGTAACACATTGATTGAGCAACCCTAGCGGTGCCTCAACCTTGTATGAAACAATATGCCAGCATGCAGACGGTTGAAGCCGTCCTTGAATTTCAGCTATCGTTGCATCCCTTAGATATCTCCTGGCAAGGGAGTTGATTATGAGGCGACCAGCACATATATATCAGGCTGTGGGCTGCTCCTGCTCAAAATACCCAGCTACACATCCTCTGTCAAACTTCGTTCTCACTCGTTATAAATCCCCCAACCGCTGTTTCTGATTCGCAGTCTCTGGTTCGTTGTCTTCTTTCAAGCAATCGTTTCTACCAGCCCTTACGTAGCGATGGGACGCAGCAAGAAAAACGATGTGGAGGCTGGCCCTCCCAAGGAACGAGGTTACTCACAGTACGAAGGCCTTGACGAGTATACCGCCCTACAGAAGTATCTCGCAACCTACCGTGACCCCCGCGATGCAACCACGGACGATTCAGACAAGCAGATGGATACTACAGTTAAGAAGAAGAGTTGGGCATTCTGGAAGCGTGGAGACTTCGAGAATGGCACTGGCTCCGATGCTGGTGTAGTCCCCGAAAACTGGCTTGATGCGCACATCAGGGGGGGCATCTCGACCGAGGATGTGGAGAGCCGCCGCAAGAAGTTCGGGTGGAACGAGATCACAACGGAAAGCACCAACCTGTTTGTCCAGTTCTTAAGCTACTTCCGAGGACCTATCCTCTACGGTGAGCCTCCTCATACAACCAGAAGCGGCAACAACTAACATGTCAATAGTCATGGAACTCGCTGCAGTCCTTGCTGCTGTTCTTCGCGATTGGATTGATTTCGGTGTCATCGGCGCTATCCTGTTGCTCAACGCTATTGTCGGATGGTACCAAGAGAAGCAGGCCGCAGACGTTGTGGCAAGTTTGAAAGGCGACATCGCAATGAGAGCCACTGTTGTTCGGGATGGCAGGGAGCAAAGTATCTTGGCTAGAGAAATTGTTCCCGGAGACATCGTGAGTTCATGCTATACTCTGTGTATGGCGTGTACTTACATCTGCAGATCATCGTCGAAGAAGGTCAAACTGTCCCTGCTGATGCCCAGTTGATCTGCGATTATGCCGCCCCCAGCGACTTTCACAAGTTCAGACATCTGAGATCTTCGAACAAGTTCAGCAAGGAGAGCCTGAACGACACGGATGGTGAAAAGAAGAGTGCCGGCGGCAGCGAGGATGAGGTCGGGGACGATGCAGTCGGTAGGGTGGGTGACCCCATCGTCGCCTGCGATCAGTCGGCCATTACCGGAGAATCTCTCGCAGTAGACAAGTACATGGGGGATATTTTGTACTACACGACCGGCTGCAAGCGTGGTAAGGCCTACGCTGTCACCATCACCTCTGCAAAGCACTCTTTCGTCGGCAAAACTGCCAGTCTTGTCCAAGGCGCACACGATCAAGGTCATTTCAAAGCCATCATGGACTCTATCGGGACCGCGCTGCTTGTTCTGGTTGTCTTTTTCATTGTCACCGCCTGGATCGGAGGGTTTTTTCGCCATGTCAAGCTCGCTCTCCCGGAGCATAGCTCTGTCAACCTGCTCCACTATGCCTTGATCCTGCTCATTGTCGGAGTCCCGGTCGGTCTTCCGGTCGTCACTACCACGACTCTAGCTGTTGGCGCTGCTTACCTGGCAAAGCAGAAGGCCATTGTCCAGAAGCTTACGGCGATTGAGTCGTTGGCTGGTGTTGATGTACTCTGCTCGGACAAGACGGGTACGCTTACGGCCAACCAGCTTAGCATTCGTGAACCATTCGTCGCTGAAGGTCAGAGTGTCGACTGGATGATGGCAGTAGCCGCGCTGGCTTCATCTCACAACTTCAAGTCCCTGGATCCCATAGACAAGGTCACCATCCTCACCCTCAGACGGTATCCCAAAGCCAAGGAGATCTTGCAGCAAAGATGGAGAACCGAAAAGTTTACGCCCTTCGACCCCGTCTCGAAGCGGATCACCGCTGTGTGCTGGCTCAACGGCGACAAATACGTCTGCGCGAAGGGGGCTCCAAAGGCTATCCTGAATTTAACCAATTGCAGTAAGGAAACTGCAGACTTATTCAAGGACAAGTCTACTGAGTTTGCCCGTCGTGGGTTCCGTTCACTCGGCGTCGCGTACCAGTTGAACGACGGGGACTGGATTCTGTGCGGATTGCTTTCCATGTTCGATCCTCCGCGCGAAGACACGGCACAAACTATCATGGAGGCACAGCAGCTTGGTGTTCCGGTTAAGATGCTTACAGGTGATGCTATCGCTATTGCAAAGGAGACTTGCAAGATGCTCGCCCTTGGCACCAAGGTCTACAATTCCGAAAAGCTGATCCACGGTGGCTTGACCGGAGCTGCGCAGCACGAGTTCGTCGAAAGGGCTGATGGATTTGCTGAAGTCTTCCCTGAGCACAAGTACCAGGTTGTGGAGATGTTGCAGCAGAGAGGCCACCTGACGGCTATGACTGGGGACGGCAAGTGTGACTAGCTTATAGTGTCGCTCACCACCACGCTAATCTTATCTCGCAGGGGTTAATGACGCACCTTCCCTTAAGAAGGCCGACTGCGGTATCGCAGTCGAAGGTTCATCAGAAGCAGCCCAAGCCGCCGCCGACATCGTCTTCCTCGCCCCAGGTCTTAGCACAATTGTCCTCGCCATCAAGACGGCACGAGAGATATTCCAGCGGATGAAGGCGTACATCGAATACCGCATCGCACTCTGCCTGCATCTGGAGATTTACCTCATGACCGCCATGATCATCATCAACGAGACTATCCATGTCGAGCTCATTGTCTTCATCGCCCTCTTCGCCGATCTAGCCACCGTCGCTGTCGCGTACGACAACGCGCACTCCGAAGATCGACCGGTGGAATGGCAGCTTCCAAAGATCTGGATCATTTCTAGCATCCTAGGCGTACTGCTCGCGCTCGGAACATGGGTCGTCCGTGGTACCATGTATCTGGAAAACGGCGGTATCGTTCAGGAGTTCGGCTCGGTGCAGGAAATCATCTTTCTTGAGGTCGCCCTCACAGAGAACTGGCTTATCTTCGTTACCCGCGGCAGCAAAACCTGGCCATCCTGGCAGCTTATCAGCGCGATCCTCGCTGTTGACATCCTGGCAACTCTCTTCTGCGTTTTCGGCTGGCTTGCTGGAGAGCCGATAGTCAACAACCCGGTCGCTCTTTTCCACCAGCGCGAGGATGGTCGGACTGACATTCTCACCATAGTTGTCGTCTGGTGCTATTCCATCGGCGTCACTATCGTCATTGCCATCGTGTACTACCTCCTCAACAGCATTCGTTGGCTTGATGAGCTGGGCCGCAAGAACCGCAGCCGCAAGAACGCGAAGGTGGAAAACCTTATTGCCCGGCTATCACAGCTTGCGATCTTTCATGAGCGGGATGGTACCGGAAAAGATACGTTCACGATTGCCCAGAAGGCAGCAGACCCAGAAGAGGAGGATTGATCGCAGTTTAGAAGGATTGGTGCAAGGGGTTTGCCGATGAGGATTGCTGAGCGATGGCAAGCCCGGGGGAATTAGTGAATACTTTGTCGTCGTGACTGCCATACATTGTGGCCTTTATTATCGTCCCTCTTTTGCTCTCATGACTCTTTGGCTGGGACGACATAGTATGCTAAGGTATGTTGGCGTGTCGAGAAGATTCCGGTTTCTTCTGTTTACCCACTGATGTCGCTCGTTTGCCCGTTATGTATGTGTAATTAGACATGAAAACCTTCGAGCAACTCCACATGACTTCAAAGCGATGCTGCCATAGTGCCACTGATGCACAGTGGCAGGGAACACTCCATAGCGCAATACCCTAACCTGCGATTGCCGGTAACCCTCGCATGTTCAAAGAGCCATACGGAAGGCATGCGTCTTTACAAATCTGCTCGAGGTCCCACATTTCAAACCCTTAATAGGATTGCAACCAATTAAGGTAGTTTCGCCATCGAATCATACCTCATCGGGTACTCAGCCCCTGCTTAGCCCTTTTTGCACCGATTTGCAGCCGCGTCAAAATGTGCCCCTGAAAGCCGCCGAGCGTTGTTTCACAGCCATGAGTGTCCATGTTTCCCGTTTACGCTTTCTCGATGTGGTTATGGATAGCCACAGGCTCTCATGCCTTGGCGGTTGAAACTTGGACACATGAAACCAAACACGTGATTGTGCCAACAGCCGAGACAACAGGTTCACCTCCCCGCAACCCGCCCTACCTTCTGAAGATCCAACTCCGCTTTCCTCCCCCAGCCCTTCTGACCAGCGCTTACTTCAGGTCTGAAGCGCTCATAAAACCCAAAAGCCTTTTCGTTCAGCTCTTCCTCAGCTCCCTTCCATGCCTCCAACGCCTTCTCAAAGGCAGCCTTTGTCCTATTGTATGCCTCGTCTCCGAACTTTGCCTTTAGCGACGCCTCTGAGCCAGGCTTGCCCTTCTTGTCACTTCCCGCAACGACTAGTCCATTCTTCACCTTCAGCTTGAATCCCATGACTTCCATCTCCTCCAGGTCCTCCTGCTCCTTCTTAGCACGCTTCCGTCTCTCGGCTTTCTCTTCCGTCTCTTTGGCAGGCTCGATTGTGCCGATACTCCGGCCTTTCGAGATGGCGCAGAGTGATGATATGGCGCTGCCAGCGGAGAGACATGTTGACCACGCAAAGGAAGGGTGGAGCAGGTGCGTGACGGAAGCTGCCCACAGCTGGAGAACCGGTGCGCGGTTTATGATGACCGGCTTATCATCCTGCTCCTTCTCGTCTTGCTTTGCTGAAGGTTTCGAGGCGGATGGCCTTGTTGTCTTCGGCTTTTTGGCCGGAGGCGAGGATGGTTCGTCTGTGGGGTCATCGGGGGCTTTGCGCTTGCGGGATGTCTTGGGCGGGGTGGGAGATGATGCGCGTGGTTTTGAGGTGTTCGCAGCTGGTCTGGAGGGTTTTGCCTGAGTTTTAGACCCCTTGGCGGCTGCGGTGCGTGGTTTTTTCGTTGGCGATGACTTGCTATCTGTGAAGTCTTCGAGGTGAGTTTGGGCGGTTCCTCCGCTGCGCGTGGTGACCATGGTGGCTTCTTATAACGCGCCAGCTTGGGTAGAATACTACACAGATCTGTGCGATCCGATGAATTCTTTTACTAAAGAAGATAAGCGCTGTTACTCGGCGCAACAGCAAGAGGTGATCTTGCGACGCTTCGCGAGCTTGTCACGATGCATGACGTCACCCGGGGTTTGTTCGGCAACCCAGCCTCAACCATTCAAGCCTGGTCACGTTATCCATACTCTGAAGACGGGGCTACCTTTCGACTCCCTCGTTGAGATTAAAGAGTACAGAATGCCGTCTACTCACACATCCTAGTCAGCACCCGCTTCGTTGGCTATGGGGGCGAATTGGAAAGCGGATCCCAAGAATACTGGCTCGCATCTCAAGGGCATGATTCGCTAGTCCTCGGCGCTGTGGTTTCCTGAGGCCCAACATGGTCAAAAAGATCATCACGTTGCAAGCAGCCCGTCCCGACCCTTGTAGTGCTGTTTGCAGGGCAGTGTTCTGGATAGAAAACACCCTAAGATAGGTGGTGGTGAGAACGTAACGCATCACTCAGGCTAAGGCATGGAGGCCTTACGAGAAGGTTGATTGTTACATGGAAGCTGCCGATGAGGCGCCACTGATTGCTGCCACCAGGCTACCGAAGCCTACGGAGGAAGATGAGGCGACGAAGGGGAGGCCAGCCGGACGACATGGCGTGGAGGGAGGATAACTTAGAAATCCGCGAGAAATATAAGACATTTCGACGGGGGCGGCGATCGATGCCGTGACCTATCTGTGCTGCTCTACGTCTGAAGGATCATTGAGGAAGGGTTCGACGAGATTGTGGTAGCTCTTGAAGACACCGAAAGCGCGCGGAATCCCCGCGTAGAGTTAACACGCCCCAACACATGCGGAGCTGCGAGCCTGTGAAAGGTGAAAGGGGTGTCTTGCGCAAGAAGGAGAAAGCGCCTAGAAAGTTCTGAACGAAAGAGGAAGCGGTATGGCCGCGGCCTGGTCGTCCACAAGCTAACGTAGATGTAGTTCATGCAGTATACTAGAGCCATGCCATGCAACTAGAAGCTCCGATGGCCAAACGAAAAGGCGACGATGATTTTTCGTACTACACAACTTCGGACACGTGTTTACGGAGTGGGACCGGCAAGTAGAGGCGTATAATATGGACCCAACAACGAAAGACGAACTGCACAGAAGTGCAATGTACCCAAGACCGATAGCTACCATCAGGCAGGCACGCAGGAACTCCCACGCTTGTCTCCGCATCTCGCCGTGGGCATGACGAAACGTTCGGCTTCCTATGTTGGTACTGCTTAATTTCAACCTTCAATCTTCAACCCTCAACCTTCCACGGTGACAGTGTCAAACACGAGGGACTTATCTTGAGACACTGTAACTCTGATGAAAAGCATGACTGTGGGCCGACTAAACAAGAGTCGATAAGACCGAAGCGCATTGGGGAAATGGTATTGACAGAGCGTGTGACGGTTGGGAAAGTCCATCCTCACCTCAGCCTCGCTGTCGAGAACACGTCCATTCGCGCCGAAGAGCGTGTCACAAACAAACGCGTCTGCACCTGCGCGCACTCAAGAGGGAAACGAACAGGTGAGGGCGAACCAGTGAAGGGCCGAGCATGTCGTGTGGTGTCTGGACTGGAGGTCGAGAATCCGGCCCGCATCGACGACCGCTCGGGCGGGCCTTTGCAGGAAACAGCGGGCCAACCAAGGCGGTTTGTGAGGCTTCTTGGGCGCGTGCAGGGCGCATTGCCCCTGGCGCTCCCCTGTGCCTTTTCTGTGCTCCCCACCAGTGAGGGGCTGCAAGGAACGCCGCTCTCCCCCACCGGAGCACCGCAGACGGTTAGAGAAACGGGCACCACAGGGCATACCTGAACTAGTTATGTAGAGTATCATGCCAGATAACAAGCCTCTCCCCTCTCGGCTGGCGAGAGTCATAGCTCTCTGCTCTCTGCTCTTACACACACCCCGAGCAGAAACGCAAAAATGTCCAATGCCGACGTCTCCGGCTCGGTGCTGTCGATAATCGCGGCGTTTACCAGCGGACTCGATATCTTCAAGAAGCTCGCCGAGAGGCGGAAGAGCAGGAAGAGCAAACATGCCCATCCGCGGCCCGTGCAGCAGAGCCATGAGGAGCTGCAGCTGGCCAACTCGCTGAGGAGAGGGCCGATAGACATCCAACGGGAGTACGAGCGCAACGTCGCTGGAGCTGGATGGCGATTTGCCCAAGGCGATGGTGAGTGTCGACGTTGCTGTAATCTAGTAGCAGATCTTGAAAGACTGACCATCTCCCGGTCGCAGCAATTGCGCAAGCATCGCTCGCCGAAACCCTCCTCAAACTCAACACCGGCCTCGTAGGCATCATCACATCCTTCCTAAGCGGCGACAAAAACGATGTACGCCTTGACTACAAGTCGCTGGCCACGCTTTCCGATGACTCCAGGGTGGACGCTGTCAACACGCTGAGCCACCTATACCATCGGCTGTCGCAGTCGGATCTCATGCTATACCAGCCCAAACCTGGCTGCGCACAATGTGGCAGCCTGAAGCACGATGACTGCTCCCCAAGCGCAAAAAAGCCCGGCGCAGGGCAGCGGACCAAGAAGCAACCTGCATTTAAGCCGCCACAAGCCCGACCGCCGCCCAAGAGTATGGTAAAGACCGAGTATGTCATAGTTCGGCGACCACGCAACAAGAGGGCTACATCATCGTCAACTGCCAGTTCAAACGTCTCCGCTGGATCTGCTCCATCATCCAAGTCTGCCGCGTCAACAGCACCAACAACGCCCTGCACATCTCCTCTCCCATCCCCGGATATCGCAACGAGCTACCCGTTTCCAGCTCTACCGCTGAGCCCGCGGCAGGACACAAGACCGTCCAACCCTCCACCAGCCTACTCTCGCAACCCCATATCGCAGCAGCGCACCGAGACCTGGGCGGCAGCGCATGCCATCTCCGAGCTGCCCGCGCACACTGCAGCCCCCAGCCCCCCACTACCAGAAAAACCACTCGCGCCAATCGCGCACCCACAACCTCATCCCATCGTCCCCCCCAAACCACCAGAGCTGCGCTCAACGCCTACTCAGCCAACAGGTATTCCGCTCGCCGCCCGCCGACTGAACAAGCAGACCCTGTCCACCTACACGTTCGCGTCCGACAGCACAAAGCTCGGCGAGATTCCCATGCGGAAGTGGATCGAGCCATACGACTTCGTGGCGATGGAGAAGCTGAACGAAGAGGCGAAGGAGACGGGCTGGGTGCCGCCGCACGCGGTTCCGGCGCCGAGGCCGAGGAGGGGTTTGTTCAGGTTTTTCAGACGGTGAGGGGGGTTGACAAGGCGGGTTTTGTTGGGTTTCGTGAGGCAAGAGTATATATAGAGCCATGAAGTTACGAGTCACGCATGACGGTTCACGATGAATGACGGAGGATGTTATGCGTATACCCTTAGCAACGATTGTAGCGAGGCGTTTGGTGCGGCATTGGGGGCGATCGGTAACGTTTTCTTTTGGTTTCGGTTGTTTCGGCAGGGTCGTGCCGCTATTGTAGCTAGAGTTCAAATCACTTCACCAGCGGCACTTTTCCTGTCGTGTGTTTTCAGTGACTTTACGCACTATCACATGACGCTTTACCTTTCTCCATTTGCGCGGAGCAAGCGAGTTATGTGCGTATCCGGCCCCCTCACGCCTTGATCCCCTTCTGCTGCAAGGCAGGCGAAAAAGAAAGGCGTTCAGATCACACAGCAGCTCACATAGCAGCTTACACAGCAGCTCACACGGTTTGCCCCGACTGCTTTCGGGCGCGAGGGGCGAAGCAAGCCTCAATTAAAACACGTGAACAACGTTCACATGACCAGACCTGTTTCTTGAATGGAACTTGATCAGTTCGGTAAGGGTTTGTCAAATATTGGCTCCCCCAGCCTCTGATAACTGAACAGGAAATGCGCGAAAGAAGGAACTTGTGCTTCATGGCCTTCTGTTTTCCTTTTTTTTCCTTTGGTGTGGCTGGACGTTTACAGTTTGATACCTCATTACGCGCCAGGTCCCTTATCTTCTACTCGCCTGCTAGTAAGATCTTCTTTTCTGTGAAATCTTCTATGCCTGTGACTCTTTCTTTACCCACTCGTTAACAACTAACCTCGCAACGTTCTTACCCATCAACGCGCTCGTCTCCATAGTACTGATGAAGCTCTCAATCCCACTCGTGTACCACAGGTTCTTGTCAAGCTTCAGCTCCTCGAACGTAACCCGCGGATACTCGTACGGGTACGAGTGCCAAACTTTGCGGTAGATCCACGTGACAGCAGGATTACCCACCTCTTCCGACGTTGACTCATCAGGCGGGTAGCCAGTTATCCGGCGGAGGAATGAGTCGTCAACCGGACGCGGCGAGAAGACCTTGTACAAGTACTCGCCCTTCGCGGTCTTGCGCAGCGTGCTGATGCTGAAGAAGCCTGCGGCACCGACGCCGTCTGGGTTGGTGCCGGGATGCTCGTACGGCTGTAGAGTCGTGAGGATTGTGCTCGGGAGCGGCTTGTCTAGCGGCTGGTTGAAGACTGGAGGATAAAGGGGATGCTTGCTTGTGAAGAGCGTCACGTGGAGCTGAACGTAGGGGATTGCATCCGGGAGATGTCTTGGTGGGGAGGTAGACTCAGTGCCCGCGGATTCGATGTCCGAGATTTTGATGTTTGAGAACTGCAGTGGACCAGCAAGGACGACGGAGTCGAACAACTCGACGGGCATGTCATCAGTGCGGGATATCTCTTCTGCCATTGTTGGTTTTGAGTGCACGGCGTATGTACCATCCTGCTGTTTCTCTATAGCAACCACCGAGGTGTTGAGTCTGAGGTCTGCGGATGCAGCGTCTATCATACCGGAGAAGATCCGCCAGTTCCCGCCCTCTACAGACATGGCACCATCGGTAGCCATGCAAACCATCGTCTCGAGACCGTGAATGAGCGGGAGGTTTTGTGCGTAGTTTACTCGAGTGCTTCGGCTGGTCAGCGTTCATCGCAGAAGCGGCGGCTGGAATTCAATACCTTGCTTGAACAATCTCTTCCGCGAACCGGGAGTCGATGTTGTTTTCCTTCAGATACTGCTCGCCAGTTGCAGCGGTCACAGCCGTGAGGCCCAGATCGAATGCAACTTGAGACAAGGAAGGCCACGGAAAGTGCGGCGCTTCATACATCTGCAGGAACTTGCCCACAGTCCGCTTCATCAGGTTGTTCGTCCGGATAGGCGCGAGGCCGTACTTCCACAGCAGCTTCGCTATATCCCACCAGCTGCTTGAACCGCTTTGAATAAACACAAAGTCAGCTCCATTCCAGACTCCTAGAGCATCTGAATCCTGCGACCGTGGCCGAGCATTGCGGATAGAGCTTGTGCTCAGGTTGAAGCTCTCCGCCGCGTCAACTAGTATCTTGTTGATCTTGACGAAGATGGACGCGCCAAGCTCGACAGGTTCGTTTGGATCATCGTAGACATTGACCGTAGTGCTTCGACCTCCGATGTACGGATTGCGCTCGTAAACGGTAATGTTGAGGTTGATGCCGGCTTCGGTAGCGTAATGCCTCAAGTGGTATGCTGCGGACGACCCGCCGGCTCCTGCGCCTAGACGGGTTCAGCACTTTCCGTGGGTACACAGATATCATGCGAGTAGGAAGTTCCTTCGCAGTGAGGATTTCGCTCAAGGCCAAAGGGATAACTGTAAATGGACAATGGAAATGGTTGGTCTTGACTGGCTTTCGCCGATATCAACATAGACTGGAACGAGTGATCTTTTCGTCTGCTGCCAAAGACTGAAGAGGAAGACGACAGCGAAGAGAGTATGCAATGGAAGCGGACTCTCGGTACAGCATCAAGGAAGCTCGCATACCTACCGACGATGGCTGCTCTCTTGGTCCCGGTTTGGATCGAAAGCGGCTCTTGTCCCCCTCTCAAGTTGCGGCCATCGGATGCCTGAGCCAGGCTTGCCGACCAAAGACCTGCAAAGGCGAAGTTGTTGAGCCGCATTCTGACAACTGGTCGAACGGTTCGTTGAACGCGTTGCGAATCTTGCAAGGTTAGGTGATATGGTGCTGTCTATGTGCAAGCATATCGTTCCTTAAGTCTGAGTATGTAGATGGAGCAGACAAAGGAAGCCGATCAGTGTTGCCTGAGCTGCTTGGAGGTCAGCCCCGCGTGGCGCGTGCCAGAACACCCAGGCGCGTAACAATTATATATCACTTTCATGTAGAGTAGCTTGTTTAAGTAGACTCGTCCTTTCTTCAATGCACGCGAACCAGCTTTAAACGCTCGTCAAAACGCCGCCCTATGAAGAAAGCCCCGCTGGAATATTCCCGACACACTAGCAAAGACGAGGCACACAGGATAGTCTAAGCACCTTCACTGCCGAACTCCTTTGTCCAGTCTGCATTCTTCTCCAGATCTACTTGACTGACCGTAGGCCGTGAGCTCTGAATAGCCCTCTTGAAATCTTTGAACAGCAGAGGCGGCTCAAGCAGCTTGTCTGACGGCACTTCGGTCCATGCCATCTCCATCGCACCCGGGTCACCGGGAGAGCAGGGTGTGAGCTTCTCCTCGCCGTCCACCATTACCTGTTTTCATCAGCAGTGTTCATGCAGTGGCATAGAGAACGGAGTGTGACTGCGCATACCTTCTTGTAGTGCGTCGCAGTTTGGATCTTTCGAACGGGCTGCATGAGCGCATCCTGCACTGCGATACTTATATCGCTGCCCGAATAGCCCTCGCTTAGCCGACCAAGCTCCTTGATGTCTGCCTGCTTCAGTTCGCAAGGCGTGGTCCCTATGGCGAGCTCAAACATCTTCATCCTTGCAGGTAGATCTGGTAAGCTGATGTGCACTCGTCGCTGGAAACGTCTTCGTATCGCCGCGTCAAGTTGCCATGGAATGTTCGTTGCACCGAGGATGAGCACGCCTTTCGAATCTTTGCCTACGCCATCCATCTGTACCAGCAGTTCCGTCTTGATACGTCGTGATGCCTCCGACTCGCCCTCGCCTCGCGGTCCGCATAGCGCGTCGATTTCGTCGATGAAAATGATGGAGGGCTTGTTTTCTCGCGCCATCGCGAACAGCTGCTTGACTAGCCTGTACAAACCCGTTAGCACTCACCCGCGCGTGAGGATGGTCGTACTCACCGTTCACTCTCACCCATCCACTTGGACACTAGGTCACTGCTGCTGACGCTGAAGAATGTGCTGTTCGCTTCTGTTGCAACGGCCTTTGCCAGATAACTCTTACCCGTTCCTGGAGGACCGTACAGCAATATCCCCTTCCACGGCTGCCTCTTGCCCGTGAATAGATGCGGAAATTTGATGGGCAGAATGACTGCCTCCTTCAGCGCCTCCTTTGCCTGCTCCAAACCCGCCACGTCCTCCCACCTGATATTCGGCTTCTCCGACAAGATCGCCCCAGCCAGCGCCCCTCTCAGCTTCTTGCTTTCCGCATCCTGCTCCTCCTCTTCATCACCCTTGCCCTTCCCACTCCCCGGCGCGACCTTCCCATTCGCACCCACCGCGCTCGGCTTCTTCTTGTCGTTTTCGGCCAGGTGGTTCTTCAGCTTCTCCGCGCGCTCCATATATTCGCCGGCCTTTGCGCGGATCATCTCCTTCGACTTGGCGTTCTTCTCCCACTTTAGCGCCAGCATGAAGAGCTCGAGGGCTTGGTAGTAGAGCTGGTAGGCCTTTTCGTAGTCGCCGGCTGTGTCGCGGTCGATGGCCTTCTTGACCACGTCTATGGCGCGGCCGAGAAAGTCGGTGTTGCTCATGTCGGCGGTGGGGGTGGTGGCCTGGGAGTGGCCCTGGAGCTGGGCGTCTTGGAGCTTGTGTAGGGTCTGGGTATGGGCTGAGCGTCGGCTGTTGTACGCCCTGTAGTAGGTTTGCTGCGAGGACGAGGTTGAGCGATAATAGGCTTTTAACCGACGGGTTCGGCGCCGTTAGCCAGATCGGTGGCCTCAGCAGATATGAGAGGCGGCTGTAGAATCGAAGTGCGCGGGGCAGGGCACGCAGATGTCGGTTGTTGTGTTTTGAGGTAGATGCCACTGCTCGGCGGCCACTTCGGCGTCTGGCCAATCCCACAAAGCGCCCCGCTAGCGCGAAGGAGGTGAACGCGAGGAAGCAAGCCGCCCCGCTGAGCCGCGAGCGAAGCCGGCTGTGCATCACGCTCACAACCTGCCTTTAAGGATGGGAGAACTACAGAAGCAATTGCAAGATCTATCTGACGAGTTCCAGAAGCTGCAAGGAGGTAAACTCAGCCTCGTGGAAGGGGTGTGCGACCATGCTAATTCTGACCAGAACTTCAAACCGCAGTCGACGCCCGCCAGAAGCTCGAGTCCCAGCAGCAGGAGAACAGAGGCGTCCAGAAAGTCAGCAATACTCCGGTCCACTATCAGTGTTCGCGCTTAATAGCCCTCATAGGAGTTCACCTTATTGTCCGACGATGCGAACATCTACAAACTTGTGGGTCCGGTGCTCCTAAAGCAGGAGAAGTCGGAGGCGGTCATGGCAGTTGATAGTCGTTTGGATTACATTGAGAAGGAAATGTAAGGGCCTCATCTCGCAGGTCTCCCGATAGGCGAGCATGAGGACTGACTGGCGATGCAGCAAGCGCATCGAGAAGCAGATCAGCGACATCCAGGAGAAGAGTGAGAACAAGAAGCTTGAGGTGTGTATGAGTGAGTTGTAGGCCAAGCTGCATCCTGATAAAGTGGTCCAGATTTTCCAGCTGCAAACGCAGATGCAGCAGCAGCAGCAGCAGCAGCCGGTCCAAGCCGCCGCCTGAAGTGTCGCGGATATGGGCTTACCCAGGTAACGTAAGGCTAGGGCTTGCGGAAATCGAGGCGTGTTTCTGGTCACTGGTGAACGACGCTTCTTGTGTGGTCAGGGGAAAAGGTGGCTCGATTTGGAGCAGCTCCAGCGCTTGCGTGAAAAGATGGCATCGGTCAGCTCATTTGCTGGGACGGAGCATTGTCACGTTAACAGCCCGTCTTTCTCGGACTATAACTTCGCCGGACATCCCCAGGCTCTCACGAGGTTCGTCCTTGCCAGGAGTCTCATCCTATAGTCCCGCACTATTAGGAAGATATCCGCTGAGGAAGTCTCCGGGCGCCTTTCCTTGACACCGCAGAGGCTCAGCCGATGATCATCCATACTCCGCACACTGAACAATCAGCATTCACCTTGCCCTGGAGAGTGGGCTTGATAGGTCAACGGGATACCAAGTCGTGTTACGTACACCGTCTATGGGTATCGAAGGACCAATTATGCTGTGGAGGCCTGCTGAGTGGACGGCATTATTGTGGGGTATTGAGTCTGTACCTGTTCGCCACGAATGTCGGCTCAGGGATTCGTGGTTCGCTGCATCCATGGATTCTTCCATCTCGGTCAACTAGAATGACATATGGTTCCAGAGCTGTTGCACTGGGTATGGCTTACTGCTGGATCCAAGGTGGCTGTTGAAATTCAATCAAGACACAGCCAGTCACATTACCACTGTTCCGCAGATACCACCTGTTCGTGAAGGGACTTGGCAATTGTATATATGCGCCACACAGTAAGCTGCACCTGTGATGTTCTAAATGATAACAGCAACAGGTGGAGTTGAAACTGCTTGGGCATACCCGGAGAAACCCTTGTGTTGGCGGGCCCGCTCTTTGAGAGAGATACGATCCTCTCCAATTTCCTTCTTCCGTCCGTTTGCCTTTTATCTTCAATTTGCCGCACATCGTCGAGAGAGTTGTGCCCATCACGGCGCGAAAGCCTTTTGAGTGATTATCTTAAGAGACGGCCTAGCGGGTTTCGCGATGACACACCCTCCAGCATGCGAGCATCAGCCATATCGTCATCGAGAAGCGTTCCAGTCTTCGTCGCCCCTCCAGTTCATGCCCCGGCATATCTACTCACCGCGTTCGATCTCTGGATCAGACAGGTCACTCAACAGCAATGAAGGATATAAGTTCGTCCATGCAGCAAGTACAGCGGTTCTTACCAGCTCGCTTCTGTCTGTGTGGTTGCGGCTGACGCGCGCAAAGAGTCTCTCACTGGAACTCTTTACCAGCGAAATTTCTGGACTTGAACGCAACACATGCAAAAACGTCTGGAGCTGCCCTGGGTTGGCGATCCCGTCCATGGCCGTCCGCGTTGTGTGTGTGACGAGAGATGTGCCCTTCATATCACCTTCTTCCGATCCAGGCTAGGTTTTTCTTCGCTGCGGCCCGCTTGCATGGGGCCGGCCATTACCCTACGCATGCTCTGTCTCCTCGTGCTGCTCTACCGTAACCGGGCCCCCACCGCCGACCTACACCGTACCTTCCGTAGTCAACTCAAGGCTGATGCCCTCTTTGCGGACTGAGCCTCTGAAGCTTTGATACAGACGTTGCACGGATCGGCGCTTCCTCGCAGCTGAGCATTTGCGCTGTTCAATATCATCGCTATACCCTCGGATGTTCGCTCTCATGTGATGCACGACTTCGTTTGAAGGAAGCAATCCAAGACAAACCTTGAGAGCTCGCGCGCTTGGCTTTCGAAACAAAACAAAACTCGGTCACGCATCGGAAAGCTGATCCCGAAGATGACTGTCAACTCCAGCCATCCTCTCGAGCCGCATAACGCATGGCGAACCAGTGTTATGCCAATTGGCAGTCCACAGTACTCCGTGAGCGCAGTTGCAATTGTTTCAAACGCGCAGGTCCAGAATCACCAAGAGTCCCCGGAAACCGCCTCGACCACTGTTCGGAAAGGAGGTCGATGCGGTCGAAGTCAATCCAGCCGTGCTCTGTCAACAATTCATGCACCTCGTCATATTTCCAACGAACCACTGGCCGTGAGACAGGATGTCGCAGTACAGACCTACCTCCTTGAGTGGACGGCCTCCTCCTTCAAGCCGAGTCCGCCCCGGTGTCTTGGCTCGGGAATCGATCCACTACACAGCCTCCCACAGCTCCCAGATAAATCAATCAACATTGAAAGGTTGAGGACGCATTGTACGAGACCCCGGCGTGACACAATGTCACGCGCACGTCAGCTTCTTTTACAATCTCCAGGGTAAAGTTTCGCTTAGATTTTCAATCTGTGTTGCGCACAGCTCCGTTCACTGCTCGAAACACGTAAATCAAATTTATCCAGCTAGATCACGCAGGCTCTCTCTGGGTCGGAACTGAAGCACTTAACCGTCTGTGGATTCCGGTAATCCTGAGAGCAGGACCTAGATTCTTGAGCTGCATGTGGCTCGGGGCGAACCACCTCGACATCATGGGAGGACTCAAAAGTGAAAGCGCAACCACTATCACCCTCAGGACGGCGGTGATCCAAGAAATCAACGAGCACTTAACAGGACCCGCAAGCGAGGCCAGCGACTTTACTATGCTAGCGATACTGCAGGTTATCGCCGCCGAAGTCTTGAACGGAGACGTACTCGCGCTCAGATGCCACATCGCGGGGCTGACAACAATTATTCACTAAAGGGGCTTACGGAAGCTAGGATTCCGAGGGCTTGTTGCAGGCGCTCTTCCGCCGTAAGTTCGCACGTCATCGAACGCGTACAGCAACTTGAAACCCATTAGCTTGCAGATCCTGCGGGCCTCGGTACGCTTCGCTCATCCAGCAGGCAATATGGTCGTCTTAGCATCCATAATGCATGCAGTTCGGCCTCACGACCTGTATCTCAACTTCGTCTCTTGCCCCTTACCTTCCTTAGCGAGAGTTCTAGAATCCCCTCTATATTGTCCTCGCAGCGGTTCCTTCATCGTTGTACGGAGCACACGATGCTCGGAGTAGATTCGCGATATCCTCTGCGATATGTGGGATGTGACCGCTATTTCACTTCAGGCCGCCGAAGCTGACTCCATCGG
The DNA here is from genome assembly GCF_000281105.1 of Coniosporium apollinis CBS 100218. Taxonomy (NCBI): domain Eukaryota; kingdom Fungi; phylum Ascomycota; class Dothideomycetes; genus Coniosporium; species Coniosporium apollinis. Next base: position 48,952 of record NW_006913281.1, read on the forward strand.
ACCGCTCGAGGCAACTCATGTATCCTTTTCGTCCGCAGCCTCGATCTGGAAACGTGCCACCGCTCGGCCGTCCGTAGCACTCGTCGGTACACCTGTCTCAACCGACTGGATGTACGAATCCTGCAGATTGGCCGCGCTGATCTACTGCCGCATGGTGTTGCCCCGCATCCCGTCGGCCGTTACCGGAGCCTTTCCTCCTCTTTCCGTGCTTGGTCGAGATCTCTACCGTTCCCTTACAGGAACTGACGCTAGCGACTGCTGGGGTGATATGGCCGGCGTGCTGTACTGGTGTTCACTTGTCGGTGGGGCCGCCATGCGCCCTGTTCCCGATACCTCCGAGACGGATCGATGGGAAGATGTTGAAGGCAGCGACTTCGAGGAGAGCGAGCATCGCAGGAGGTGGCCCACTTTGTTGGCTGTGCGGCTCACCATCTGGCTGGCATTCCAGTATGCGGACATGGTAACGACTACTCTGAGGAGATTCATCTGCGTGTCTCGACCAGTAACGGTGTAACACTCACTCTAGCACTTGGGGCCTGTCTGGGATAGGAAGAGAGGCAAGTGGCATCTATTCGGCAACCGCGGAAGAGGGCGGATCCAGGGCCTGGTGTTTCGTGTACTAAGGGCCATCCGGAAAGCTCGTTCCCACATTGAAAGCTGCTCATAGCCCTAGAGCTGGATAGCTCTTATGAATAATTCACAAATTAAGGCACCTTAGGCGATCGGTGCAATCAAGAGCTAAACTGCAAAACATCTCTTACTTTCTGTGGCATAGAACCGATCTGGCTGCTCCACCAAGACTACGAGCCCAGTTTGACGGCGGATCTAATTGGAAAAAGCCACCAACTGAGAAGCGGCAACTAAGCTTTTGGGTAGTCCTTCTACGTCGTCAGCAGTCGTGTCACAAGCAGTTAAGATTGTAGACGGCTTGAACTTGAAAGGTCCCACAAAACGCCGCCTGGTATTCAGTAGTGCGAAGTTCTGTGACAAAGATTACAGTACAAGTCGTGCCTCTTCTGTCTTGCACTTGTCCCATAGTTGAACGCGACCGAGTTTAACCATGCATCTGACTGCTACGATGACCCTGCAACCGATGGGACCACATCGCATCAATACTCCTGCATGTCCAGACGACTACCATCCTTCCTGATGAAAAATCCCACTCAATCACCTCCCCGCCGCTCCGTTTTCCCAAGGGGTCTCCTCGCGCTCACAATACCTGCCGGACTTGGCAAGGTTGATCGGGTTGGAGCTGCCACTGGGTGGGTGTCTGCCATCGAGGAGAGCAACAGCCAGGTCTACCAAGAACTCATTCGACTCGCCCGCGTCGGTAGCATCCCGCGCAAGCCAGCTCCCTTGCCCATACCAAACGTAGAAGTCCACTAACAGACGTCGCACAGGAGATTTCGGCGGTGTATTCTCGTACAGATAACGAACAACCGAGCCCGCTGGATACACGGAGTGGCCGCCTGGTTGAACTTTAGTTTTGGCCTTTCCGAGGATAGCGCCGATGACTGCGGTCTTGAAGGCAGTCGCTTGAAGCTTCTCTCCCAGAACGTAGAGCTTCGCCAGCAACATGTACTCTTCGTTGCCCTCGGCACTTCCGACGTCGTTCTTGGTGGGGAATTTCCGGTTGTAGAGCCAGCCGACGAACAGGTTGAAGACTTCAGGATCGTCCACTGGCAATAGAACAACTCGTTCGGTAGATTCTTTCCAGCCGCCCCTCATGGCCGCATCGAAGAATCGTGAGGCGTCCCGGAGAAGCCGCTCGTGTACATAGAAGGATATGGGACTGGGTCCCACATCGACCTTGATTGGTAATTCAGTAAATCTACGCAGTCGAGTCAACGAGTGTAAATCGGAGAGGTCTTGAATGTCTTACAACTGTAACTCGTTCCTGTTCACCCGCTTTGAGTCCTTGGATGGATTGGTTGCGGAGTCTTTTGCCGAATTGGGGGTGGAATTGCTCATGGTCACCGATATACTATATGACGCACGCAATCAGCTTCGAGTCCGCCGCGAGGCAGTTATAAAGTGCAGAGCTGACCAGGGAAGCAATATGGCTCAGATTGACGTAAATTCTCCAGTTTCGAGTTGATGTCCGAGTTCAATGCGCAGTGCCAGAGAAGGGGAGGTTGTGTCAACAAATCTTTATGTACGCCAGAATTGACTCGCTTGATGCACTTCGTGAATCTCCGCGATTTCACCATCTAACAGGAGTGAAGAAATGCAGTTCGCTTCTTGGACACGCAGGCTGTTGCCGAGCCATTAAGGTGATAGGTGAGTTCACAGCGGTTAATGAGAACCAAGAAAAATGCCTGTCTAGTGCTTCACCGCTAGACGGGATGAATAACATGGCTAGTACACTTACAATGCTGCTTCACGGCTGTCCCGCTGATTTCAGCAGGCCTTTCGCCGTGTTCGCGGTGCAACACGTCCGCTGGGAATCTCGCCATGCTCTTCAAGCTCTTTGTGGCTGAGAGTCCTGTTCGCTGTACGGCTGTACTTCGCGGTATTTAGTCAGTAGAATCTCCGTAATATAAGGCCCGGCTTGGTGCTAGTTGGCAAGGATAGATTTTAGGCTTCACCCTAAGGCACGGAAAGCTGTCTCGTCTTAAATTGCCCGGAATTTCTTGTTTGATCAGAAAGCGCCGTTCCTGCTTTGTTTGCGATCTCCGCATGACCCAGTCTCTACAGCTTGCTTTGTTGTTCCTCTTTTGTCCATCTGATCACACCTGACCATGGGATGTTTGCGGAACTCACAACGCCCAGGCGGGGAGCAGGTGCACAATTCACAAGCTAGATGATTGTTTCTCGCAGCCTTAGGGTTTTCGCTTTTATAGCACTTGTGTTGGTTCGCCGATGCATCGCGAGGATCGAAGTAAATATGTACATCGCCGCTTGTCTGAGCCTTCTTCCTAAGCATTCTTCATTTCGTAACGCTACTCGGAGAAATCGCAAACGTCGGTCGGACGAATCTGAGACAAAACGGGTCAGCCATAGCCACTTCATGCAAGCCCTCGCCGAAACAGTATGGACCTACCTGTCGCTGTTATAGACCTTCGTCTCACTGCCCAATAACTCCTTCTCCCTCGCCCGATCCGCCAGCGTCCTCCTCACCAAGTCTCGGTCCTCCTCTGCCTGCAATAGCGGTATGAGATATATGCGCGACCACATCTTCTCTCTCGCGAGCTCACTATATCATCAAGCTCCGTTAGCGCTGCGTCCGTTCCATGCTACCCTCCCAGCTCCCGTGCTTTTCCGGTTCTCCCAAGGCTCCACTAAGAGCTGTAGACCTACTTCTGCTCCCTAATCCCCTTCCCGACCTTGTAGAACCCATACGTCATGAGCGCGGCCACGCCGAAGAGGTAGACGGACGGTCGGAAGCCGCGGGCGGGGAGGTTGCGTTTGTACTGGACTGGCTCGTAGCCGCCCGTGGGCGGCATGTCCTGAGGCATGATGGCGGTGGGGTGTAGAGCGTTCAATGGGTGGTGGACGGGGTCGCTGTCGGTGGTGTTGCGGAGCTTGAGGTTGCGATGCGGGATTCCTCCGGAGCTGGGTTGCCAAGAGCGATCCGCGGCGGGACGTCGAAATTCCAGACACCACACGCACGATTTTCTACTTCTCTACGGTAACCACCAGTTCTCAAGATTACGGCAAAATGGAGGCAGAGGAGCGGCCCACGAAGCTCCAGAAGCTACACCACGACTCTGAGTCCGAACCAGCCACCTTCGCACCGCCAGAACAGCCCACCAACGGCACCCACAAGGACGACATGGACGGTCAATCAGCTCCACAAACCCCTCAAGACGCCGAAGAGCCCGCCCTACCCTCCGCCCCAGACACCAATCTCCCTGACCCCGAACAAGAACCCCCAAAGCTCTCCAAAAACCAAGCCAAAAAGCTGCGTCGCCAACAAGAATGGGACGCCGGCCGGGACGCGCGCAAAGCAAAGCGCAAAGAGCAGATCAAAGCTAAGAAGGAGCGTAAGCGCGCCGCCATCGCCTCAGACGCCGCCAACGGCACCAGCACCGCATCCACACAATACAAAATCAAACCTCAACACCCTCACGCCCAACAACTCCCCATAACCTTCGTCTTCGACTGCGACTTCGACGACCTGATGCATGACAAGGAGCTGAAATCGCTGGGGTCGCAGCTCACAAGGAGTTATTCCGACAACAAGAATGCGCGGTTTAGGGCGCATTTGGCGGTTGCGAGCTTTGGGGGTAGGCTGAAGGAAAGGTTTGAGACGGTGTTGGCGCGGCATCATGAGTCGTGGAAGCGGGTGAGGTGGTTCGAGGAGGACTTTGCTGAGGTTGCTGAGAGGGCGAAGGAGTGGATGCGTGGGCCTGGGGGCGGGAAGGTGGCGGGTGCGTTGGTGGGTGCAGTTGGAGAGAAGCGTGCTCCAATAATTGTGGATACTGAGGACGCAGGCGGAGATGATGTTGGTGGAGAGATGGCTGAAGACCCTCCAACAGCGCCCGCAGGTACAGAGTCGAATCCGGACGCTGATTCGGGTGCCAATACAAACGCCCGGACACTTGAGAACGAGGGCGAAATCATATATCTATCCAGCGAAAGTGAACACACGTTGACCGAACTCAAGCCACACAGCACGTACATTATCGGTGGACTGGTAGACCACAACCGGCACAAGGGCATATGCTACAAGAGAGCCATGGACAAAGGCATCAAAACTGCCAAATTGCCAATCGGCGAGCTCTTGCAAATGGATAGTCGGAAGGTACTCGCTACGAACCATGTTTGCGAGATTATGCTCCAGTGGCTAGAGCTGGGCAACTGGGGTGAGGCGTTTATGAGAGTCATCCCGAAGCGGAAGAAAGGGGCGTTAAAGGGAAGTAAAGGCGCCGGCGCTGCGAAGGAGAGTGGGGCTGCCACAGAGACCAACGAGCAAGGGCTGGAGGATTCGGACGCGGAGGGCCAAAGCCAGCAGGAGGAAAGCAGCGACGATGGAGGGGTATCTCTATCTACTAATGGAGAGCAGCGGGTAGAAGCCACGGAATGAGAGTAATTGTACATCTCAAGGCTGTTGAACAAAACATGCAGCCGTCCTAGGCCCTTCTAGCAGGATGACCCAGTAAACACGCCGCGGACAGTTCCTATCCCCTCTGTAGCAAGGAGAGGTCGCACTCGGACTGGAACAGAGACAGGATGGGTATAATCTTCTTCAAAGCGTTGGCGGCAGCCAACTCTTGGAAACATCCGACAAGGCTGAACTAACCCTGCTACCGGCACCCCGGAACTCCTAGATGATGCCCCCCACATGGACTCCGTGCTACCTCGCCAGCAAGATCACAGAAGCGAAGAAGCCTCATTGATGAATCACTGATCAACAAGCATCTCTTCCACACCACAGCGCCACAACAAGTTGCGCCAACAGCGGGGAGCAAAGCAAGTAATCCGTGGTAAGGTGGTACATAGTAGATCAGAGGCTGGCGGTATTATCGGTCCCGAGGCTCCGTTTGCTTCGCGTCAGTGTGCGCAGTGTATGTTCGCGTCCAAGCACCAACATTACGAAGGTCGTTCTCGGCACGGCGGTGAAGCAGGTCGTACGGGTCGCTGTGTGTCTCGGGTGGCATCCATCTCTTCCGATCGTTGGCTGACACTGCTTTGGCGGGCTTCTTCTCGGGCTTGACCGGGTCGCGCTCTTCTGTGTCTGATCCCATGTGGACTTCCATGGAGTCCTGAGGTCTTTCTATACGCTTGTCTAGCTGTAGTGGCATATCGAACGAGCCTGTTCGATATCAGTCACGGTGTTTTAACCCCGTGTTCTGGATTTGAGTGCCTACCATTGCAGCACATCAAGTCAATGTATGAAATCGATGCGCTCTTCCTCTCCCGATTTCCTCTGGTTTTTGGCAGCTTGCCCCGAGCTCCCTCACGATGCATGGTGGACATCTTGAGTGTACCTTAGAGCGTGAGAGTTGGGCCGATTGAAAAATGAAGATGATTGCAAAAGTGTAACGCTGCATATTGGAGTGGACAGCTCAAGGCTGAGAAATATATATCAACAAAACCAAGTATTAAGAGTGACAGGTAGTCCGTCGTTTTTAGAGTCGGAGCTTCCATTCTCAAGCCCGTTGACAAGAGTCACAAGACTGATATTGTCGTAGCTTCTAGCTCTCCACGGTCCTGAAGTCATTGCCGTGCCGGGCACTTCTCACGACGTGGCAAATCATCTGGAATCCCAAGTGCATCCGTCGAGAAATAGCAAATCAGCGCTCATATCCGCGTTCATCAGTGGAGGCGGACTTAGAAGAACTCGCAACGGTTGCCTCTTAAGGCTGACCTGAACGTTGGGCTCTCAGTTCGGCGCAATATGAGGCTCATTTGCACGCGCCTGATTCGTGGATCGTCAGAACCTGAAGTTGTGTAACCCCATTCGAGCAGATCCCGCTGCGACATGTGTTGTCAGTCGTTGATAGTCCAATCAGCCTCCAGCGGCGTACCTCGGCCGCAAGGGGTAGCCTTGCAAGGTGTGGTTGAGAGGCTGAAGCCCGAGGCGCGCCATCCGCAAGACGCGCTACACTGCACAAGACAAACGGTTTCACCGGTTGACTAGCTCGAATACCAGTCCTATTAGACGGTTGCTAAGCCGCGCTTCGCAGCCAGCGGCCTCAGTCAGACGTATCCTATACAAGAGGGACATTCTTCAGGTACAGAGGAACATGTTGCGAGCAAACTTGTGTGTGGACACGATTTCACGTCCACTGTGGCAATCAATGCTAAAGCCATAGCACGTCTTCTCCCTCAATCGCTCTTTCTTCATCTTGTTTCTCTACTGCAAGGAGCACGAGGAGACGGACAGTATTCTCAATCGCCCGCCCAAGATCTTGTAGAGATCGCTGGACGGTCGGGTGATTGGGAATACTGGAGACGGACTCGCCGTCATTCGGAGACAGACGGCCGTGGCGCGACATCGCGGCCGAGAAACGGAAGGCAGATTTTGACAAGATCCCTAAGACGTAGGTTCTTTCTCCAGCGGTTCTGGACGAGAGTAAGAAACGATGAAAGGTTGTAGGAGATTTTATCGAAGGACTTCTCGACCCTACGACACGCGGTATCATCGGGACTCAATGTCCATTCTCATTCAAGTATAACTGAATATCATAGTATGACCTCTTCGCACATTGTAGCCATAAACGCGAGAGATTCTTCTAAGAAGAACTACAACAGTACTGAACAACATCTGGAGTTTACAATGCTCAACCTAGCTTGATATTCACCTCAAAGTGACCAAGCGCCCGCTATCCGTCGCACTTTTGCACGCATTTCTAGCACTGGTGTACTTGGCGCTCTTACTCCCTCCAGACGCATTACTTCCGATGGTTCGACCGGAAGCGTTGTTCGCGCGATCCATTCTCTTCTCCGCCTCTGGTCCATTGGAGCCGTCTTCGTGGTTGTCACCGATCTTCTTCGCTTTGCTGCTGCCGAGATCAACCGTCATCCGGGCGTTCCAGTAACAATGGCGGAAAGCATCGCCTTTGCCGTTGTGGAGGCTGGAGGGGTAATACGTTGCTGCTTGACTGCCAGCGGTGTTCGCGTGCTCTAAGACATACCATTAGAAGAGGTTGGTGCTGAGAGCAGTCAACTGCATACTTTGAGCTTTGTAGCAGTCGTCGATGTTCCAGGGGATGAGGCACCAGGCCATTTCCCTTATGCTGGGGAAGTAGCCTGTCGAACTCGACTGGGGCATTGGCGATGCGCTGCCAGCCACGCCGAGGAATGTGAGAGCGATGATAGTGGAAGCTCGCATTTTACGTGACGAGGAAGACACGTGAGTAAGTTTAGGGATGAATTGAAGTACTGGATGAAGTGTGGAGGGTCTTTCTGCTTAAGGACTCGATGGACTCGAGGGATGTGTAAAGACTGGCTATATATACGTCTGCCTCGGTAGGGTGAGAGATGAATTTACAGAACAGATCTTGTAGCATGCATCATCACAAGGCTGAACTCTACAATCATTTCATGCAGGCCCCGTATCCTCGCTTGGGATGGCCCAAGGTAGATTGCCTTGAAAGCAAGGGATGGATATCTATTCAAGGCATCGTCAGGCTGTGGAACTATCCTCCTTTGAGACTCTGGAAACTGGAGCAGCCTATGAGTGTTCAATTGTGCCTTTGGCGTAGGCAGATGAGGCGCTCTGATCGTCAAGGTGGTTCTGCAACCGGTGGGGGCTGAGCAGCCTCGCAGATCTATTTCAGTAACTTGTACTCCACTCGAGGATTTCTGTATCCGAACATCAACGCTGGATTTCGACTTGCTGCTTCTCAACGACAACTTGATAGCCCGTTCCTAGCGCCATAGGCTAACGCAAGGGCCTTACGGGGGATGATTGGGTTTCATACACCGAACAGGCGCTTTCCACCGCATGTCATCTACGTAAAACTACGCGGCCCCTTTTCTCTAGCCCGAAAGTGTTCGTATCATCTCGTGTGATCGTCCAGATTGTGTGCCTTGTCTTTCCCAAGTGCTGCGGCCTAAATATGGTATCTGGTGAATCACGTGCATTAGCTTGTCTGGTGATACGGCGGGAACACAATCTAACTCCCCGACGACGAGTAAGTGCTTAAAACTACTGGGACAGGTCGGATATGATTACAGCTTTATACCCCAGAATAGGTCCGCTTCCAGCAGACCGAAAAGACATTCTACGGGGAGAGGTACACCGTCGTGTGCAAAGGAAATCCTACTCCGGCTGATTCGCCAGGACCATGAGTTCCTTCGCTCCCTGTCTTAGTGACTAATCTTACCTCTTGATTCCAAGGCGACCTGCACAGGTCTCGAGGTATCGTCTGCTTCCTCGCGAAGCTGAGCCTCGCTAGACAAGCCCTCAATACAGTTCTAGACCTGGCGTCAAGCGAGACAGGTTGAGCTGATTCGGCCCGGATCACTCCAAAAGAAGCGTTAGCTTCATACAGGTTGTCGAACAAATCAAAACAACGAACGCCTTCGAACGAGTCGATCAGCCCCAACACAAGCGGGGATGACTTCTACCAAAGGCTCAGGACGGTGGAGCTACCGCACGCTGAAGCCCGTACAATTACGTGAATTGGGCCGTGGTGTGTAATTGCCGCCTAGTCGTGCTTTTCCTCATCAGCTATACTATCTCGCGCAATCCGCCGAAGAAGCGAGAAGAATGGCTCTTTATCCCGTGCTACGTTTGTCGAAGCTTTTACCGGATTTGAGATTGCGCCTGCTGCCTCGATTCTATCGTCTGGTGTCTGGGTTCGTGTAGATAAGCTGTTGGAGGTCTCTCGTTTGGACTTATCAAGATCCGCTTGGTATCGCCTATCCTCCGTTTTCCACCAGATGCGCCAAATGAAGAGGACCACGGCTGTCAAAGGGATGGCGATGTATGGTGACATCACTCGACTATCTGCGGACGAAGCAGTCCAATCGAACATCGTCATGCTGAAGAATGTCTGAAGCCAATTAGTCAGTGCTGTTTGTTTCCAATTCTGCGACTAAACTTACTGCAACGAAGGTGGGTGGAAGGAAGAGAATGGTCAGAAGCGCCGTAGTCTTCGTCGCTGAGTTATCTCGCTTGCATGCTACAGTGATGATTGCACTTTGTTCAGTAACAGAATGGCTGGTTCGGTTCCCTTCCTGCGCTACAAGACTGAATGTCCTCTTCAGAGTCAGTCCATGGAGTGCATCCTTTTACGAAAGGTAACTGAACTCACGAGGTTGGCATGACTTTGGACCGTTTCTATTTCAGGGTTGAGCTCTGGGACATTAGATGCCCACAAGTATTGGTAGATATGTTGATTTGGTGCATAAGAACATCAACATAATGGCTGAAGCTACCGCCTATAGATCCTGAGACAAGATCCTGATGATTTCGAGACTCCGACGCTACAGAGACACTGCACCGAGCGTATTATCGACTTCAGTCCCAAGTCACATTAATACGCTGCTCCGCTGCGGGCTTTGTTCACTGCGCGGCCGTCTCCGAGACTCTGGTATGGCTTCTGGCATGTATTTGCGGAGTGGAATCAATTCGTCACTGTCCTATCTGACTACATCAGCGAGTGACTATCCAGCCTCCAACGCTCCTTTTCAAGCCTGAACTGCGTCACCAGCCTTGGGCTTCGCTTTCAAATTCCGCCTATCAAATACCACAACCCCAACACTAATCAGGACCGCCACACCGCCAAGCGCAATAGCAAGGGTAAAAGCATCTTGCAATCCAGCCATATAGCTCTCGATTGCACCCGCAAGCTGCGCAGCCGGTATCACCTTCCTCAGATCCGTCGCGCCCGTCCCAACCACAATCGCCGGATCCAGACCTTGCACGTTCTGCTTAACCGCCTCAATCAGCCTATTCGCGAAGAGCGACTGCGAGACGGAGATGAAAACCGCGCCGGCCAGGGACTGGAAGAAGAGCGCGAGGGCCGAGACGGAGGAGATGTCAGAAGCGGGGACGACAGCCTGCCCGACGATGATGGGGATCTGGATGCTCAGGCCCGTACCGATGCCGCCGATGATCTGGTAGCCGATCCACTTTGAGGCGGGGGAGCCGACGTCGAGGGTGTAGACTAGGGCGGCGCCGATGGTGTTTAGCACCGCGCCGATGATCATCAGGAGTTGGTATTCGCCGGTTATGGTGATAGCGACGCCGGAGACTATACTGAAGAGCGCTATTGCTCCGTTAGCGAATGATCCAAGACAGGCTCGCAATAGGGTGGAACTTACAAAGTCCAAGGATGTAGGGAATGTTGCGGACGCCTGACTGAGCAGCTGAGACGCCTGACACAACTTGGAAGTATATCGGGAGGTAGTACAGCAGGACGAAGAACGCGCCGTTGTTGAAGACTTGGAAGACAAAGCCGAACGCAAGGGTCTTGTTCTTCATGAGGCGAGGTATGATCAACGCGCGCTCTCCAAGATGGATTTCCAGGGCGATGAAGACAATGGAGATGATGCCGAAGCCGACAAGCATGCCAATGACATCGGCAGAGCTCCAGGCCTTCGTGACACCGCCCCATTGCATTGCGAGGAGGAAGCAGACGACAGCTCCCATGAGCGTGAAGGTTCCGACGAAGTCCATCTGGAGGATTTTCTCACGCCATGACGCCTCGACAGGTTTCGCTCGCTCGGGTGTCTGGAAAAATACAATGATTGCGGCTGCCGAGGCACCGCCAACAGGAAGGTTGATGTAGAAGCACCATCGCCAGCTCAGATTGTCGGTGAAGACACCGCCGAGCAGCGGACCGGCGACACTGGCGATTGAGAAGATAGCTCCTAGGATTCCGGTGAGGGCTGGGGCTTTCTCTGGCGGAGCGCTGAAGCCGATAATGGTGTAAGCACCGGCCGCAACACCAGCACCTCCAGCACCGGCAACTGCGCGGCCTACAATCAAGGTCTTGCTGTCTTGGGCAACAGCTGTACGTCGTTAGCATCATCGTCCGATCGTAGTAGGAAAAGGTGGCACTTGCCGCATATCAGGCTTCCAATCTCAAAGACGAGGATTGCCGTCAGGAACACAGTTTTGAGTGAGAAGTACTTATAGGCCTTGCCCCAAGTCGATTGAAATGCTGCGACAGTGATGAAGAAAGCCGATCCGTACCATCCAATGTCTTCAAGGCTATGGAACTCGTCGGTGACTTTTGGTATCGCCGTTGCCACGATGGTCATGTCTAGCGCTACTAGAAACACACTCAAAGCGACCCCTACGAGGATGATGGCAAGCTTCAGAGGTGTAGGATACGGAGCGCTGACCACTCGTTGGAGTGGTGCACCCTGTGTCTCTTGATCTTGGGCATTGTCCGAATCGGATGAGATTGCTGAGTTCCGGTCCTTCTCACGGTCATCCTGGGCTGGTGCCAGACCGACACTGTAGGTTTCCTTTGAGTTCATGACTTCTGCTGGCATTGGAATGGTTGTTACAATTCTAGGCTAGCGTGGAGTTCGTGCAAACCGGAGATATCGATGACCGAGTGCTGGGGGTGTACAGAAGACAGCAATGAAGCTAAACTTGAGATTGAATGGAAAGTTGGTTGGAGATGGGGACGATGAGATAGAGGCCTGACGGAGAGATCAAGGCTTTTATGAGATGAGGGATGTAGCAGAATCAGCTTCATCGCCATATCGTGCAATTCTCAAAACGAATTGTTCCGAGTATACGGTATGAGCGCACATACTGACCGGCCAGCGCGTTCATGTGTCAGCACATGCAAGCCTAGAACCTTGCTTTGGATTTTGACTATCTCTCCGACATAACGTTAAGCAATAGGGACTACGCGTGAGTCACGGCTCGGCGCTGGTAAGCCTCCCGGTCGCATTTCCGGAGTCACCGTCTCGGCCGACTGAACGACTCAGAGTCGAAAGCCAAAGCATGCCCGTAACGTCTTGTGGACGGAAATACACGGAGGGAGTCAGCATAGCACATGCACACCGCGGCCGTCTTCTCGATGGATGGAGGTTGCATCCCCGTGCATGTCGTAGGGCTGAGGAGGCTGCTGACGTAATCCGGTGGATTTCGGTCAATTTACAGCATCCGACTTTCGCCAGCCTTGATGTGTATATCAAGATTCACTGCTATGGAGAATGACCACTAGATTAGCGCCAAGACTCGTACGGCGGGACAGCGCGTTCCTTGCTCGCTACGCTAGGTGTATCAGATAGCTCTAAACCAGTGGTGTGCTTGGTTGGCGTTGGACGGGAAATCGTGAGTTGTGAGTCCTCCGAGTGATGTCAGCAGCATGGTGTGTTGCATTGTCAGCCGAAAAGATGCTCGAGGGTTGTGTGATTGTCGACCATACACGAAGAAGCTCTGCCTGACTTGCAACGCCAAAGAAAGTTGGCAAAGATACCTAGCTGTTCTGTGGAAGAGTACAACCCTCCAGCATCAGCCATCTTTAGTTGGGCTGCAGATCTGGACACCGCTGACTCTTGTGATAGAGCACCTGCTATGAGACCCTGCGTTAGGCTTTGTTTCCCTTGGTGTACGGGGTTATCCGCTTCGCGTTGTTCAGCACAACCGTTTGGATGACTGCTCACCCGAGATACAGAAGGGCGAATCGAACACGATTCAAGCTTCTTGCCTACTGGCTCTGTGCCGACCAGCCTAGACATGTATGGGGAAGCCCGTTCTGGCTCCTGGTGGCTCGATTACAAGGGAAACATACTGTTAGTATAGGATGAAAGTCTCCGTCCCTGTTTCGAATCCGGGGAAGTGATTTCTCAGGGAACTCTCAAATGCGTAGGGAGTTGTCAAGCTGCTGAAAGAGAAAACGTCGTTTGTTGTGCAAAGGGGCCTGCGCTCGTGAATAGCAGCAAGGCTGCTTCATCCCTATCTCCGCGCCGTAACAATTGGTCTCCGCAGAAACGCGCTCGTCACTTGGAGTCAGTCTGACACCAGGGCCCAATGCCGCTCATGAACATCTCTTGGATTCTTCCAAGGCGCCCCGAGATTCTGACTTCGTGCACCGCGCCTCCAAATCGGCTCGTGCCCCTTCCAGCCTAGCGGAAAACTCACGTGATGTTCCATCTTCCTGCAGTAACTTTTCCATATCTGAACGTCGCCTGGTGGTATCTTAGTTTCTCAAATCGCCTGACGCCAAAGCTCCAAAGCCTGATTATGCACTCTCCATATGCTGTCTGTCACTCTGCCCCAAGGTACCATAACTCCACCCCCAATACCCCGAACTTCGTACCCTCATCACTGAGCGGTTCATTTCCGAACGTCGGACATGAGTTCGAGACGCCCTTCTCCAGATTATCGTTCAGCCACAGTCCGTAATGGCCGTCCCTGCCAAATTTTATTAGCCAACCCACGTGTCTCCTCCTTTCCCCTGCCTGCCCGACCGGCAATCGAGAAGAAGAACCACTCACCCAGCCCCAAGACTCAAATACCCCGCCTCACAAAAGATCATATAATCATTGACTCCACTGTACGGAAACGCTTTAAACCGTATTCTTTCCGGCGTGCTCGTCCCGCTCCTGCTACCCCCATTGCTAGCCGGCGGACTTAGCGCGCTATTGCCATTCGTGCTCTTCGGAACCCCGATCGTCGTATGCCGCTGCGCGTACGTCGTGTCCGCGGACGGCGGAGGAGGCAGCGAGGACAGGTCCGGGAGTGCCGGGAGCACGGAGGATCGCCAGAGGAAGCATTCGCCTGTGCCGTAGAAGTGGGGGTGTGGGCGGGGCGGGTCGGAGAGATATGCGCCAAAAATCTGAACAGGGCCGGCAGCTCGTCAGCCCTCTTTTGTCCAGAGCGTATAGGGCGTGAAGGAGAATTTTTGAAAGGGGGGGGAGACTTACACCACCGCCACTGTCTCGCACTACAAGGACGTAACCTCCGCGCTTCCCGCGATACTCCTCGCAGCTCTTGTACAGCGTCGCGAGACTCACGCCGTTCTGCTCCAGGCTGTATGCGAGCTTCCACTCGTCGACGAGCTGCAGCCGCGGCGGAACCAGCAACCTTATCTCCTCTGCCAGCTGTCTGGATAGAAGCTTTGCCGAGTCTTTCGTGCCGGGTTTGTAGCCCTCAAGCGTCAAGGGCGTAAGTGGTGGCGGCTGGAAGGGCGAGGCGTACCGGCGCGGTGGCGTGTATACGCCTTCCATGGTGAGGGAGCTGTCGAGGGATGGGGGGTTGGAGGACATCAGTTTTGGCAGAAGTGGTTCGGTAGATAGGCGGCGGAGGAGCCCGGATACGGCGTAGGTGACTGGGTAAGTGAAGAAGGAGCCGGAGGATAAGTTTGGCGGTCGGGCGTGATGCGAGGTGTCCGGTACGGGGGAGGAAGGGGTTTCAGAGGTGGACGCCATCTAAGCGGCCAGAGAAGCCTTGCGGTTACTGTAAGACTTGATTGGGTATAAGACGTGTAACTCGTGTCTACGGAGGTCGCGGGTCTGACGGCGGAGCTGAGGTGGAGTGATTCCACTTGAGCATTCCGGGGCGTAGGGCTGAAGTTCCACCCCTGACGTGGCGCTGACAAGCGCTCCCTGACATCATCCCGTTAAAACCCGTTAGATGTCTTGCATTAACTCCCGTCCATTGCTTCTAACCATATTGGAGCTGTGATAATGTCATGGACTTCTGAGAAAGCCCTCTTCGATGAAGATGGGATTCGTAGAAGCAGCCATCATGATTTCGCAAAATCAGCTCGGCTGGGGTCCTGTCAATCGGGAGAGTGGAGTCACTGAGACGAGTTGACCAACAATACCTCCTTGAAAGTTAGGAGTACTCAAATTCTTGACGATGTGATGATTCTCATCCTGCGCCCAATCGAGGTCTTCCAATTCATCTATATATAGAAAAGACAACCCTGGGTCCTTCCCGTCTAATGCCTGTGTTAATCATCTTCAGATCATTCTTTCATGCTTTCCCGAATCCAGCCTGCCAAGGGTCATAGTCGTCTGCTAGGAACAGCTTCTGCAACTGCCTGCGACGGATACCAACGTTTCCGCCATCAAAGATGGGAAGTGCTAGTGCATCGGAAAGCATTCGTGCCAAGGGACAGGATGCGTCATATGAAGAACTGGGAGAACGGTTAGTTTATGCCTTGACGAAAGATGACTGGTATCAATGGATCGGTTGATAACGGAGAGAGAGAAAAGCGGTGTAAGACGTACATCCCAACAACCCTCATCGCCTTGGTAACGACTTCTACAGCCGCTTCCGAGCACCAGATCTTGGCTTCGTACGCATTTTCTGCACTAACCATATGCTCCAGAGCGTGAGCAGCCTTCCAGGTGAGGCACCTCGCCGCTTCTACGCTCATCTTAATGTCGATGAGCGAGTCCGCAACACTCTGGCGCTCCAACAAGAGGACTGTGCCTCCAGCAGTCCGGCTCTTAGCGAAGTTCAAGGCCGTTTCGAATGCGTGGCGCATAATTCCTACGGACATTGCACCGACTATCACGGCCGACATTGTGAACGCGGCTCCGATGAGACGATGCGCATCCATTGTACCGGGACGAGCGAGCACGTGGGAACCAGGCACACGTAAGCCATCGAACTTGACGTGAGGCCCTGAGGATGCCGTATGGCCGGGAGTGTCCAGGTGTTTGACAATCGTATAGGCGTCAGCTGGATTCTGCTGAATGATTTCTCTAGTAACGAGCAAAATCATCGTCGATTCTTCCAGGCTGCTCGCTGAGGATGTTTCCTCCCTGCAGACGACGCATTGAAGTGTCGCACCTCTTGAGTCCCAGCCAGCACAGTTCGTAGCCCAGATCTGATGCGCACAGTCAGCTAGTTCCTGAGGAGATTCGGCTCGACTAGAGCGGAGGCACGCTCCGGCAGGCCCTTCAAGCCCATGCGATCGGCTACTCGTTCAGAGTCGCGGCGCCTTGAGCCTTGAGCGCTGCCAATCGTCCGAAGAACGCGGTTGTGGGCGCTCCCTATGCAAACCATACCTTTTCTCCATTCAAGATCCACTCATTCCCTTCCTTCGTTGCCGTAGTCTGCATGCCCCTCGCCCCCGGTTCAAAGAAGTTTGCAGTTCCAGCAGGCTCTGAATACACAAGGCTTGCCAACGCAGGATCTCGACCGTTGAGGAAAGGAGCGAGGAACTCCTGCTGCTGCGTGCCGGTACCTCCTGCAACCAAGGGGTATAGTCCAAGGGCGTTGGCCAGGATGGTGAGCGCAACGCTTGGCTCCACCGCGTAAAGCTCCTCGACGACGAGGCAGACGTCAATCAAGCTCCCACCAGTCCCGCCAAGTGGTGCAGGAACTGCGCTCTTGATAAGACCCATCTCCGCGGCCTTGCGGACGATCGGCTCTGTGGCTTGAAAACGCTCATGATTGCTTTTGTGCTTGGAATAGCTCGCGTAAGCGTCCCTTAAGACTAGGTCTGCAAATTTACTCGCATCCTCCCTCGTCTTATGTTGCTCTGTCGAAAGAGCGAAATCGATCATGGCAGCGCAGGACAGGTAGAGAAACGGGGAAGATGCGTTAGACGTGAATGGGGAAATGGCAAATAGCCTTCAAGTGGAGCAGAGTGGGAAGATTATACATCTTCGAGTTAACAAGCTGCCCAGGTGGTTCGGGGGCCAATATGGCATCCTTGTAATTGCAACTCCGCATTGTAACCCGCATATCGAGGCTAGCTCGAAGGGCGAGGACTACGGTCAGCGTCGCTGTTGTTGGCAGCGAGGAACTGGCATAAGGGTTTAAGCGGCTTCTTAAGCGAGTCAGCGTCCAACTGGGCTGGAAGGACGAGATGAAGGCGGATATGTAACATCCGTTTGTTAACAGTCACGTGCGGGGCTTCCCGAGGTTGGAACGAATTCTCTATCCTTAAGCTCTTACCGATAATGAGCATCAGATTTTATCTTGCGGTGTTGCGATGCGATCTCGGCAGCATTTAACAGATATGTTCATAAGTCGCAGCTGTTTTGTGGCATTACTTCCAGAAACAGCGGTGCCCGAATTTCTTCGTTCGTCCTTCCAACTCAGTCTACTACAAACCTCTGAAGCTCACAGGTTCCGTTCTTGAGAAGATCCATGGCTTGGCCATCCATGAAACCATGAACGTAGCATTCGCCGACAAGATGGAAACTCTCCCCAGCAGGGCGCAACACGTAGAGAACATGACCTCCGAGAAGGACACAGATATGATCGCCAGGCTCTGTTTCACCCGGAGCCAAGCACAGATAGCCGCGATCCGACCGAACAAAACTACGGCCAACTGTCGCATAAAGAAGAGACCCCCATCCCATCCGCTGCTCGGGTCCTGGAGGTGGTCGTGAGAAGTCTTCAACAGAACGCCAAAAATTCCAATCAACAGTGTAGCCTCGGTGCCTGAGACGTCCGGTTTTAGCAACATCGGCGACAAGAGTTCGGCTGAAAGCCTCAAGAACTGTCTCTCCTGTCGGCCTGTAGAGTTCTGCGAGGTTGCTTGGCTCCCATTTCTTGATGACGCTTCCACAGCTATCAGAGGCATCGAGGTAGTTTGGCGAACCGACAGCTACAACTTTGCCGATGCAAAATCCCTCGGCAAGCAATCTCCGCTTGTCAAGTATGGAGAAGTACAGATGATCTTTCCGAAACGTTTGATCAGCGCTAGCGGAGTAGATGAGTTCCACGTCAGGGTCGAAATCGTCAAGGTATTGTCTGTGCTTTGTGTAAACGGCGAGAGGATGCCTAGTGCTAGAATTGCGCCAATCCGGGACCCAAGAGGGTAGTCCTGAGTCTCGTAGGGAGGGACTGCAGTAGCCAAAACATTCGAGAGAACCTTGACGCAGTATGCAGTGTTCAGCCACTTTGACATAAATATCTGAAACGTCCAGAGAGTAATCGGGAATGAGATCATGCGCTGATGATTCGGTGACCAAACCCAGCAAGGCATATACCTTATCCCTTGCGTCTGTAGCCTTATAGTATCGATAGTTTGCAAGTGTCCCAAGAAGATCTGTACGATATCTCCCAGTCCTAATCTTTCTCTGTAGGTTATCCAGGTTGCAAAGTCTGCGCATAGAGACCGAGCCGAGAAGTCGTGTATTCGGAAAGTAATCATGCAGATCTGGTCTTGTGACCGCATGTGAGAGAAATATCGCAGCGGTAACGAAACCCCACCAATTGATTGTAGAATCTCCGCACTGTAGAGTCTTAACATCCACGGCTGCCGTTGCTTCTTGAATGATCCACACCCGTTCGAACCAATCTCGAGCAAGCAAGCGTTCAAATGCTTGTACCGGTGCAGCATCGGCTTTGCAACCGCACTGGTCTAGTAGAGCTGATAGATCAGCTGTACTTCTCTTCCGAAACTCTGCCTCTGCACCGCGGAGATCAAGTCCCTGATTTGACCAATATACCGCAACTTTTGACGCGAGCGCAATAGCCGACGAACTCTCATCTCTTTCGGAACCGAGCCAAATGAGAATTTCACTAGACCGCGCGTATATCTCTTGCATCTTCTGTACTTGGGCGCTTCTCTCCACAACATCCAGCTGGTTGATGCACAAAGCGTCTATCCAGAACGTTCGCGCCTTCTCGCGCGATCGTATGTGTAGTAGAGCCATGAATAGAGCTCGCGGGATGAGCATCTCCTTATCATCCACGAGTATCGGGAATTCTCTGGAGGGATTGCCCCAGACATATGAGAGTGCACAGTATGCCGGAGGAGAATCAAGGGCTACCTCCCTCATCGTGCACTGGACATCCGAAGGACAGTCTCCTTCTAGGAGACTGACCACCCTGATTGTATTCATCGATGACTGGAGCGGTAAGTATTCGAATCGACTTCGCCGCGGCATTTTAGCAGATAGTCCGGTCGACAACCGGCAGTAGAACTGTAAGTCGAATCCTCTGGAATTGAATATGTCCGAACAGCGCTCGACAGTAGATAGCAACCGAAAAGACGTGATGGTGTGTGAGGTCACATCAAGGCTGACTCGGAGGATAAGCACTAAAGACACGACGCCGCAGTCGTTGGCGGAGAGAAACGGACATGGCGTAAGGCGATACTCAAGCCGATACTCGAGTGCAGGCCGACTTGAATAAGGAAGAAGAACACATAAGGTAGCAACCAAATGCGTGACGTGGTAGCAAGCAGGAAAGTAAGTCTACGACATGATTTGACAACCACGACAACTTCCTGTACATATTGAGTTCTTATCGATAAAGCGCGTATCCCGAAATTTTTGTCCTTCGATGGGAGTTTGGCACTTCAACACTCACGGCTTACAACTGGAATGGCCTCATACGACAGTGACTCGTCCGCTGACGAGGACCAGTACACGCAAACGAATGTCCTCCTGGGTTATGCGACCAAAGAACCCACCGATGACCCGGTCAACCAGCTAGGCGGCCATCCAGTATGTGTCCTGCCCATCACCGGATGCAAGATGTCTGACAAGTGATAGACATGGCTCGATGGCACTACAGCCCCTTCCGGCGCGCTGGCAAAATGCAAGGTCTGCAACGGACTCATGTCTCTCCTCCTCCAGCTCAATGGCGACATGCCCGAACGCTTCCCTGGCCATGAACGGCGGCTATACCTCTTCGCTTGCCGGCGCAAGACGTGCAGACGAAAAGATGGCAGTGTGAGAGGCATACGGGGGACAAGAGTCGCCAAAGGACAGTCAAAATCCATCAAGAAGACAGACAAGACGCCAGCACCGCAGCAATCCCCCCGAGAAGCTGAAGAGCCAAAGGCAGCAACCCAAAACATTGGCGCATCCCTATTTGGCGTCGCCCCGTCCAGCGCCGCTTTTCCCTCCAGCAACCCCTTCTCCACCGGCACCTCCACAGCCAGTAACCCCTTCTCATCTACCGCAACCACATCCGCATCCGCAAACCGCTTTTCGACCGCCTCCGCCCTCGCCGCCAAACCCGCCCAAAAGCCCGACCCCGCTGACACATCCACTCTCCCCGAAACCTTTGCCCAAAAAGTCCGCTTATCATCCCCGCCCCCCACAACCCCACCACCCCAACAACCCTCACGCCCGCACGAGCCCTGGCCCCCCGAATCCGCCTTCCCACCTCCCTACCCGACCTACAACCTCGACGCCGACTACGAAACGCTCGACGCCCCCTTTACACTCGCCATCCCCGCCTCCGCACGCATGGACCTCGACACCGAAGCCGGGAGCAGTGGTGGCGGAGGCGACGAGAAAGACGCCTTCGAGTCCAGCATGGACAAGACGTTCCGGCGGTTCGCGGACCGCCTGGCCCAGAACCCCGAACAGGTGCTGCGGTATGAGTGGGCGGGGCAGCCTTTGCTGTACAGCAAGACCGATGCTGTCGGCAAACTACTGCTCTCTTTTACACAACAGCAAGATAGGGCGGAGGGGAAGGTCAGGACTGCCAGGGGAACTGGAGGTGGGAGCGGCATGCCGCGCTGTAAGAACTGTGGCGCTGAGAGGGTGTTTGAGGTGCAGCTTGTGCCGCAGGCGATTGCGGAGCTCGAGGCTGAGGAGGTGGGCGTTGAGGGCATGGAGTGGGGGACTGTGACTTTGGGGGTTTGTGGGAGGGACTGTTGTCCCGGGGATGTGGAGGAGGGGGAGGCGGGGTATTTGGAGGAGTGGGTGGGTGTGCAGTGGGAGTAAGCGAGCTGTGGATGAGGAAGTACGAGACTTCTGTCTCCTTGTAGCTTCGCACGGCTGTCCATGTAAAACCAAGTGGGACGCCGGGAGCTGCATCGTTCGTCCAATCTTTGTTGTTCAAACGACGCTGCCTTCGACAGCT
This sequence comes from Coniosporium apollinis CBS 100218, assembly GCF_000281105.1. Taxonomy (NCBI): domain Eukaryota; kingdom Fungi; phylum Ascomycota; class Dothideomycetes; genus Coniosporium; species Coniosporium apollinis. Next base: position 70,115 of record NW_006913281.1, read on the forward strand.
TTTGGATTCATTCCCATGTCCCTCCACGTCCTGTCGTAACGCCGTAGCCAAGCATGCCTCGTGCAGTGTGAATGCAATGTAACCCCCTCTAACAGACCCGTTCCGCGCAGCGCCTGTACTCATGCAGGTTGCTCGTACGCCCTGCGGATCAGTCTTGAGAACTCTGTCGAGCTTGTGTCAGCCCACGCCCCGAAGGAAAGAGGATAACAGAACTCACGATTAAACTTCACATTCTCCCTCACAACCGTCCCCTTGGCCTCATTCTCCTTGTTCAGCGGCACCTTGACCCCGCTACCCTCAACACTCCACCCACAAACCTCGCCCACGAAATGCTCGAACTCCTGCCCGCGCAGATTCAACCAGCCCTCAAGCACCCCCCTCTCAACCTCCCGAACCGCCTGGCTGACCGTAACCGCAATCCGCACCCGCATCAGCTCCTCGAAGCCCGACACATCGGCGTACAAGTCCGCGTACAGGTCGTCGGAGTTCAGCGTCTCCCAGAAGGCCTCGTAGTCGGCGCGCTCGAGGAGGTTGCGCAGGATGTTGAGCTTTTGGACCGCCTCGGCGAGGGGCGCGTCGCCGGTTGCTGGGGAGGAGGAGAGAGGCGCGAGGATGTGCGAGGGGAGGAGCGAGAGGCAGAGCGAGAAGTCGGGAGAGGGGAAGACGGTGAGGGATTTTGTGAGGATGTTGGTTATGGTTTCGTCGCGGGTGAGGTGGGGGTTGAATTGGTATCTGTGGGTTGGTAACAGCAGCGTTGTTAGCAGTGCGCTGGCGGGCAGGTTGGAGACGTGGAGAAACATTGGGAAGAGTGTATCAGATAGAGCTAATAAGTAGGCTTCAGCGGGCTGGAGTGATTCAAGCTCCGGTGCCCTCAGGTAATAGGAAACGTGTTGTGGTTCGTTGTTCATCATATATACGATTCGGCAGGTGCGCAAAGACACCCTTTGCATGGAAGAAGACAGAAACACACGTACAGCTTGAGGAGTGCCAGATTCGCATAGCAGTCGTATGTCTGGTTCTCGCATTGCTGCATCACGTAGTCCTGGAATACGGTCGTCGTCTCGGGGTTGTACCGGTCGAGCCCGTTCAGTATCACATCGATGTGCTCCGGCCGCTCCGGCACGTAGTCAAAGGGTACACCCATCTTGGGCGGGACGAGTGTGTTGTGGTAGTGTCGTGTCGCCGGCGCAGAGGTGAGATCGATTTGGGAGGTTTTCGGTGTGGAATTCTCGAGCCAATCAGGTGAAGGCGAGGCCGAAATCTTGGCATCCACTGTGGCCTCGAAGCCCCTGGGCAGCCTTATATTCTTACTTCTCCTGCAATAGTCCTGGAGATCTTACAATGTTTTCTGCTCGCACAGTGTCCTCTCTCATACGGTTGAAGAAGCAGTGCAACAACATCCTCCGATCCCTAGCATAATCTGTCATTGTCTGTCTGGGAGGTTTATTCTGGAAGCAGATGAGCCGCCTGTAGCGTCTCACGATTACTCCTTTTAGTGCACCAGGTGGGGCTGAACGTTTCTGTTGCTGCTTTGGATCTTGAGCCGGTGTGCAGAGTACCTCCAGGTACAGTCGCTGCGCTCCCAACTCCATCATGGTGTTAGCATTACCAAGCAGTGACTTTCGCTGTCTGAACATGAAGGATAAGTTGGAGAACACGTGAGCATCATAAGGGCGAGCTTAATCTGGAAAGGCTTCCGAGAACCCGCTGAGCCAGGTTCTGATAGCTTTGTGTGGGCAGAAACGGGAGTGCATGCTGCCGCAGTGCATCTGGGCCATCAGACTCAGCCCCAAAGCGTCGAATTGCTTATGGCAGATTTCCCGACTTTTTGCCCTTTGAAGGCCATGGTCGTGTACGGCGGGAGCATGAGCTGCAGTCGTGAACAACAGCACTTCTTCGATCAAGCCAGTGTCACGAACTCCCAGGCGGTCAGAGTAATCCACCATAACGCAATGCGGCTACGCACGTCATGCGGCCCGCACACCGGTGTCTTATTCCAGGAATTGCACCGAGTGGGGGCTGATTCTATTTTGCTGACAGCGGTGTGGCTTGGTGTTTGTGAGACAGCGAAGGATCATGGCCGCAGTTGGTGCGGAGTACAAACCAGAGGGGACTTGGTTCAAAGTTGTGGGGCTTGGTTGTCGCGTTTCAAGCAGGCATGTTAGCTGTCGTGTTTGGCGTATCGATCGTTTCGTGAACTGCCATAGGTATTTGATTTTCGTTGGCCCGCACGGCACAGGTTGGTTTCTGCCCCCAGTTGTGTCTATTCTTGTCAGTCTTAAGCAAGGGGCAGCCGACGCGGTTCGTATCCGTATTACGGGCGGAGCAAGCCGAGGCTCTGGATGAGTCTAGACTTTGCACCGTTCTAGGGGCTCATGAAGCGATGACATGGTTCAGAAAGCGGACGATGCCTGAGGAGAAGGGTAGAGTGCGTCCGCACTGCAGCGAAGTTTGTCTGAACGAAACCTCTGAGAGGAAATCTTGTGTTGTTGCTCGCTAAGAGCGGCTTGCTTGAACGAACGTATCTTGGTATCCGCTATAACCCACCGTCCAAAGCATGGACTCTTCAACAGGCAATACAAATGCCGAAACGAGGGAGATGCTGGATAATCTACAAAAAAATGCTGGCTTGACAAAGTAATAACACAGTCCTCAAGCCATCCAAAGACGTGCAGATGCAGCCACGAGGTGAGCCCGAAGTCCGGCTTGCCGCAATGGAATGAAAAGACCGACTGAACGACCCCGAGAGAGTAGCCGCACGTGGTCATGCTGACACTGTCTGCTGCATAGGGGACTGCCGAGAACTCTTCAGGTGTATCCGTTTTACATGGTCTCGCTGTGGGACGACTTAGCATAGCTTGTTCGGATGAGATGCGGAAGACATACCATATTATCGACCCTGCTAAACACTCTATCACACCCGTCCCACTCACACATGACGTCCGGATTATGCTTGGCTTCATGCCTAGCTAGATCTTTCCTGCTCGAGAAGCCGCCGCCCGTGGACTGCGGACAGCCTTCAAGCCGGCAGAAGAACGACTTCGTGTGTCGCTTGTAGTGTTTCCGGAAGTCACAGCCGCGGATGAAGACAGCTCGAGAACTGCAACCTGGGTATCCACAGATCCAGCTCCCGTTCCGGTCGGGATATCCATATGCCTGAAGGTCTGCAGAGCCTGGAGAGGTTGCTCTTGACGCCCTGGCACTAGCGGAGACTTCTGTAGCCTCGGTGATGGAGCTTCCTACGGAGGTTTCAGAGTTTGAGCGGGAAGACCTTGTTGACTGGACATTACAGGACTGAAGACTTGAGTTGGATAGCAGGTCTCCGCTCTCAACAGCTGCCGCGGATCCGTTCGAACTGGTGGAGAGGATCGACTGGCTGAACCCGGCGGTAACCGGCGGCGTGCAATACGAAGGATATTGATATAGCGGGACTGTCTGCAATGCTGTCGTCTGTTGCGCACGATACATCTGGTCCCAGCACCCGTAGTCCTGAGGGGTCATACTGGGCCAGTGTTGACCGAATAATGAGGAAGTCGCTCCATTGACTGGCTGTTGCTGGATGTTTTGATGATACAACTGTCGAAACAACTCTTCCTGTTCTGACAACACCTTATGCTCGGTGGGAAAATAGCTGGACATGATGAATTACATGAGCTCAAGCAGTATTCGGTCGATTGCAGGCAGTTGCTACTACAATGGTAGCTGTCCGCAGTTGAGACTGGGTATCGCTCGAAGATTGAGAATAAACTCGGAGAGACTATGAATGTAGCCAGATTTAAGGAGTCAATGGAGTTGCACAAACTCGGATCGGAGATCGCATGCCCTTGAAGCGAGTGGACATGTTCGAGAATATCTTCAGCTTTATTTGGAAAGGGATTTGGTACGAGTTATAAGGTTGAAGGACGCATGTGTGTGTGGCGAAGCTTTTGCAGGCTATTTAGAGCAATGCCTGGTTGGCCAGAAAACTGCTTGAAAGCTTGTGCCGCTTATGCGATCCCGTTGGCCGGCCCCCAAGGAGGACAAGGCTTAGTCTCATCGTGAGCTTTCCAAGGCGGAGAGATTTTACTAGGCTGCACTCCTGTCTTACTGGAGGCACGAGGCATGGAAGTATTCTGTAAATCCTGCGGTGAACACTACTGCGCTGCCCAACCTGGTTGATGGTGCCGATTTCCGCAGAAGCGGCGCGTGCTTCTTCGGGGTGGTACTGACCTACCATCATCCAACTGCAGGTGTTGGCATGGCCGGTGCGAAGGCAGATGGCAGTAGAACAATACAGGAACGTCGCCAGAATGGTTCACTCCTTTGCGGCTGAAGGGTGTGGTGTTGCCCCCGGCGATTACCTGACCTTCCATGTTCGGCCTCCGCTCTTGTCCGGGGTTTCACCAATCTAAGAGCTGAAGGCCTTGTGTACCTCCACGGGCGCAAATAGTCTCATGGCCACAAGACGATAGGTAGAACGTGAATCGCATAAACGTGATGATGCCAGTATACATATAGTCCCGAGAGCTTCGGAGCTTGGAGCCTTTACTCGGTGAGTTGCTTACGACTAGGATCCTTCGGGCTGCTGCGGCAGTCTATACTTAGGTTTAGAGTTGCCGGGTGAACGCGTGACAGGCAGACCGACTGTCGAGAGGAGGCGGTCGCGATATTCATCTTGCGAGGCAGACGACAATGATTGCTCTCGCTACTGACTGAAACCGGACGTAGTCGAGAGCAGCCTGTTGAAAGTGAGTTGGGAGATGAAGTCGATTCAAGGTTGCTCGTTGGCGTCCCGGGACGCCACTAGACCCTTTTCGGCTCATGAAGGGCCTCCGCGCTCGATACGCCTTCACGTCCACCTCTGTCCCTACCTACCTTGTTCGTATACACAAAACCATCAACCCTCTCTTGTCACTCTAGTAACTGTTTCTGCGCCTGGCTCTCTATCTCCAGCGTCGAGCTTCCATCTCGTCGTGAAAAGAACTGTTCCACTGCACGATTTTGCGCCCTCTCGAAGCTGACCATGGCTCGATTCCGACCGCGACGGCGTGGTAGCGCTCAGCGGAACGGCACACGTATCATGCTCGAGACATAGTCGATGCGGTTGGTACATTACAGTTGCTGTTCTCCGTCCTGTGTGAAGTTTTCTATCATATGCAACACGTAACGCCCTGTAGTCCAGCTAGCGAATAAGCCGGTGACAAGGAAATAAGGAGGGTGCGTGAAGTGTAGGATGACTCCAGATATGACCCTCTATGCTTCCAGCAGGACTCGAATGTCGGCCTCTATCGCATGCCTGCGGTTCGGTTATTGGCACCTCCGTTGACCCGCGCACTTTATTCCTTTCCCAAATCACTACGCTAACTGAGAGCTATCCCATGCACGTCAAACCTTCTTTACTTCCATCTCGTGATTGATCGAGTACAGTGGGCCTCTTGAGTACGTCACTCGGTCCTTGACGGCGATATCAGGGCTGCATGTTGGTCGGTCCAACCGTAGCCTCTCATCTTCCACACACCCTCTTCCAGCAGCCCGTAACGAAACATTCTAGCAGTGGCGACAATGAGCGCAAACGCCAAGCTGTTTGCAGATATCTCACCAACGAACCAGAGGAAGAAACTTCAATTGATTGACACAATTCGCACCAACTGGGGCTGCGACGTTCAAGAGTGTATCCCAGTGGCAATTCGTCCACGCAAAAACACCAGCGACGGGAAGAGACCCAAGACAGGAGCTGCTGCATCTCTTGAAGACGATCCCAAGGAGTGGAGCTTGTCTCTGTTGGCGGATCTTGCGATGTTGTCACGCTCCACTATTGGGAAGCTCACCTTAGCACAAAGTCTCCTCCAGACCGCAGTGCGCGAGCGACAAAGCGGCATGTTCGCCAATCAACCTCGGACCATCGCTGGACTCGTCCGTGGCGACGTTCAACGTGCTGTGGAGTCCTTGAAGCCTTCTGCACCAGAACGTAACGATCGGTACGTTTGCAGAGCCTCTGCTACCTTATTGTCGTTGACCACATCATGCTATGTTTCCTTAGCGTTGAATGAGTCCCATTTAGGTCTGAGCATTCTGAGTGCTTTCCCAAGGCGGGTTCTGAGCTTAGAAAATTCACGCTTTTGGTACTAACCATGCTACTTTACAGCCCGCCTGGAAAGACAGACGCGACACAACCCTCAACAAGCGTCAACCCGGAGGACGCTGACTCAGATACCAGCTCGTTATTTATAGGAGCACCAGTCACCCAACCTGCTCAAGTAAGGAGTGACTCGGGAGAGACTACAACACAATCACCTGAGCCCGCAAATCTACTAGCTCAAGCTATCGAACGGGCACCTCAAATCACGAAGCTACCGCCTCAAGCCATCGAACCAGATCCTGGGGCTATCAAACCAGCTCCTCAAGGCATGGCCCCACCTCCTCAGGACATGAAACCGCCACATCAAGTAACGGAGCGGTCAGTTCGAGCTACTACCTCACCAGCCTACGACGGCGCCACTCTGGACTTGGAAATTAGCATATTGGAACACAGATCACGTGCTTCGAAGCTGAAAGCCGACGCCGAGAGGCATGAAGCGGCCGCGAAAAAGCGTGACGCTGAAGCTGCTGAGCTGGATTCGAACATCGACGAGCTGCGCTTGAAACGGCTGGGCCTTGTGAAGTGATCAGACTTCTACGGGAGTTTGGGTTTTTTGGAGTCGTGGCTGGCCAATCTGGTCACACGCGGAATGCCACACTGCGGGTAATTGAGGCTGGCGGAGTACAGAATTTCTCACACTGAGAGGGTCTGGCTGCGGGAGTTTGGGGAAATGACTCGTGTTTCTGCTTTTCGCAGGAATTCCCATCAAGGGCGGCATCGCCTTTCTTTGGTCTTCCAATCAATCATTGGTAGCTGCTGGCACTTAAAAAAATTCGGGCGGGGATTGTGAAACACAGCGTTGCAGTCAAAGGGGGCAAGTCTTTCACCTTCCTCAGCTTTCCTTCGTGTTCGTGAGAATCAAAGCAACAACTTGATGCTCCTCATACCGCCAGCTCCAATGTTTCGAGCCAATCTCAATGTCTCTCTTATCATGTGAAAGCAATCTCGTCCCGTTTGAAAGTCCTGCGCAGATACGTTATCGCCTTGCCAATTCACCCATCTTTAATTTTCTGCACGACGTCCCTCACTTTAATTTCATGTCACATGTGTTGAATCTCCGTTCACACAGCAACATGTATATCTTCGAGCTCATGCCTCTGGTTCAATGTTTGTCAACCGACGCAAGGATCCAACTACAAGGACTTCAAGTGAGCAGTCCTCACAACAAAACTCAGTCCATGGCAAGCCTGAACCACTCCATCGGTGCTGACAGCCAGTACAGGAAGTCCACAGCAAGATCGATGCCTCCCATCACCGCACGTACCAACCAACTTGGAAAGGCTGAGGACAGTTCACCGGAGAAACCGCGCTCCGGGCCCGTACCTCAACACCCCATACAATTCGGCCTATTGCCGCGCGAGACCCAGGAAGCCAAACTCAAGAACATCAGCAAGATCGAGGCGAACTGGGGCGCGCCGCTGCATCAATGCATTCCAGCGAAGATACGTCCCCGGAAGCCTGACGGACACACAACGAAGGTAAAACGTCACGAGCAGAGTGCTGCCGTTGAAGATGACCCCAAGCAATGGGGTGTTGAATTACTGGACCGGCTCGCGGAGATCTCAGACCTAACGAAGAACGATCTCGCTACTGCCCTTAAGGAACTTCAGACTGCAGTAGCCGACCGCCATTACTACCGCTTGGAAAGCAACCATAATATCGCCGAACTTCTCTGGGTTGACTGCAATAATGCTCTTGTTCAGCTCCGCAGCATACAGAAGAAGACGATTGAGGCGGCTGGGGAAGTCCAAGACCAGCCACCGCGATATGGCGGGACGGCTAGTCCAAGCAGCACTAGACAGTCTGCCAGACCATCGGTGGCAGAAGGACATCAGGACAAGTCGGCCACTCCAACGCCGAAGACCGCCGGAGCGCAGGCAAGCAGATCCCAGGCTTCCCGCGCTGTGTCTACGCCTTCTCCTTCCAAGGTTAGATGAATAACTCCAAAGTTCTCTGAGCGCATTTCGCTGATCTGTCTACAGGCCAAAGCGACGCCTGAAAAGCCTAGAGCCCGTCAAGCTGTTCAGACACCCTCTGCTTCGCCGAACAAGGCGCCAACGGCGCCGATGATGCCGTTCGCGGCGCGCGGCAAGCGAGCGCAGACTATGGAAGCGGTGTCCACGCCTTCGCCTCTCAAGGTCAGGCGACCAATCTTACAGTCACTCAAAAATTCATCACTGACTACCCTGCTAGGTAACTCCACCTGTCGCATCTCAGCAGTCCACCGAGCAGCAAACTCCGGCAAAGCGTGCAGACATTGGAGCCGCCGAAGCATCGCTGTCGTCTTTCTCATCCAATGCGCCGACAGCTCCCACGATCTCGGCCTTGACTGCACAGACCTGCGTCGTTACCGGGTCTCCTTGCGACACGCTGAGCGGCCTCACCGGCATCGCGAACCTCTTTACGTCGCCGAACCGCAAGCCATATATGCCAACTTCGGCTTCTCCCATGTCGCGGAAGCGTCAGCGTATGGACCTCGACTGGGAGATGCTCGAGGCCGAATCCAGGATCGCGGAGGCGAATCGTGTAAAGGCTGAGGTCGACCACAAGAAGCTTGAGTTCAGGAAGAGAGTGATGATGGATCTGGATCGCGAAGGGAGCGAGATTTGATGCGATGGAAATGGTCTGTATGATGTCTGAGAGCCCTTGGGCTTCACGTGAGGGCTCCAGGCTACATTTGGCACGGTACGGGTAACGACTTGGGATCTGCGCGGATGGTTCTCTTTCACATGGCTTTGGTACGAGAGGTTATGTGGGCTTTGTAGCGCATGGTGGTTGAGCTTCTTGTCTTCCCGGTTTGGCGGAAGTTATCCTGTTAGTACGTGGTGGGATGGACGCTAGATTTGACTTGGATTCTCACTTGGCACTGTTTTCTACACTTGAGAACAGCTCATCGGCGGCTGTTGTTGGTTGGCTTGGGTGCGGCATCTCGTCCATAGACTTTTCTTTCAGATTACAACTTGTCACGCTTAATCCAGAATGATCAGACAACCTCTGAGCAATATCTTTCCTTCTTGAAAGTGCGAAGCTTGTCATGAAGGCTGGCTGTGGGGCAAAGATTCATCTGACATCGCTTCAAGAGATATCTCATTCAATGTTCTTGTCTCGGCGATTCTAGCATACTGCAAAACGAGAGAACTCTGTTCCGCCAGGTTGCAGCTAACGGCGCAGCCTAAAGACACTAGAACAATTTCAATCCCAACGACTTGCCGATAGCTCTCAGGCAACGAACCCCTACACCGCAAGCGCCAGGTAGATGCACAGCAACGAACGACACGGCACCGCAACACCTCCACCAATGCAACACCCACGCCAGCATATAGACACTACCTCACAACGCTCCGCCTCGACTGTCTCCGAACCTGCTCGAGCTTCTTCAGCAGCGAATCATGCAGTTTCTTGTTCCCACTCCACTCATCTCGCATCCTCTTCATCCTGACACTCGCCACAACCATCCAGCCAACCGTCCGCAGCGAATGCTTCTTCTCCCTAAACGACTGATCCGGCGTGATGCCCATCTCCTCCAAGAGCTTCAAGTCCGCTTTGTTGCTGTTCGTTTCGTCAGTGGTTGTCCCTTCAACCTTCCAAACCCCCCCACAGGAAGTAAAGACTCACCAAGCCCCAAACATCTCAACCTGCATGAGCAGCCACCGTTTCTCCCACACCAAGCCCTCCCTAAACCCGCCCTCCCTCTTGACACTAGCCCTCAGGTACTGAATCTGCTTCGCCAGCCCCCCCAGCTCCCGCGCGTGCTTCTTCTCCTTGTCCATCATCTCGGCCTTCAGATCCATCACCTCGTCCAGGTTAGCCGTGTGTTGTTGTTGCTGCTGCGCCGCGGCGGCCTGCAGCGCCTTCACCGCCTTCTGGTGCGCGCTCTTCAGCTGCTGGAGCTGCGAAGCCGAGGCGCGGAGTTGACTTTCCTGCTCTGCGGCCTGGGCAGCCAGGTCTTCGGCCTCGAGCTCCACCGTCCGGAGCTGCGCCTGCAGTTCCCTGATCTCGCGGTCCTTGGCCAACGTCGCCGTTTTAGCCGCCGCATCCGGGCCGCGCTGGCCGCGCAGTTTCAGCGCCGAGACCTCGCCGTCCTTTTCCGCGAGTTGGAGCTTCAGCTCGTCGGTCTCGAGCTGTGCCGTCTGCAGTTTCTGGCTCTGCGTCCTGAGTTCGGCGCGAAGCTTGGACTCGAGCGACGCGCGCGCCTGCTCTGCGGATGTTAGGCGCGCTGCCAGGTCCTCGGCATCCAGCTTGGCGGCTTTAAGGAGGTCGTGCAGATCTGCGCGCTCGGAGGCTATGGTGCGGTCGGAGGCGGCATTGGAGCGGAGGTCATGGAGTTCTTTGCTTAGTTTTTCGAGGCGGGATTGGAGGGTCGTGCGGTCGTGGGATGCGGTGGCGAGAGAGGCCTCTAGATCGCTGATCTGGGACTGGAGGGAGGCTTTTTCACGAGCGGCGGCAGCCAGGTCGCGTTCCAAGGGGGCGTGCTTGGATTGCAGCTCTGTCGAGCTGGCGGCAGATCTTTCGAGAAGTGAGATCTTGGTGAGAAGGGAGGTATTTTCGGCTTCGGTCTTGTCGAGCGTGTCTTCTAGGACTGAGATCTCCTCTTCCAGCAGTTTTTTGGTGGTTGCCATTTCTTCTTTGAGGGCGTTTACAGCGTTGAGTCGCTCGTCTGCCTTCTTCTGAAGAGCCTCGAGATCAGAATCTCGCGCGTTAAGCTCCTTGCGTAGGGTCTCGAGATCGTGATCCCGATCTGAAACGAGATGGCGGACAGCTTCAAGCTGGGAGTCAGGCTCGTCCATCGTCTGTCGCAGGACCTCGACCTCTGCTGTCCGCTCACCGAGGCTCTTACGCACGCTCTCGAGGTCGCGGTTGCGCTCGTTCAGTGTTCTGCGGACTTGTTCCAGCTCCTCCAACGCCGATTCTTGTGCTTTGACGGTCGTCTGCACTGCCGCAAGCTCTCGGTCGCGGTCGCGGAGGCTGGATTGCAGGGTTTGCAGCTCCTTGATAGCAGCGGACTGGTTCTCGCCAGCGCTGCGCAGATTCTTGATCTCCCGATCTTTGGCGTTGACCGCCTCGCGAGTTTGCTGAAGCTCCTTCTGCGCGGTGTCGTACTTGTCGGCCGTCTGCCAGAGCGTCTTGATTTCTTTCTGACGTGCATTGGCGGTGTCGCGAAGCTGCCGCAGCTCGTCTTCTCGGGCGGCTTCTGCAGCGCGACTCTGTTTGGCGGCCTCGGCCTGGTCGTGCAACTGCTGTCGAGCCTTCTGGAGCTCGTCTTGTGCGCGCTCAGCGGCGTCAAAACTCGTTTGTAGTGCCTCGATCTCGGCATCCTTCTCGCGGGTGGCGCGTCGCAGCGCATCTTGGGCGTCACGGGCAGCTTGCTGAGCGAGTTGAGCCTGGTTATCGCCCTTCGACTCCGCCAGTCGCAGCCTGTCTTGAAGCGATTCGAGTTCGTCCTGCTTGTTGTGTTCAGCATCCTGAACCCTTCGCTCCAGTGACTTAATCTTCAGGCTACTTTCTCTTTCTGCGGATTGCAGGTCCTCCCTGAGCATCTGCAACTCCGCATCCTTTGCCTGCTTCGTTGACTCCATTTGACGCTGCATGCTGGTGAGCTCTGCCGCTTTAGCCTTTTCGGATGCGTCCAACTGATCCTGCAATGCACCAAGCGCTTGCTCCTTGTCTTGTCTCAGCTTGCGCACTTCCTCTCGAAGGCTTTTGAGCTGCTCGGCTTGCTCATCGATCAGACGCTCCTTGTCTTCGAGGTCAACATCGTCTTTCTCTTGAATAGACTGCGCCTGCGCCAACTTCTCCCGCAACGCCTCCAGCTCCTCGTCCTTCTCGTCGACAAGCCTATCTTTTTCTCTGAGCTCTGCCTCCAGATCCCCGACATCGTCTTGAAACCCCTGCATCTCTTGTGTCCTGTCCTCTATAGCCTCCAGCCGCTCCTGCAGCGCCTCGACCTCTGCCGCTTTCTCCTCGGCTACCCGTTTCAGCTCGTCCATCTCTTCCCTCATGCCCTCGTCCATGTGCCGCCTCTTGACTTTTTCCGCATACTCCTTCAGCTGGCGTCTGTATTGGTCCAACTCGTTCTCGGCGTGCTTGACCTGCTTGCCGTATTTCTTGATCTCGGCCTGCAGCGTGAACTTGTCCACTTTCAACTCCGCGTTCTCGCGCATGGTCTTCTGGTTTTCTTCCGTGCCGGTTTTGGAGAGGTTTTGCTCGAGGAAGTGGATCTTGAGTTTGAGGCCAAAGTTTTCTTTGTCTATTTTTTCGAGCTTCTGTTGGACGTACGCCGATTAGCATCTTATCTTAGCCCAATCCCACGGGTTTCCCTCTCGTCTCTAGACTTCCAGGTTGTTGATGTGAGAGAAACACAAATGCAGACTTACAGCCTCCTGCTCCCTCAACGTCAAAACATTCCCCCCCTCCGCCCCAAATCCCCCATCCCCTCGGGGCAACGCCATCGGCGTACTGACAGCACTACTACTGATCGCCGGCGGCATCGGCGTGCCCTCACCCTCTCCGTACGCACTACTCTCCACATCCTCCGCATACATAAGACTCGGCTCCGGCAGCGCCGGCGAGCTCGCACTCTTCCCGCCCTTCAACCCCTTCGGCGTCTTCAGTCTCCCGTTAGGGTAGTAGCCCGGCTCATCGAGCGCGCGCTGCATGCGGTTCCGAGCTGCGCTTTTCAGGAGGGGCGTGAATTCGTTGCGCGCGTTGGGGTGCCGGGCGTTGTTGGCGAGCTGCTGGCGCGCCGAGGGCGTTGCGAGGGCTGGGACATGGCCGCCGCGGATCTGCGCCAGCAGGTCGGGCTGGCCTTTGGAGGGCGAGACGAAGGTTTTCTCGGGGGAGAAACCGAGAGTGTGGGCTTGCGAGGGGAGGGTGTTGTCGGCGTAGGCGGTTGCCGGTGAGGAGGGGAAGTAACCGGCCATTGTTGCTTTGCGCGCGACGATGCGATGGGTATGTGATGTTTGGTTAGTGGCTGCTCATGAGAGGCGAAAGAATGGAGCGTCGTGGGTAGAAGGTGTTGTGGCGGCGGACGCGTTTGTTTACTGTGATCACGTGAGCTTTTGTAAAGTCCGGAAAGTCCGGAAGTGGGCCTCGACTTTGACGCCAAGACATGACGAGGCGCGCATCTCGTCGAATTTATTTGATTTCATGTCAGCAGGCGACTGAAAGCAGAAGGGAAGAAGCTTGTGAGTAAAGAAAGAGCAAGGAACTGAAGATAATCAAGATTGTGGTTAGAAGATTAAACAGCTGTTGGATTCTGTCAGTGTATACCACCACTACCGTCAACCGAAGCAAGAACCATCATGGACCAAGGTCATCTCCCTCGGGATGACCTCAGGTGGTTCGGGGAAGGCTTCTCCGGCTTCCCAAAGCGCCTCCCAGAAGACTGCGTCGAGTACATGATCTTCATCATCGACACCAAGTCAAGCGAAGCACAAATTCGCAGCCGCCTCCAAGCCGTCCAGCGAGCCTCATCCGATCTGACGAAGAAGCTGCTCAAAGACTACATCTGGCAGCGTGACGCCTTCAATCTCGATCTTGTCCGAGGAGACGGCTCCTGGCTCCTCCGCGGCCGCACCGATTACGGAGACTCGGTTGCGGATGAATGGCTCATTGTTTACTTGCTCCGGGGGCTGAGCAAGCAGTTTCCAGACGCCTGGATCAGAGTCTACGACACGGACGGGGAGTTCATCCTCATCGAAGCCGCCAACGTGCTGCCCAAGTGGCTGAACCCCGAGGTCGCTGAGAACAGAGTATGGCTGCACGCCGGGCAGCTGCTCGTGATTCCGCTCCAGCCCACCACCGACGCAGCATCCCAAAAGGCTCCCTCTGCATCGGGACCCCTCACGCTCAAAGAAGCACTTTCCCTTGTCGCCAACCCCTCAACCACCCTCATCCACTCCCCCCTAATAGAAGCCGAAGCCCTCCACCGCCTCCTTAATTACCCCACCGCCATCGTCTCCAACCTGCACACCTCCCTCCTCACCATCCCTCGGAAACTAGCTTACATCCTGCACCGCATCCCCGGGTCCATCTCCCCCGCAGTAGAGGCTTTCTACCTCCGCGACCCAATCTCCCTCCGTCCACTCAACACCAACGACGCTAGCATGCTGTGCTTTCCGCCTGCAGATTTCGTGACGACCAGCGTACGCTTCACGAAAGTCGGCTTCGCGCAGCTGCAGAGTCAGGAGTTCCCCCCTCCAGCCGCGTGGAAAGACCGGATGCCACAGTCAGCGAGTGCGAAGGAGGCTAGCCGCGTGGAAACGGGCATGAAGCTCACGTGTGCGTTTGAGATGCTGGTTGCGGACCCGCAGAACCAATCTAGGAAGACGGTGAGGGAGATTCGGGTGTTACTTGAGGATGTTGAGAGCGGAGAGGAGAAGCTGCCGGGTGATGAGGAGATTAAGGGATGGGGGGGAGGAGAGGACGATGAGGCGTGGTTGGATATCAACTTTGAGGACTTTGAGAGGGAGCTTGCTGGCAAGGCTGGGGGAAGGCATGGCAGTGGCAACGCCACTGCTGATGGGCAGGGCGAACGTAAGGAGGGGTTTGGCGACAAAGCCGCGCAGGAGAACCTACGAAGGATAGTAGAGCAGTTCGGCGCATTCCTCAACGACGACGACGCTGGGGTGGAGGGGGCAGAGGTGGACGAAATGGATTACGATGACGACGATAACGAAGAGGAAGCCGAGGACAGCGACGTCAGCAGTGAGGGCGAAGACAAGGATGTCTCGTTTGATGAGGTCGAGTTTGCGAGGATGATGCGCGAGATGATGGGGATGCCACCGGACGATGCGCCAGTCGTGACGCACGACGTGAGGCAAGATGTTGGCAGGGTGGTGGAAGTGGAAGACAGCGACGAGGAAGAGGAGAAGTTGGAGGATGTCATGCAGAGAATGGAGGCTGAGCTCAAGGAAGCGGGCGCGCTGAATCTGGATCCCACCCCCAGGGAGGCTGCCCTCAAGGGCATCGACAAGGGCAAGGGACGCTCGCTGATCGAGGAACGTACACATAATGTGGAAGAAAGCTCGGACGAGGGCGAAGTCGACATCGACTTTAATCTCGCTAAGAACTTGCTGGAAAGCTTGAAAGGACAGGCCGGTATGGCTGGACCAGCCGGAAACCTGATGGGATTGATGGGCGTCAAGATGCCGCGGGATGAAGGGGGCATGAGAGCCAAGAAGGACGGATGAGAGACCAGAACAACCAAACCCGGCTGGAAATTGAAAGCTTCTTTGCCTCACGAAATGAGGATAGGACTATCTGCACAGATCGAAGGCTTGATTATGTCGTGGGCTTCAACACATCCTCTATGACTTTGAGCACCTTCATGAGTACCTCATCCCGCATCGGTTTTCCGACAACCTGGATTCCGCACGGCGCGCCCTCAACTGCATCAGCGTCGTCTGCAAGCCTGTCAGCCAACCCGAATCTGTTCAAAGCTGGGACGGATCACTTACAAGGAGGTAAGTATTCTATGTCACTGCGAACGAAGTCCTTGTCCAAATCTTTGGACGCTTTCAAAAACGGTATTGCCGCAGCCGGATACTATAAGCGTCAGGAGGTTGTCGCCGCCTTTCAAGCAAGGATCTCGGTGCGAGAACGTTGAACCATCACTTACATCGATCACATTTGGCAGTACCGTATATATCGGCAGCCCATACGTATCGTGCGGTACAGCCGTCGCCTGGTACATCGGCATCACTATAGCGTCAAGCTGATTCTGCACGACCAGGTCGTGATACACTTTCATGATCTTCCTGCGCTCAACATTCATGTCGAAAAGATCATTCAAGTTCGGCTCGTAATTGTCCAGCTCCGGGAACCTGCTCGTAGCCAGCGATGCGACGAATGGCTCATTGCCCTCTTTCATATACTTCAGCGGCGTCTTTGCCGGGTCGAGGAGGAAGAACTTCCACGCTAGGATGGCGGTCTCGTAGATGGAGGGATATTGGCCCTCCAGCGGGATGATGGCGTGTCCAGCGTCTCTCAGCGCGTCCGTTGCCGTCCTCATAGCCCGCATGATGGACGGATGAAGTGGCCTCTTCGGATCCTCCAGAATCAGCCCAAGCCTCAGCGGCTTCGAAACTGGCTCAACCCTTCGCCAGGGCACCGCGAGACATCCCTCGTCAAGCTGCCACGGATCACAATCAAGGACCGTCTTCATAAACAGCTCCAGATCCCTCGCAGAGTGCCCCATGGGTCCAATACACGGCAGGATGCTGCTCGGCGAGCCCATCCTCCCCGGCGGCGTCTTACCACTGAACGGGATACGTCCCACCGTAGGCTTGAAGCCCCAGACGCCGTTACAATGGGGAGGGATCCGGACGGAGCCCGCGATGTCGGTGCCGACGCCTAGCGGGGAGCCGCGCATCTTGAGCAGGGCGCCTTCGCCGCCGGTGCTCCCGCCTGCGGTTAGGGAGAGCCTGTTGGGGTTCAGGGTCCGGCCGAAGACGTTGTTTTCGGAGTCTGCGGTCATCATTGTCTGCGGGAGGTTGGTTTTGCAGTGTAGGACTGCGCCTTGGCTCAGGAGGATGTCGACCAGGGCGGAGTTCTGGGATGCGGGGGGGTGCGAGACGAAGGATACGTAGCCGACGGTTGCTTGTACGCCTTTGACGTTGAAGGAGTCCTGCGTGCCATGAGCGGGCGTATTACTTTTGTCCCTTTTTTGAATGAGGTGTCTACCTTGAGACTAATTGGCAGCCCATGAAGAGGCCCCATTGGTTTACCCTTCTCTTCGAGATGTTCATCCAGGGACTTTGCACGTGCAAGAGCCTCTTCGAACATGATCTCAGTGAGGCAGCTCGTCTGAGAGGTTGTCAGTCAAGTATAAACATGGTCAAAGGCGCATCAATTGAGTCCTTGTTTACCAGCTGCTGCGCCAAAGCAGCCCTCTTGCAGAAAGCGAGGGTGACATCGTACGCCTTGAGTTCCCCAGCCGCCAGCTTCTCAAGAAGTGCTGTAGCATCGTGTTTCTCCGTGATATCAATCTCTTGATCTGTCAATATGCCGCAGGTTCGCGGTATATCTAGGACGTTTTTGTCTGAGGAGTTGTGCACGTCTTTCAAGATGTCTTGCGGAAGCCGCCATGCTTCGGGGATCTTGGCGGCGTTGGACTCTCTTTTGCTGGCCGCGATGGCTTGCCAGTTTTTATCCGATGCCATGGTGGAAATGTAGCCGGATAGATAATTCTAATATTCTATGTGACTCCTCTTGGGAAAAGTACTGCTGAGTGCTAGATATAAGTACTCGGTGAGCACGAGGATGAGCATCCGGAACCCCGCTCTGGCCGCTTGTGAAAGTCGGCATTTTCATATGCATGAATATATCAAACTGCCAACATCGAGCACATTTATAATGAGGCAATTTTGTTCCAAGTGAACAGTAGAACAATCGCTATGTGAAGTGTAATGTATCTTCATCCATAGAGAAGTCTATGTACCCAGTACTCCAGCAAAGCCGGCGAATAAGCCCATCGATTCACTATCCCGAAGCCCAAGTCAGAACTTTATTAGCCCAGAGTCAGATCCAGCGTCCGTCCTGTTATGTAGCATAAGGCCAACAGGACGACTTCCGCCAAATGGTGAATATAGATTCGAAGCTCAAGCGGTCTCCAAATCCAAGCATAAGCCGTGCATAGTAGAAAGGTTCCCCTTGTTCGCATCCGCCCATCCCAAGTGCAAATCCAGTGTCCGTTCTGTGAAAAAGAATACTTCTTCTTTTTTTCTATGGAAAGGCGTCCAGGTCAGTCGGCTTGGAGGATCTCAAGAGTGCTATCCAGCTCTCAAGCATCGGAATCGTACTCCGAAAGATCAAGCTCAAGTATCAAAGACCGGCGTCCCGTGGCTACAGAAGCTGTCGAGTTCTTGTAAGAAACATACCGTGCCGACTCCTGGTTAAGATGTTAGCATAAACGCGTTGCGTGACTCAGAAGCTGGTTGTCCAACCTGTAAGCAACAGAAGGCGACGGCGATCCCCCTTCAGAATCCGCCCTCGGTTCCCGCTTGATACGGTGTGCCGGGGAACTGGCGTGTGAGGCAGCTGCCCCACTCTTCAAGATACCAGCCAGCCATGTTTCTTCCTGCTTGACGCTGACCTTTGGCGTGCTGGCGCGCGAAGTGGCGGCACGTGAGGTTGTGGCGGAGGAGTTGGAACACCTTCTGCTGAAGCGTCCTGGGAACAGACGAGGAAAGGCCTCTTCGCAGTCGCAGGGGAGAAGTTCGGCGACGTACTTCACACTGGTGGAAAGACGGGTGCGGCCGCTTTGGCGGCGACGTACAGCTCGAAGAAGCAGTCGTTGGGCGCCGCGAAGGTCATCTTCAGTCTCGGATGAGATTTTTTCCAGGTAGTGAAGGAGGCGGGGACTCCATTGTTCTGTGTTGTGTTCGAGAGGAGCGTCCTTGTGGCATTTCTGCGGCTTAGAGCTATGTCCAGTAGGGACTCGGGGGCAGATGGCCGCTGGAATGCACTCGTTGAGCGGTCTGCCCCAGTTCATCTCGATCACGTCAATCTTGTTGAGCTTGCGGTTTTGTTTTTTCTTCGAGAGGTCCTCAAACTTGGTCGGAAATGGACTCCGGGACGACATGATCTGTCAGTTGTCAGCCAAGGGCTTTGTTAGAGGGTTTGATGACAATACGAACGAATGCCCCTCTTAGATGTTGCTGAAACTTGACAAGCCTTCGAAAAATGTGACTGGTTCAAAGCCTTGCAGAGGCTGTGTTGAAGGATGAATGAAGGAGGGAGGTGGTGGACGTGAAGAACTTTATAGACCTTACGTGAAAGACGTCCGACGAATGTATGAACTAGGATCAGAGCGCAGGCTGGCGATGCCAGAGTATATAGCCGGAGATTGATCACATGCGTAGCCACCGATCAGCAAACGAAGATAGTTCTCCTAGTCCAGGTTCGAGTTTCTTGACGCCACATCCTGAAGCCAAAGCTTTCCTAGAACTCAAATCGCCAGAAGATACTCTTGTCCTAGAACAGCCATTTTCACGTATGCAAGAATCACCGCCTCCCTATCCAATCCATCCAACCCACCCTAAACATCCCACCTAACAAACTCATGCCCCGGCGGCTCCTCCGGCATAACCCCCCCAAAGAACTCCCCCTTCCCCCTAACAAAATTATACGCCTTCGCGAACCCCTCCCCCCAGCGCTGCGGATCCGGCGCCGCATCCAGATTCGCTGGCGGCATCCCCTCCGGGAACCAAATACGCTCCCACTCGCCATTCTCCGGGCGCTGGTAGTGCGGCACAGGCGCCTTATCCGCGCCCTCAGTAGCCGGGAGGGGGATGTATTGCACCGGGCGG
Organism: Coniosporium apollinis CBS 100218; assembly: GCF_000281105.1. Taxonomy (NCBI): domain Eukaryota; kingdom Fungi; phylum Ascomycota; class Dothideomycetes; genus Coniosporium; species Coniosporium apollinis. The sequence goes on from NW_006913281.1 coordinate 89,543, forward strand.
CCCTTCCAGGTCGTGAGGCGGTTGTTGCGGTCGTGGGTTGCGTAGGTTGAGAGCGGGGGTTGGGGGAGTGGGGCGCTGGGGAGGTCGTCGAGAGACTTGGCGGTGCCGTTTGTGGTGGCGGCACCGTTTGTTTGGGGACTGGGGAGCGGTTGCGAGGAAGGTGCGGTGGGTGGGAGTACAGATGCGGCGCTGACGGGGTTTACTGACGTCGGGAGTGGGGGCTGGCCGAAGCCTCCGGAAGACAGGATACCGTTTGTCGCGGTGCTGATCGAGTTGACGGCGCCTGCTAGCGCTTGGTTCGAAGGCTGGTTCGAAGGCTGTCCGAAACTACTTGGTGCTGGTGCCGGGCCTCGAGCGCTGCTGAAGGGATTCGGAGGCGCGGGTCCTGAAGGCTGCCCAAACCCACCTGTGGATATTGAGCTGGGCGCCGCGCCAAACGGGTTTGGGGGTGCAGTGCCCAAAGGCTGCCCAAACCCACCGGTGGACGTTGAGTTGAGTGCTGCACCAAATGGAGCTGACGGCGCAGACCCGGAAGGTTGCCCGAACCCCCCCGCGGACATAGGGGTGAATGATGTGCTCGTTCCTGTATCCATCGGACTTGGCTGCGGTTGACCGAATGCATTGGTGTGTTGGACATTCTGATTCGATTGCCCAAACCCTCCAGAAGGAGCCGTACCAAATGGCACGGTAGGTGCGCCGCCGAATGCGTTCGAGGATGGCTGGCCGAATGAAGATGGCTGAGCGGGTAGGGTTGGTTTACCAAATGAAGGTGCGGACGGTTGCCCGAATGCTGGTACAGACGGTTGCCCAAATGCAGAGGCTGTAGGTTGACCAAAGGCAGCAGCAGATGGCTGTCCAAAGGCAGGAGCGGATGGTTGCCCAAGCGATGGCCTGCCAAAAGCAGTCTGCGAGCCTGGTTGCGAGGGTCGGCCAAAGGCTCCTCCCGATGAAGTTGACGGACGGTTATGCAGAAGTGCACCTTGGTTCGGACTTTGTTGGCTCGAACTCATGGACTGCTTGACGATGTCAAGTCGGTTTGGATGCTCTGTTTCGCCCCGAATGACATAGTCGAGCGCGCCGTCCAGATCGTGGAGCACCTTTTGGTGCATTTGACGGGCTTGATTGACGAGGTTGTTCTCATGTTGTTGCTGCAATATCTTAGCAGGCATCCACGAGATGTATAGAATGAGTCAGTCTTACTGCTTCTTGCACGTTGCCGTTGGCCATACCGAGATAGTACAGCGTACGCATCTCCTCAGGACTCATTTCGACGCCACTGCCAAACAGACCCCTCGGAGGGTTTCTGCCAGGCCCGTACTCCGAGAGAATCCATGTCGGGAGGTCGTCCCTCAGGTCGGCTTCTATGACTTCGGCATTCAGGTGGTAACTGCGTGCGTACCCCGTCAACACATCCGCCACCCCTCCTAAGCAGGCTGCTCGACTTACGGTAGTTCGCGGTTGCGCGAGTTATAGTTCCGCCCTAGGGGAAGGCTTCAGCACTGATGATCTGGCGGGTAGTGTACAGGAAGAGGCCGGGATGCGGTAAGAGTAACAGTGAGGGTGGCATAGCCTATAACAACGGCCTACGCTAGCAACTACTCACCTCCTTGTTGGCCTCTCGGACCGCCTGGCGGATTGCCCGAACCGGCCTGGAAGGCGCCATATCTGTTCTGGTTTTGACCTTGATTCTGATATCGAGGTGGGTCTTGGCTCTGGTTCCGGCCTTGATACTGGGGCCTGGGTTGATTCTGGTACTGATTGTAGTTCTGTGACTGCTTCGCGCCAGGATGGTCGAATCTGCATCTATCTGGGAACAGTGGTCAGAACGACATCAACAATCGAGGTACTGCCCTTGCCTCCGAATCTGCATTCACCCTGCAGATAGAACTTGCATACGTTCTGGGGCATTGTTGGCCTTGCTGGCGAGCACTAAAGTTCAACAAAAGAACGGTCTCGTCTCCAGCATCGTGTCAAGCAAATCGTCCTTGACGCGTGCAGAACTTCGAGGACGCGTGAGATATACGTGATGCTCTGAAGCTGTGCCCGTGTGAAGTCTACCTAGGTAGGTACCCACTAACGAGCCAACGGGATCGGTATTTGGCGATGGGGGAGGGTTGAAACTGCCCAGGTGGATGTTTACCCACGGGGCAGACACAGAGATCTCGACTTGCCAGACGGCGTGGGCCGAGATCAGGTTTGTCTGCTGGAGCTACGGATGCTGTGTTTGTGCGTGGAGCGTTCAGACAAAGAAGCAAAGAAGCGCCGTGGGAGTGCGTGCAGAGCTACCTAGGTATAAGGCTGTAAGGCATCAAAGCCGTTTTCGTGCAATAGCGATGTGGCGCACAACTCTTCAGGAACGCGCACTCCAAGCAGAGCCTCACCCCCACGAAAGAAGGTCGCTATTGCACTTGGTAGACTATCCAATCGACTATGAAGCGCGCCGTCCTTTTCGCTCATCGGACTGACCTCCTTAACCGCCTCTGCCGGCCTTAGGCCAACTTTGATATCCCTTCGCCGTCCGCCTGTGACTTTCGCGAAAACGCCAGCGGCCCGCCGTCTTCGTTGCCGGCAGCTTGTCAAGGGATGCTGCAGCTGCCGTGACCCAATCTATGCACCCCTTCTCCATCCTCACCCTAGGCATCTTCGTAGCTGGCTACATTACCGCCCGCTGGGACCTTGTTACGCGCCTCTATGAACTGGCCATATTCGCTTGGGATCACGGCGTCGTCGTGAGTTTGCTTGCCCGCCATTCCCCAACTGCGCCGGTATCACAGAGGGCTAACACCACGATCTGTGTCCAGACACGAGCGGCGAAAGGCTTTGCGATCCTATCCATCTTCTTTTTCCTCTTCATCCTGCCCATCGAGCGCATTGCGGCACGGGAGATCGACTTGGTCAGTAGGGCCACGCCCTGAACGACATAGGAGCGAATCACTGATGGCCGCCAACAGCACCCACGTACCGGAGGAGGTGGCATATCGGCACGAGAGCAGCTCAAGCGTCGAGGATCCTTCTAGTCCGCCTCGCTATGTGATATGGTCACGAACAATGGGTTGATGCGCGTCTTTTGGCCGTCCGACACAACATGCGGGCAACAGGCTGGAGTTCTTGTTGGATGGAGAAACTCAGAGCTTGACGTGCTTGTGGTGACAGTGCTTCGGGATGTTGAGGTCAATATACCGCCAAAGTTCCGCGGCCCAATGGCTGACAATGGACAAGGCTCGCAATGTAGAGAACGCCTTACGCTCCGAGGCGCTCTTGCGCAACAGCCCCTATCCCATCCACCAGATACTCGACCGCTGTGAGCAATCAGCTCTGCAGGTTCTCGGTGTCGTCAATCCTCCAACGCCGCCTACGCATTTCAACCCGGCGCATCTCGCAGCATCTAATCATGCAGGGTCTCGCATGCCCCACGTGTACTGCCCAGCAGAGAGCAATACAACGGCCCAAATCATACTGTTCGATAGACCTCAACCATCTCGCATGCAATATCTTTCTCTGACACCCATATCCTTGGCACTGGGAGACAAGCCGGACAAAGCTGGAAGAGGCATACCCCCTCTAGACGGTATAGATGCGGAGGAAGAAAGAGAGCGGAAGAGGAAACAGGCGCTCGTGGAGAAATTGAAGCTGCATACTGTTGTGAAGCATGCCCCGACGCAGAAAGAGTTGGCTCTACCGACAATCATCAACCAGATAAATTGCTCTGCCGAAATCGCTGCGTTGCTGCAACAGAACGTCGGCATTGTTGGCATGCGGCTCAAGCGAACATTAAGCGTCAGTGAGAGAGTTGTTGCGTCTGCTAGTAACTTATGGGATCACATCCTCCTCATTCTCTGGCATGTCATAACCATCTGGATCTATCCGCTTGTGGCCAAGCTCTTTGTCCTCGGACTTATCGCCCATCGTATCGCTGGCGAGCTGCTTCTCCGAATTTTAGAATGGAGATTACTTCCCGAGTCCGCCGCGCTGAAGGATGTCTCAGCTACAGCGCAACAAGTCGACCTGCGGCTACAGCAGTTCTGCTACTGGCCCATTCAATACATGACCTTGCGAAAGAGAAAAGCGAACTGGCAAAGCATCACCAACAGTCATCCGGAGTATATCCGCTTCTACAACAGCTTGTGGCTGGTTGCCAACGATGTGATCATCGGGATCGCCCTGGGTTCCTATATCATCGAGAACTCGGACTTTGTCGCTTCCCAGGTTGACAATGTCTTGAGTGCTTGGTCGATTGAAGGACTCCGGCGGATGATTACTTGGCTCATGGATTGGCCAGCCGGCCTAAAGCTCAACACTGAACTTGCAGCGTTCTTGGGAGATCTCTTCCTGTGGGTTATTGACTACTGGGCAAGTAAGTGGAGGATACCTCGTTTCTCACGAGACGCCCTGCTGACCACAACAGGCTGTATGACTGCGCTAAGACCAGCGTTACCTGGCATCGTGCACTTCATTGGTTTTTCCAGCTTTGCTGGCGCTACGATGCCGATCTCGCTGTTCTCAGACCTTGTCTCTGTGCTGAGCCTGCACATATACTCCTTCTACATCGCGTCTGCCCGCATCTTCAACTGGCAACTGACAATCATCACATCCCTGTTCCATCTCTTTCGGGGCAAGAAACGAAACGTCTTGCGTAACCGGATTGACTCATGCGATTACGACCTGGACCAGTTGCTGCTCGGCACGATACTGTTCACGCTACTCTTCTTCTTGCTGCCCACAGTTTTTGTGTTCTACCTGACATTCGCATCAGCGAGGATGGCGATCATCACGCTGAAGGCGTTCCTAGACACAGCACTCGCTTGTCTGAACCATTTCCCGCTTTTTGCGCTCATGTTGCGTATCAAAGATTCCCAGCGGTTACCAGGTAAGTGCCTTCAGCCACAATGTATCTAGCTATGCTAACGGGCAGTGCGCAGGTGGCATTCGTTTTGATCTCCAGGATACTCGTTGCGGTCATATGGTGGAACAAGCAGATTCCGCTCCCATGTCTTGCATCTCACTCAAGGTAAGCTGCACCCTGCCGGAGTTCCGTCAGAAAAGCTTAAGCGAATGCAATCAGTCCGTTCCTCTACCGCTCGACGCAATGTTCAATGAGTACTTCCAGCTCGGCAATCGCATACGGAAGCACTACATATCTCCCGGCGTTTTCCTCTGCCTTGTGACCGGCCGCTTCGTTCCACCTATCCACCGCAAGAACCTGTACAGTCTGCAATACAGTATGCTGCCTGCGAGGCGGGCGGGCATCGTCGAACTCTGGTCGCGGCTTACTGGCCAGGGTGCTCCAACTGCTAACGGCCATGTCAAGAGACCTTCCAATGGTTATGTCAGAAAGGGGCACCACTAGCGGCGGATATACTGAGAACTAACCTGTAATTTAATGTATACTGGGTTTTTCAACCACATTGGTGGCTTTCCTTCCGCGAACCACTGTAGATCCCAATCCGGGAGTTGTTGATGTTCCTCCAACAGTGCTATTCGAAGCCCTCGGCTTCTTTGTGTCCGGCGAATCCAGTTGCAGACGCTGAGCCGGCCACCGACCCTCTTTATCCGAGTACATTGCCATTGTGCAGCTCACACTTTGTTTGCCAATCAGTCTCTTTGTCTTTCTCACAATCCCATTGTCAACCCTAGACTGTGGAGCGATGCTCTGCGGGAGCAACCTTCACAGACTAGCCACAATGTGGACTCCTTTCATAAAACTACTCTTGGCCCCAGCTAAGGGAAATCAGAACTTACTCGCTTAGCCGCCGTACTGATCTGTCCACCACCCAATCCAAACATCCAGCTTCGACTTCGAGAATCGCATTTCACCTCTGAGCATTTTACCATGAGATTTCAGAACTCGAACACAGCGAACCTCGATATCGACATGGATCTCGGAGGAGATTTTTCCTTGGCCGGTCCGGGGACGACAGGTCAGAGTCAGTACGCGGCGATGACAGGACAGAACGGGAGCATGCAGAACTTCTCTAACCGGGACAGTATCATGAGAGGTCGGGCCGACATAGTCATTGACCCGGCCTTGCTGGCTCTCAGTGGCCCAGGTGAGACTTCCAATCCCCCTGCTAACGCTTTCCAGGTTCATCGAACGGGGGATAATAGCTTCTGGGCTGTTCGGGGAGCGAACAGCAACTTCGGCTTCAATGCTCCAGGACAGGGGTTGAACAACAACGTCGACGCCCTTGTGAGCCCGTTCAATGTTGGGAACTATCAATCTCGCTACCCTGAAGTCCCGGGTAGCAGCTTCAACGCTACTGCGCAGTCAGGAAGCGATGGACCCCATCTAGGTGAGATACCCGATGCCAGTGGCCCCTACTATATTAACCCAACTCAGTTCGCGGCGGGCGATGTCGATCCAAGCCCAGACACCGACATGGAGACCGAGCTCCCCGGCTTCACAAACTTCGCCGCAGGCTATGAGGCAGGCTACCACGACGGTACGGCAGCCGCCCTTGCAGCGCCTCCCGCTGCCAATCCTCCCGCACCAACAAAAACAGGTAAGACCGCCAAACCCTCCACCCGCTCCACCCGCCGCGCAGCGCCCTACCCACTTGCAGCGCGTCCTCCCCCGCGCGCCTCCGCCCTCCCTACCATTCCCGATGCAGTCCAAACCGTCGTCGCGCGCCTCCTGCATCCACCCCGCGACGCAACACGGAAGAACGGCCATCTGGAACGGCGGTGGCTTGCGCTGACCCTTCCCGAGCATTTCCCCAAGTGTGGGGGATATCGGCTGCGCAAGAGGTCGCCGCTGTGGAAATACGGCGCTGAGGCGCTGCGCATACCGCCTAGGTACTGGCAGTGGCTCAATGGTGGGTTGGTTGACTACTCGGTGCAGGAGCTTGATGCCGACACACTTGAGATGGAGGGGTTGGTGCCCGCAGCCGAAGCTGAAGCAGACGACGGAGCCACGGCCGCGGAAGCGGCGCTTGCGGAGGCCTTGGATGTCCAGCCCCCCGCCTCCACAACCCCGCCGAACGACCTCGAAGTCTCCCCCGAGATCCAAGCGGTGATGCAGCGCATGCTCGCCCCGGACGACAAGGCTCTCTGGCACGGGTCCGGCCGCCTCAAGCGCTCGTGGCTCGCGAAGGAGTTCCCGAAGCATTTCCGCAGGAACGATCACCATCTCAAGCCGGGGTCGATGTTAAGGACTTATGGGCCTGCCAGGCTGGGGATTCCGGAGGAGCTGTGGCGGTTTTTGACGGGGGAGGCGGAGGTGTATGTCTGGCCAGGGAGGGAGGTCCTGGGTAGGAGGATTCAGAAGAAGAAGAAGAAGGGGGAGGTGGGTGAGTGCTAGGTTTTGAGGCTGAGGGGGTTGAGTAGAGAGGTAAGTTCTGGCAGTTGCTCCCTGAGCTAGGTATGGCGTTGGCGTTCGGTGGTTCATGGAATTGCGATAACGCCAAAAAAAATTGGGTGGTTCTCTGGAAATGACTTCGATTTCCATATGCACATGTGATTACTCTTGCTTACCTCAAGATGTGTACAAACTCATCGAGCTACTTCAGCATCATCCTTCCCATGCCTGCCTCGAGTTCTTGGACCTCCCGCCGCACATGCGTTGGACACTATCCAACCACGGTGAAGTGCCCGTTCTACCTCCAGACCAAAAAGCGCTGTTATACTCAAGCGCGGAGCACCTTGTAAACATTGCGTCAAAGTGGTAGCCGCAGCGGCGCAAACACAACCAACTACTTGATTATTCAGCTGTGAGGCTGCACAGAACCCGGTGGAGATCCGGTCTGCTCGATGCTCTTCCAAGCGGCTTCAACACGCCATGAGCTTGTCCTTTCCCTGGCAGTATTAGTCTTAAACCCGTATTGGAGCTGCCAGGAGCACTTGGAGTTTACGTCCGTGCGGCATTCGGACTAGCGGTCGGCCCGGAGTTTGTCCGGCCAGAAGGCCGCAGGATATTCATGAGTTTGCAAGAGCGGGGTCATCGCCGCTGAGCAATTTATCAAATATATGATTTAAAACAGCCACGTTTCTTCAGCAACCACGGTGAGATGGCCGAGTTGGTTATGGCGCCAGGTTAAGGTCACACCTTAATACAATACGCAAAATTCCTGGTGGAGAAATCCGCGTGGGTTCAAGTCCCACTCTCATCATCATTCCTTTTGTGCTTGCTTTTGCGGCTCTCTCCCTCTACAAAGCACTCCGCAGCATGTGGGAGCGCTTCCTTATCATCTTCTTTTGCACGAAACTGTTCGACTTCACATCGTGCAGACGAGAAGAGATCGTGTATGTCTGTCGTGATGAGGTTGATAGAGGCGACGAGAAGGCGATACTAGGCCCAAGAGCCATCCTGAAAGATCGTTGTCGCATCTTTACTCTAGCTGATTCAACCCCAGATTCGTGATCAAACTGGCCTCCTAGTATTGTCCATTGCAGAGCAGCTAGACGATCTTACCCGCAAAGTTCGTTGTCGCATCTATGCTTCGGCTTGTCTGGGAACTGATCCACGATCGAAGTGGACTCGTGATCTTGTCAACTGTAGGGCAGCTTGATACTCCCGCCCGGAAACTCCGTTGCCGCATCTATGCTTTAGCTTTTCCAACACTAGATTCTCCATTAAATTGGACTTGCGGCCTTGTCGATCATAAAGTAGCTAGACCGATTCAATGCGATAGAAATCAAAAGATGCTCAGCAGTCTGGCTCTTCAATGCATCGATCATGTAAGGCGTCTTTGACCTGTGGACTGTATGCTTAGGCAATTCACTTTCAAGGCTACGAGCGGCTTTCAATGCGCAGCTGAACAGAATTTCTTGTAACCATAAACTATACAACTCCAACGCGATCCGGGTATCATCCTAACAACGCAACACCACAACACTCTCACCACCCCATCCCTCCACCAACCATCAACCCCACCTCCCCCATCAAGCCGCCCAACCCAACACCCTTGCCCTTCCAGGCGTTCTCCTCCTCCATGCCGCGCCACCATAGTGCGGTTTCCGCATCCACGCCCAACACCCGTCTCCCATAAACCCTCAGCTCCGAACTCTCCCTCATTATTCCATGGATGTTGAAGTGTTTCGGTGCTGCCTTCGATAACCACTCGCGAGTCGCACGACCCGTGGCGTCCCGGCCCCAAGTTGGCGGATGTAGGAGCTTGTGGACAAGGCGGCGGACAGGGGTGGGGACGACCGGGCGCGGGCGCGGAATGCGTGTTGGTTGCGATGGGCGAAAGGTCTGCACAATGCTGCGAACAGAGCGGCATGTAGGTTTGTGGCAGCCCGCGGCGCCGCTGTCGTAGCGAGGTAGTGTGCCGGTTCCGTCCCATTCTTCGTCTGGTTCCTCGATTTTTGGAAAAAGCGCGAGGCCGTGCCGCATCTCCGATTCGAGAGTTGCGAGCTTTTCTGGAGAGATTGAATCGTGGGTAATGCCGTCTAGCCAGTTTGCGAGCCTCCGCTCTGTGTGTCCTTCCTCCACAAAGCCGATGTTGGTGATGATGTCTTCATGGGTTGGATTTAGGACCAGCACTGCGCGTAATGGTGGCGAGGATGGAAATTCGATAAATACGCCTTCATCGGTGATTTGAGGTAAATCGTTCAGTAAGTCGGTCGGATATTGAATAAGCGTAACTTGGCGCAATTTTTGCGTTTTGTGGCGGTATGACCGTTGGTTGAGGACCGCGTGCTTCTTGGCTTGATTCATCGTACTTTACGAGCAGGTGGTGTGATGGAAGTGGAGGAGGACGAGAGGATGACGGAGGTGCCGAGGGAACACTCTGTATTATCAGGATGTCCGGAGTGTTGTGTGGGGTGTGAAAGAAACGCAGACAACGTTGTGTCAATGTTTGGGGTAATGTATGTATGGGTGAAGCGCGACAGACAGTGCAGCCTGGATTATAGTGATGTTGGGAGTATTGTGTGCGATGGTGAAAAGATGAAGAGAGGCAGAGAGCGTGGAATATTGATGTTTTGGTCGCGCACAACCTACCTCCATCTGCCAGTGGTCGTCCAGATATTACTAATTCACCAACCTTGGGTTGCTATCTTCGCTTGCCCGCCAAGCGGCAAGGTTTCCATACCTGAGCTGCGAAAGTGTTGCGGACATATAGCTTGATCATATGATGAGCGGGCTGCTCCCATGGTATAAGATAACTGATAATAATTGCAACATCGTCGTCCTGTGCCACCTCTGTTAAAATTGTAGAAGGACCGACTCAGCTAAGGACAGTATGGTGCGTGTGAAAAGTGATAACGCTGAGTTTAGGTCAGCTCGGTGCCACGCTAACCCTACCAGGCAGAACATAGATCTTCGACCAAATCAGGTCTGTGAACACGGCTCAGGCATTCGGCAGTGAGTGTATGATAGCACAGTCGCGGTTCTTGACACCAAGAGTCTAATTACGATAGTGCTGGACACATAGTGGTATGTTTTGGTACATCGTTCGAGTAGATACACTCATCGCTTCGTTACTTCGTCTTCGGCAAGATCTTCTCGCTCTCAAGATCGTCAAACACCTCCGACAAGGAGTCCCAGGTGTCAATATATCTGCAATACGAGTGTTAGCGATCTCAGACTCATGTCTACCCGCAATGTAAAAGGATTCCCGCAGGGATGGTGGGGCTGTGCCAAGGAAAGCCAGTGGAGTACTCACCCAGTCCACCCAAGCTTCCTCGCTTTGCTCATACTAATCACCAAGTCGTAGTTCCTGCCCAGCACAAACCCCAAGAAGTCCCAAGTGGCCTTTTCGAACGCATCCTTCTCCAGTCCCTCGCGGTCCGCAAGACTCTGCCATGCCTTCTTGACCTCCGGCTTCTGGCTCCACTTCGTGAGGTCAATCCTCTGCTCAACTTTACTCTGCTTGACCTTCCCCACAAGCCCGACCTCCTTCTCCACCTCCGCCAGCGGCGGTCGCTCCGCCAACTCCGCAGTGCTTGCATCGGGCGCGTCCTGCAAGAATTGGTCCTCCTTGACCTTGAGCCCAAAGCGAGCCGCTAACTTCGGCCACAGGTTCTGCCAGCTCTCCGCGTCCCCATTCACAACATTGAACGCTTCGTTGCCAGCGCGTGGCTCCAGGGCCGCCCAGACGCAGAATTGCGCGTGTAGGCGCGAAAAGGTGAAGCAGTCAAATCTGGTGTAGAACGTCTCACTGCCTGGGAAGACCAGCTCCTGTCCCATCTCCTTCGTTACAGCGGCGTAAAGCCCAACGGACGTGCCGAGATTCATGAAGTTGCCCTTCGCAAACCCGATAACATCGTTCGGGTATGTAACGACCCAGTCGATAGGCTTATCCTTGCAGTATGTGTGTAAGACCTCTTGCTGGCGATAGTAGAAGTTAGGGGGCCGGTCTGGCCCGGTGAGCCAGGGGTCTGATTCGACCATCGGGTTCTTGGGCTGCCCGAGATGGACGCCGTATTGTTTTGCGCCGGTAACGAGGATGATGCGCTTGATTTGCTGCGAGGCGCCGGTTTTGTCAAGGGCGGAGAGGAAATTCTCGAGCATGTCGCCTGTGGGAAGCGGGGATTAGCGTGGCTGTTGCATATATGGACGCGCGGCTATGTGACTATGGGTTGTTACCATTAACGTCCCAATTCTCCTGTTCCGTCTCTTTTTGAAGGTATGCGGCGAAGAAGACATAGTCGGCTTTGACATTCTCCAGCTGTTTCGCCATGTCGTCCGCTGACGAGGTGAGGTCTATATGGTTGTGGACAACACTGTCGGGGTAGGCATCCTTCTTGCTGCGGGATAGGGCGTGCACGGTAGGCCATTGCTGCGGATTCTTGCCCAACTCGAGGACGATTTCGCGGCCGAGGATGCCTGTCAGAGAACTGTCAGCTATGGACGTTAGGTAACAGGCGGGGGGTGATGTACCTGTGGCACCGGTAACAATTGCGGAAGGCATTGTGGACGTAGGACTGGATGATACTGCCGCAGGACTGAAGATTGAGAAAGGGCAGCCTCCAGAAGCGGCATGCCTTTATCAGGAAGCTGAGCGGTCTTCAGAGGACTAGTACATATGACGTCGACTATTCGTAACCCCGGAACGACGTCCGAAACCGCCTTGGTGTTGTTCCCCACTCCATCTCGGTGGAGGTGGTTTGGCCTTCCCGAAGTCTTCAAAGTTCTGTCGTCAAGTGGTCGAGATATATCACGCAGTGGTCAGGAGCTGCTCGCAAGGCCGAAGGAAGTGAAGACGCGACGTTTGCTCAGCAGCTGCTGCCTTCGAGGATGGCATGGAACGGCTCGTGGAGGCTGAGGTGGGCAGATCAGTATATCGAAATTGTTTCGGCCCGCCGAAGGACGGCTATGCGCCGCTGTAAGCCTCCAGAGAGGCGTCCTCGTTCCATTTCAGGCCTTGGATATTAGATTCGTATTCTCGGCTGTCATGTTTCGACCACGTGATCCAGCTACAGCCACTACACCTCGGAATAATCTACAACCTGGTACTCTGCCGTGAGATACCTTACATATAGTTCCCCGCGTTTCGATTGCCTTTTTGGTACACATTCATGTATCCAGTAAATCCCAGCACGCGGCTCCGTAAAAGCATATTCACGCCGCCCATACCCCCCCGTTCTCCGTCTGCTCGAGTCCACTAGGCCTTCCTTCCTGCCAGACGTTTCCCCTACTCAAAATCAGTCTTCGAGACGACGGGCGATATGGAGGAAAGGCCGCCGAAGCGACATAAGGTTGCCAAAGCGTGCGACGAGTGCCGTATCAAGAAGGTCAAATGCGACGGCACACAGCCTGGTAAATCATCAATTTACCATCCCCTCTGCGCTTCCTTCAATGGGAAGAAGCGCTACATATCACGTGGACGCTGGCTTAACCATTGCGTTGGATGACAGTATGTGAGCCTTGCGCCCTCAGAGGTGGGCTATCAGCGAAGTGCACCTGGGGCGTGAGGAGGACAAGAGGGTCGGCAATCTCCCAAAGAGACATTTCGTATCTGGAAGCCCGGATCGAACGGTTGGAGAGCGAGAGACAGAGTCAATCCGCTGCAACCGCGCACTCCCAGAGCTCCGTCAGACGTGCTTCTTCTGCAGCAACTCCTCAGCCGACTGGAGACTCGCTGACGTCGAGAGATCGAATCGTCCCAGAACCTAGCGCCAGTGCTATGATGGAGATCCTAGGAGACGAACCTCAAAATCAAGAGTTCTTCGGCGTCTCGAGTGCTGCAAGTTTCATGAATCAACTGAAAAAGGCTGTCGATAGGCAGGTCGAATATCCACAGGCAACGCGCTCATTGAATTCGGTTACGACTCAAGTCCAAGTGCCGATGCTCCTGTCTCAACGGAGATCGATAAATCGGCCAATAGATTATGTTCTGCCCCCGCGAGAGGAGGCGGACGAACTACTTGCGACGTATTGGCGGGTTGTTCATCCGTTGTATCCCTTCCTTGACGAAGCTTCTATGAGTTCCGCGTATCATAATGTGTGGAGCGAAGAACGTCAGAGTTGTGGTGAGCCTACGTTCTTGTGCTTACTGAACCTTATATTCGCTTTGTCTTGCACGATAGTGGACTCTGTAAATGCCGAAAAGCGATCAGCATCTGCAGACATCTTCTTCGGCCGAGCGAGGGACCTGCTCAGTTTTGATTTGCTCCGTCATCCGTCACTCCTTACTGTCCAGTGTTTCCTCGTACTTGGTCAATACCTTCAAAGCACCAACGATCCTCAACAGTGCTGGATTCAGGTCGGCCTTGCAATCCGAGTAGCCCAAAGCCTTGGCCTGCATCTACCTACCACAAGTTCTCAAGCGGAGACGGGTCAGCATAGAGAGCTCCTCCGCCTTGTCTGGCATGGCTGTGTCCTCATGGACAGGGCTCTCTCGATGACATTCGGTAGACCGGCGATGATTACTTCACAAGCGGCTGCCACTGTACCCAGACCTGTAACTCCCAATGAGCTTCCCGAACAACCTGACCCACTTGGGCGGATCTCAGCTGGGAGCGGGCCTCTTTCGGACTTGAATTTCTTCATCCAGACTCTTCAGCTTTACGAAATCTTGAACGAGATATTACTCGACCTGTATACTCCCGCTTCATCAGGACCGTCAGAAGACGCCTATGAATTCTACTTCGGCACGATTAGTGTGGGGAAAGGCAACTCGATCTTTGAGCTGGAGAGGAAGCTACTGCGGTGGAACCAGGACCTACCGATACATCTACGATACGAACCTGACAGCAACAAGCACGAAATACACATCCGACAAGCAAATATATTGCGATTGCGATATCTGCACATCCGGATGCTACTCTTCAGGCCTACCTTGTCGCTGTTTTGCACGCATAACCAGGACGATCCCATGGCACGAGAGGACTCTATGCCTCGGCGACTTGCGCTCCAGTGCTCGATCATGTGTATCAAGGCCGCGCTGGAGGTGGTCAACCTCGTACGGTCAAACATGTCGTCCACGTTGGTATACTACAATCGTCTCCCTGCTTGGTGGTATTGCATCTTTTACGTCTACACGGCGGCGACTGTTCTGGTCGCCGCTCGACTTCGTCCGGAAATCGCTGCTGACATAGCCGATGCGGAACTTGTCAGCCATCTGCAGACAGCAATTGGCCTCTTGGAACATTTCAAAATCTTCAGCCAGAACGCCCAAAGATGTGCTACTGCACTGACGATCTTGTCCGAAAAGGTCGAACGACAGAGGGCATCCCAGACAACTGCACGTGCGGACGCAGCAATGGAGTCACATTCTTTGGGGACGATTCCCTTGGAGGACATCAACACTTCAGCACCAGATCACAATGTTGTAGCCATGGGGTTTACTCAATCATCTGCCCCGGAGGTCGATCTCAATGCGGTCCCACTCCTTGGCCTGGGATCGCATCATCATCCCGTAGCAGACATGTTCGACGATGTGGACTTCAGTTTCGATATCAGCGATATGTCATGGCTTAACAGCGTGCCTTCTCATCTCTACGATACCTAGCCAATGGCTCTGGTGTGCTCAAATCCCATGTTTCGAGGCATTTTTGTACCGTAAGATAGGTCCCTGGTGCAAGATAGTATGCTTTCGACGCGAATTTCCATGTAAAGCTAATTGTGGTTATAAGCCGTCGCATGGGATGTGCGCCTATTGCCGAGGCGACAAAGAGAGATTATGGCACCTAATGTGATGTGCAAAATTTCATTCCGCGGGAAGAAGCCGCCCAAAGAACCTGGAAGTACACATCGCTTGTTAGACTCTAATTCAAACGCAAAAACGCCACCGGCCATGGTAATACAAGTGGAAAGAAGAGATCTCCTCAGCTGTCGCTACTTCCCAGCAACCCGTCTAACGCACTTCGGGTGTGCTCGAACACGTCGTGCCCGTACAACCAGGGCTGAAATTCTTTCGACGACAAGGAATTTGGGTTCACTTTTGCAAGATCGTCCGCGCCTGAGTCCAGTTCCGCTTCTTTTCCCATCAGCTTGAAAGCCTTATCCCTCGCCACTTGCTTGGGACCATCGGGTAGGTGCCACACGGCACTCGTATCTCTTGAGCCCTGCTGGATTCTTTCTGCGCGAGGCTTCCTGATTGCCTCATATGCTTGCATTGTCTTCGGGATATCTTCTACTCCTTTAGCACGCTCTAGGCACTCCGCCAAACAAGCTCCGTCTTCGATCGCTTGAGCGGCCCCTTGTGCTAGGAAAGGCGTCATTGCGTGCGCTGCATCACCAAGGAGGGCCACTCTGCCACACTGGCTCAACCATGTGGGCAAGGACGGCAGATCCGCCACCTTCCAATTCAGACAGCTCTCGACTTTCGATAGTACTCGTCTGATTACGGGATCAAATTCCTTGTAGCATTCATTCATTTCGTCCAGGTTCCCCGGCTCGTTCCACATCCCCGCCTGCGCATTATCGCCTGCTGGATGGCTCAGCACGAGATTGTACATCGCGCCGTTCCTGATTGGGTACGCCATTACGTGACGTTGGTGTCCAATCCAGCAGTTCGCGTTGATGTCCGTCATGAGGTGGGAGATTACGGGATCGGCAGACATGACTTCGACCGGAACGGTGGCACGATAAGAATTGTTTGCCGAAGCGTTCGCCACGATGAGGTTAGCCGGAGCCGGCAGGATAGAAGAGCGAACTCTGGAGCGGATGCCGTCAGCGCCGATGATGAGATCGGCCTCGAGGCGGCTGCCGTCTTTGAGGGTAACAGATGGACAAGGACCTGAATCATCGACGGTCGAGATGGCCCTACGCAAGTGAACGGTAGCGCCGGCAGCAAGAGCGGCATCGTAAAGAAGCCGTTGGTAGTCCGCACGGTGGATGAGCCAATAGGGGAAGCCATAGCGCTCGGTCAGGTGAGGGTGCAAGGGAGTGGCACCGAGGAGTTCGCCTGTGCTGTAGCGGCGGAACGAGAATTTCTGCGGCCAGACGACTTTTTCAAGAAACTTGGGCGTAAGTCCGTAACGATCGAGAACTCTAGAGCTGTTTGGGGGAATCTGGATACCAGCGCCGACCTGAATTTCGAGTCAATACTACAGACGTTCTGTGGCAGGGGGACAACCTACTTCGGACAGCTTAGAGGCGGCTTCTAGAACAGTTACTTTATGACCTTTACGGGCGAGTGCTATTGCTGCACCAAGGCCACCCAGTCCGGCGCCGCATATTATGACCTCAAAAGCCGGGTTCTGATGTGAAGAGCCGTTGGTAATTCTCTGTGGCATTGTTACGGGGTAGTCAACGGAGGAGTTCTAAAGGGAGTTGGGCAAGTTCTAGCTTCCAGAAAGATGTGCTTTCAGCTATGGTATGCGGTTTTCGGACACAGACTTCATAGTGGCTACATGTTTATATATTGTATGATATCAATGACGAGAATGCCCTGCTCGGCTGTGGTAAAGGGTGTTTGGGAGACCGCTGTCCTCCGCGATTCGCAAACGCGGGGTCATTCCGGGGCTGGAGACAATGATCGCTTGTCTCCGGCGGAAGCATTTGTTCCGCGCCTGGAAAGCCTCCCCGTCAAGTGTCTCCGGACAGGGGTTACTCGTATCTCCACAGTATATTGCAACCATACAAGTCTTTGCATGCTGGTGTCCTCCCAGCTATGCCGTGGCATTTCAAATCAATCCACCAAGCGGGGGACGGGGCCAGCCCAAGTCTGAAATGGATACTCCGACAGGATACTGTACTCAAGATCGTGCCGGATGTTCCAAAGACATCTATCACACGTAACCATACTCCACACCATCGCATGGATGCTTCGCTGCCCCAGCCTCCTACAGCACTCAACCCTAATTGCATTCGGGGACTTTCTTCCGGGAGTATTTGGGGAAGCCCGGAGCGAGCGAATCTGAAGACATAAGGGAGAACAACCCCATGGGGTTAAACACGAATATAGCATCCCTTCGTTCTCGCCGCTTGCAGCCTCTCCACCGACCTTCAGATCATCATGACCTTCACCAATATGCAAGACATGGAGAAGAACGACTCCTCCCATTCCCGGATCGAGGATATCAGAGTGAAGTTCTCTGAAGACCATGGCATTCCGTCCACCAACCTCGAGGCCGAAGCCAGCCTTCGAAAGAAGTTCGATAAGCGGGTCCTACCTTTAGCAATTCTTATCTATCTTATGGCCTTTATCGACCGGACCAATATGGGCAACGCCAGAATTCTTGGAATGCAGGAAGATCTTAAACTTGTTGGGTACCGTTTCAATATTGCGTTAACCGCATTCTTCGTGACCTATGTGCTCTTTGAAATGTAAGGCCTCTCCTCACAGACCTATCAACATACAACTGACAGTCAGATGATAGCCCGGCGAACATACTGTGCAAGAAATTCGGACCCCGTTATTGGCTCAGCTTTCTAACCTTCGGGTTTGGTCTGATTACCATGTGCATTGCCTTTACGCAGAGTTTCCAGGCTCTCATTGTAACCAGAGTCTTACTGGGGGTCTTCGAAGCTGGCATCCTGCCTGGTATTATCTTTACCTTCAGCAAATTCTACCGACGTTACGAAATCACCTTCCGCGTTGGAGTCATGGCATCATTCGCGTCACTTAGCGGATCCTTTGGTGGTCTCCTAGCCACCGGGCTATCCAAAATACCGAGCAGCAGTCACCTGGACAGTTGGAGATACATCTTCCTCTTCGAGGGCATAATAACAATGGCCGTTGGTGCTCTGGTCCTCGCGCTGATGCCGAACGACCCTTCTTCGGCCAGCTTCTTGACCACAGAAGAGAGGATCATCGGTGCCGATCGTATTGCAGCTGAAGCAATGACGAAGGGCTATGAGCATATGACCCTCCGTGTTTTCAAACGGGCGCTTATAAACCTGAATACTCAACTCATCGCGCTCGGGATTTGTTGCTCACTTCTTGCCATGAACTCTGTTGCTCTCTTCATGGTAAGTGTCAATCCAAATCGCTCCCGAATCAGTCTCTATGTTCCTCATTGACTAACTCTGGCGGTGTATTAGCCGACTCTACTCAGGGGAATGGGTTACTCATCAATTCGCTCTCAGCTCCTCACGGTCCCACCTTACGCCATCGGTACAATCGTCTGTATCGTCGCCGCCTATATATCTGATCGGCTTCGCACCCGAGGGCCGGTTCTCCTTGTGATTGCGCCATGCATTGTTGTTGGGTTCGTTCTCCTCTCCGCGGTGCAAACCGTGGGCGTCAAATACTTCGCCATCTGTCTGGCTACGCTGGGGGCATTCACCAGCAGCCCGATTCTGTTGGCTTGGAGTGTGGACAACGCCGCTGGCCCGGCTGTCCGTGCCATAGTCTCGGCGTATTGCGTGGGCTTGGGAAGCGTGGGCGCTATTGTCTCGACCTGGACTTATCTCCCGAAAGATGCACCCAGATATCTGCAGGGACATCTGGTCAATTTGGGGTTCGGCTGTATGCTATTCGCCCTAGTCACGATTCTAACCTTCTACCTGAGGTGGGAGAATCGCCAAAGGGCAAACGGGAGGAGGGACTGGAGGTTGGAAAACGCAAGTGAGGAAGAAGTGAATCAATTGGGTCACTCGCATCCAGCCTTCAGGTATACACCTTGAGATGGATTTTTGTTGGAGTAGGTCTTGCTGAAGAAGATTCGGCTATCAAGAGCTTGACTCTTTACCAAAAGGTTCACTGTGTGTATATGCACGTGATCTGTAGACGGAAATAGACTTAATACAAGACTCATTGTCAATCTGCTCAATCTTCGCTTTGCTTCACCATCTAATACGGTCGTGATCTATAAGAAGCTTCATGTCTCGTACTCCAACATGCTGCTGTTCAACAGACTGCAATGGCTACGGCTGAGGGGCGGCGGATAAACCGCGAAGACCAGAACTAGCATAAGCAAGGCTCGGATTTTCAAATCCGATGAGAGTAAGCGACCCTTGGATGAAAGCCAGAACAGTCAAATTAAAGAAAATACTGTATGTCAGAGTAGCGTCTCAGTCACAACAATTGAGGGATTCTTTTAACCTACCTGGAGTACGGAAACGCGGCTCTGTACGCAGGGATCGGTGGCCGTCACTTATCCGCGGAGCTCGATAACTTGCGAAAAGCCCCGATATTCTTGGTGCTTTAGTGGAGCATTGCAGAGCGGAAGCACCTGGTGAGGCTTGGAGACTCTCAGACTCGTAGCACGTCTCTACTTTTTTTTGAAGTTTCAAGCGTCTAGGTATTTTTGAAGGCTTCGGCAAGTAACATATCTCATTCGGAAGTACCTATAGAGCCCTTCTACGCAAACAGTCATGATTACGAACCGAGCGCGGATAGCTACACAACCATCACTGTTCCCGACTCAATCCCAACGCCTCAACCATTGGCCGATCGTTGATAGCAAACAAGTACGCCTGACCCGCTTCGTGAGAACAAGTATGGGAGACTTGAGCCCAGGCCGGTACGGTGAACGTGTCCCGCGGGTTCCAGTTCACCACCTGCTCCGTCTTTCCATCTGGTAGCAAGATAGTCGAATACCCTTTGCCTTCATACACATGATATACAAATGACGTCGTCTCCCTCTTCTTCTTCGTCACTGTTCCCGCGGCAATTCTCTCCGCTTGAGCACTCAGCGTCTTGGACAAGTGGCTGCCATCCTCGTGGCGATAGTGGTAGATAGCATAGTCTCCCTCAACAGAGTCTAGTTGCCTCTGGACATTGGCCCAAGGAAACCGCAATTTGCTCTCTTTGACTGGTGTGCTCGGATATCTCTTTTCCGCATACGGCTCCGCAAAGTTGACGGGCAAGTACCGGTAAAGCGGGAGGTCGAGCCCATCAAGCCAGATCATGGGCTTCCCTTCCTTGTTCTCGTTCCCGTGGTCGTGCCAGTGCCAGCTGGGCGTCAAAATCACATCGCCTTTCTCCATGGTGATCTTCTCACCCTCAACGGCCGTAAAGCCATCGGTGCCTTCGATGATGAAGCGCAGGGCAAAGGCCACATGCCGGTGCGCGGGCGCGGTTTCTTCAGGGAGGATAAGCTGGAGCCCGGCGTAGATGGAATCGGTTGTATAAGGGGCAGTCAAGGATGGGTTGACCAACATCAGCACCCGGCGTTCAGCTTCTTCGGCGCCGATGATGTCGCCGGCTGAGAGGAGGAGAGGTTTGACCTCGTCGTACTTCCAAGAGGCAATGGAAGCGGAAGGATTTGGGTGGGGTGGGACCATTTTGTCTGTAGCAGGTTTGTGAGCCTCGGCATGGAGTTTAGGGGATTACTGAAAACGGACCTAGCTGTGTCCACAAAGCGGCAACATTCTGTTGTGGAAGGCTTGAGTAGAAAGACTCTACCGCATTGTTATTGTTTGAGTCAGACGTCGTAGCGGTCTCCGTCATCGTGGACATAATTGAACGTAATGAATATCTTGCTCGGAGAGGTCAATGATCAAGTAGCAAGCGCGTTGTCTTTTACATAAAGTGGAGAAATTCAAACAAGCACAGGCGGGTCTGATAACTGGAAGGCCTGAAGTTAAAAGCAATGTATATATAGGACGACTCGGAAGATGTTCTGAGTCGCCGCCAGGCTCGGCTCCCGGAGGGAGTAGTTCTGTACCAACTCATTGCTAGCACTGTATAGACCTAAATTGCGGGGTGAAGAAAGGAGGGATCCAGCATGCGGGACATTTGCCGGAGACTTTGTTCCGGAAGGTAATAAGTAACAATTTGCTTCCGGTTCCGGTTCCGAGTTCGCCCCAGCCGGCCACATCCTCCCCAACCGCCAACTCTCCCGAACTCTTGCCGTTCATGCAGAGTTACCGGATCTGGGAGCGGCGCTGTCAATGCCCAGGCATGCTATCGAACGATCTTGCCCCAGGAATAGGATTCAAGAAGCTTGGACGCAATGAGGCAAAAAACTCGGCTTGAGGTTTGAAATGTGTGGCTCTGTTCGCTTTCCATGAGTAGAACTTTCTTGCAGCTGACTCCTGAGCACTCACCCTTCGTCAACCAGCGAGGTTCTTACAATCATCTTCTCGCCGCCGTGATTCATAGGGATGGTCCACATGGTACATCCGCACTGTGAACAGAAGATTTTGTGCTTGTCGTGTCCGCTTAGAGTCTTCGTGATAATCCATGTCGCTTGCTTGTTATCCGGGTCCCGGATGGTGACCTGGGACCGGTCATACTTTGCGCACTGAACAGGATTAGTTGCGAGCTTCATAGTTTGTGCAGGACTCGTACAATCTGATATGCGCCTCCTGCATTCTTCGAGCAGTCCTTGCAGTAGCAAGCAAACACCTTCTCCGGCAGCCCGGTAAGATCAAAAGTAATCGATGTGCAGAGGCATGATCCATGGAAAGTTTCTGAAGCCATTGGTGCCGTAAGTTTCTTTTGCACAAGTCTAGGGGAATGCGCTGGCTGGAAAAAACTTGGGAGAGTCTTTAAGAGATAGACAATTGCTTTTATGCCTCTTCTTCCAATTTGCTCCGAGGCGGCGGAAGCAATCTGGAACATAACCACAGCACTAATCTCACTCACGGTCCGGCAAGAAGGGTCAAAGGAACTTCAAGTGTACTCAGATGCTAGGGGACAGTCTTTCCACGCTCGTATTACGAGATCATCGAGACATCAAGGCGGTGGGCGAACTTCTGGAATAGATATCTAGCGCAGAAAAACTCGTAACCAACATCTATCTACTTTTCGAAAGTCATGCGGTTCCACGTGCTCCCGAGGTGCTCGATCTTGACCACCACAACGTCCCCATCTTTCAGATACTTCGGCTCCGGCTTCATCCCCATAGCCACTCCAGCCGGCGTACCAGTCATAATGACTGTGCCTTTCTCCAACGTCGTTCCCTGACTAACAAAGCTGATGATCTCTCGAACGCCAAAAAGCAGATCGCTGGTGTTGGACGATTGCCTTATTTCGCCGTTCACAAACGTCTGCAAATCCAGGTCGTCCGCTGCACCAACAACCTTTGGTGATACAAGCATTGGCCCCAGAGGCGCATACTTGTCAAAGCCCTTGCTAAAGCACCACTGAGGAACACCGCCGGCAAATGCAGGATCCCGCTGCCATTTTCTTGCCGAAACGTCGTTCGAAGAGACATATCCCGCAATGTAGTCGAGTGCGTCTTCCTTGGAGATGTTCTTTCCTGTTTTGCCAATGACAATGGATAGTTCGCCCTCGTAGTCACACTGATCGTCCTGAGCTAGTTTCGGGATGGGAATATCTTCGTTGTAACTGGCCACGCAGGCAGATGGTTTGATGAAGATCGAAGGGTAAGGTGGTGGATTCCGCCCGCCTTCCTTAACTATGTAAAATTAGCTTGGGTTCAGGAACATTAAGGGGGAATCACTGACTGTGTTTCATGTAATTGAGGCCGACGCATTTGATGATTGGTACATCGCTTGGTTTGAGGATTCCGTGGAGCGATTTGACTTTCTTGCGCGCTCCCCTTTCGGGCGAGAGATCGAACGGAGAAGAACCGGAGAGTTCGTAGGCGTATAGAAGACCGTCCTCCGGTGCGGATAACTCTTCACTTGTCTGGATATCAGGCTCTCCGAAGCAGATTTTGCCATCTTCGTCCTCGAATCTGATTAAACGGGACCAAGACATGATGGATCTATGAGTGCTTGGAACGCGCGTTTGGGAGTGGGGCTGGTTGGCGAACTGGGAAAGAGGTGAGAGTGTTCTGCTTTGATATCGATTGTGATGGTCTCCGTAGTATTTATACACTGCAGCAGTTTCTCTATCCTACATTGCACGGATGAGGTCCTAAGCGCTAGGATCATACGGGCGCAGAAACTGTTGATGCTCGGAAGCAATCCGGAAGCAAAGGGTGATCCTTATCTCGATGCTCTGGCCCGCGGGAGTCTCCGGAGTTCCCTCTCACCTGAGTGACAGAAATTGCCGGACTCCGAAGAAGAGATGGGTCTTTAGTTAGCTTAGGAAGGTCATGAATAGGCGTAATCATTCACGATATGCTGCCACATAAACACGTGCAAGCTATACCTGGAGGTAAGATGGCTAGAGTAAAGATATTTAGAAACGTGGTGAATCTAATAGATTTCGGTGATTTAGGAGTGAGTTGTAAGTCCGCACGCGAGTGATAGAAATCGCCTAGACTCGCCAATCGCCAGACTTCCAATTCACTTCTAAATCCCTAAAATCTATTAAACTCACCACGTTTCTAAAGACCTTTGCCCTAGCCGTTCCACCTCTAGTTGTAGCTTGAACACTCATCATGAGATAGTATACTATGAGGAGTTGCTTCTATTCGTGACCTTTCCTCAGCTGAAGACCTATCTGTTTTGGAGTCCAGCGATTTTTGTCACTCGCATGGTCCGGTGGTTTATGAGTCCGGCGATTTCTGTCATTCACGTGCCTCTTAACCTACTTGTTGGGCTTTTGCGGTTCCGATTTCAAAAGTATCACGGAACGAAGCACATCCCGAATAGGTTTCGTCAAAGGCTGCATGTTCGAGGCATTGCAAAAAAAGATTTGTCTTGTGAGCTCATGAACGCACAAAAAAGATGATGAGAGTGGGACTTGAACCCACGCGGATTGCTCCACCAGGAATTCAGTATTGTATTAAGGTGTGACCTTAACCTGGCGCCATAACCAACTCGGCCATCTCACCGTGGTTGGAATTTTCAATCTCGGGTTTACAAAATTCAAGAATTCATTGACTTTGAGATGATCGGACTCGGTTAATCTCCGGGCCGAGCCACTTCGCAACACCAACTTCAAAAGCGACCGCATTCACGAAGAGAACAGTTCGAACATCATTGATACAGCTTATCAATGCGCAACACGACAAAATACTCTTCTACGCATCCAGAACCGCCGGCGAACGAGCGTGGTGAAGTATCTCAGGCTGTTCACTAGCCATCTTGATCGAGAGAACTGCGTCCCTCCTCGGGTGCCTGCCGGTAATTTGCGGAGACATCATCGATGGTTGCTTTGAACAATTCTACAGTCACGAAGAAGGCTGCGGAGGTATAGACAGCGAGAATTGCTTCCCAACTATCTTGCGAGCTTGTTGTTCCATACATTGAAGCCGGCACGCAAGCAAAACTAAATTACAAGCAGTATCTCCTGATACGGAGAGGATGGTGGAACACAAGGCACTCGTCTTACCTTTCTGTCGTATGAAGCTTCTGACCTCCGCAAGTTGTAGACCAGTCTTCTCATCGGAGCGTGCGCCTCCTGAGACTGTGGGGAGCCTGCCATATCCGTAACAGCCTGGGACGACTCACGGTAGGCAGCGCACGGGATCAATTCTTATAAAGCAAGGGTTGCTCCCATTGTTTCTTTGGTATGTCGCTCAACGACCTTCTCAAACTACTCGGTATCTTGTCGTATACATGAGTTGTTCAAGATAGCAACAAGACTTGCTACATACTCAAAAGCCTCGCTCCTCGTGGCGCTGGAGGTGTTTTCAGCCTTATATGCGTGGCTCTATCATGGAGTGTCGTGCTACGGTTTGGAAGATTCACATCGACCCAAGACAAACTTAGAGCCTAAGGTCAGATCAAGGTCACCCAACTATTGCGCAGAAATGCTTTCGATAAAAGGAAACATCGGCTCCTCCGTCGAACACCGCAGTTTGGCGGAAGGTGGCTCGCATCGTGTTCAGAACTTGCGCTTTGTTCATAGGAAAGGTCATGTCCAGCACAAGGGGCAGTCCGACGCATGGGTAGAACGGGCGAAAATGCTGTGTGGCTGCGTATCTACTAAACACTGCACAATGACGTGCGAAAAACTGAATAATGAATCTGGGCCTGCGAGAACACCGTTGTAATCGCGGTAAGCAGATACGGAGCCAGCCGACCGTTCGACCTCCATCTATTGTACCCCACTCAGCATGATCCTACAGGCACATGCATTCCTCGAACGCATCTTCGTCACACATCAAGTCCACTCCAATGATTCAGGGCGCGCTGGATGATAACGGTCCCTAGCGCACCAGGGTGACTGCCTGCAGGGTTGCAGATCTCTCCAAGATGAACGGCTTCCGTCCAACGGCGGGTTCAAATGCCTGTTGCCGTTCCTCGAGCTTATCGCACGTGTGAGGAGCGGCAACGTTCATTTTAGCTTGCCCTTGGTCCAACGGTCGACCCCGACACCTGCATGTGGGTTTGTAAACTCCAAGCCTGTAGTGTAGCGAGGATGACGGACCTCGTGAGCCATTGGGCCAGCCCTGAGATGTAGTTAAGCACGCCATGCCTCCCCGCGCTTGCTTCGAACTTCGCGCGATTCAATCAAGACCTCCCTCTGGATACGTGACTGTCGGGGTCCCCAGACGAGTACCTCCACGATTAAGCGAAGAAAGCTCCGACTCCCAGAACTGCCCCGATAACGACAACAGCGACTGGGAGTCTGAACGAGCAGTGCTGTTCGCTATGGCCGAGGATAAGAACATTCATGACAAGACCGATGTCGAGCGGGCATCCTTCGACACGGACTCGCTGGGAAAGGGAGATCTGCTGTCGTTGGAGCATACAGACCCTGTGCTAAATGCCAAGATGCACATGGTCAACAATGTGCGTGCTGCCTTCTCAGATTAACGGAGGAGAGGCTCACCAATAGTCGGAATGTCAAGGCCATCGACGAGATTGGCTTTACGCGATATCACTGGAAGCTATTTGTGCTGAATGGCTTTGGGTAAACACTACTCCTCCAGTCTGCAATCACAGGAGCACTGTATCTCACACCCAAGGACAGATACGCAGTAGACTCTTTGATCCTTCTCCTCCAAGGAATTACCGCCGGCCAAGCAGTGCTCGAGTTCAGGCCCTCTTTCATCCGCGGCCTGACCATTGCCGTATATGTTGGTATGTTGGTCGGCGCACTTTTCTGGGGCCTATCAGCAGACATCATTGGCCGCAAATGGGCATTCAATTGCTCGCTGATGATATGCTCCATCTTTGCCATCGTCGCCGGCGCTTCACCCAACTGGATCGTACTCGGTCTTTTCGTCTGCCTCAGTGCTTTTGGAGCAGGCGGGAACCTGGTGCTGGATACTGCGGTCTTCTTGGAATACCTACCTAGCAAAAAGCAATGGCTCCTGACACTGATGGCTGGGTGGTGGGGTGAGTCTCTCCAATATCGTCTTTTCTTCATCCCGAGACCGTCCCTATAGAAACCCGGGCTTTTGGCAAGTGAACTACGAAGCTGACCATGTATAGGGCTCGGTCAACTCGTTGCAGGCCTTGTTGCATGGGCTTTCCTACCCAAGTACAGCTGCCAGGATCCCAGCCTTTTCCCAAATGCCGAACCCTGCACGTACGGAAACAACAAGGGTTGGCGCTATGTCTGGTACACGTGCGGCGCACTCGTCTTTGTCATGTCTATACTCCGTCTCACAATCATTCGCCTCAAGGAGACGCCGAAATTCCTCGTCGGTGAAGGAAAGGATGCCCAAGTCGCCGAGGTGCTGCAGGGTATCGCCAAGAAGTACAACCGACCTTGCTCACTAACCTTTGAGGCGCTCCAGGCATGTGGTCAGACGAACATGGGTTCTCCAAGACGCGGCTCAGTCTCACACGCAAAGACTCGTTTCTCATTCGGCGAAGTCTATGTCCATCTCCAGGGCCTCTTTGCGACCAGGCGCATCGCCATCTCTACCAGCCTGATCTGGTTTTCCTGGCTCTGCATTGGTCTGGCCTATCCTCTATACAATGTTTTCCTACCATCCTACCTTGCGTCGCGCGGAGCTTCATTTGGCGAGCTCAGCCCGTCCGTTACATGGAGAAACTACAGCATTGCCAACCTCTGCAGCATCTTCGGGCCAGTTCTCGCCGGCTACATGTGCGCCACCCGGCTGGGTAGGAAATACACGATGGTGATTGGCGCGCTGGTCACCATGGTTTTCTTCTTCGCCTACACACAGGTACTGATCGCCCTTTCCCTCCCCCTTCTCTCCTCGCCCTTTCGCCCTTCCCCTCCCCCAATTAGGCACCACAAATTCTTACCTCACCCACAGGTCCGCAACAACGCGCAAAACCTCGGCTTCAACTGCGCAATCAGTTTCTGCCTCAACATCTACTACGGCACGCTCTACGCCTACACGCCCGAGGTGCTGCCCTCGGCCCACCGCGGCACCGGCAACGGCATCTCCATCGGGCTGAATCGCATCATGGGGATCCTGAGCGCCGTCATTGCTACGGTTGCGGACACGAATACGCCCGTACCGATTTACATCTGCGCGGCGCTGTATATCGTTATGGCGGCGGTGGCGGCGGCGTTTCCTTTTGAGCCGTTTGGGAAACGAAGCTCGTGAGGACAAGGAACGCTTGATTAGAGTGCGAAGGCGGATTTGTTTGGTTAGCGCTATCAGCTGCGTCGTGACGGCCTGATGGAACGGCTCTAGACTCGATCGCTGCAGGGCGGACAAGGGGTCCATACAGCGTTTACAGGTAGAATCATATATGTACTGCCCTTGATGTCAAATGACCCGCTCGCGTCGCAATTGCAGGCCTTCATGAGGATTGTCAACTACAGAGCTCAGCCAGTGATTAAGTAAGCACTATCTACACGCTACCCGTCCATCTACCTCGCATGAAGCACCCCTGATACAAGCCGAACCGGCGGAGGACCAGAGCGAGTTGGGCCCACGGGGCATACCATGCAATGAGACCAAAAGGCATACGCCGCGCAATGCCGCTCAAAGGAAAGACCACCAAGCCTGCTCAGTCAGGTCTCCGTCTTTTGCGAGAAAGTCTAACAACTGCATTAGCCAACGCGACACACCACTAGGCCATCCGCATCAAACTCAAGACTCGTAAGGCGGGGTAGGATAAGACTGATTGTCTGCGCGTCAGAGTCAGCCAGCTGCTGACAAGCCACGACGCGATTCCCAGCGTCTCACCATCTCAACAACTCACCTCTTCCAAACACCGGATCCACGCCCTGGGTCAGTATCGCCTTCTCCTCAACCGCATCCGGCATCGGCGTATCCCCACCCTGTACTCCCGAAAACTCGGGCACACGCTCGGCGGCTGCGGCTCGCTTCGACTCCTCCGGGAACGGATCCACGAGCTGCGCCTTGTCCTGGTCACGGACATAGACGGCATAAGTCGGCAGGACACCGCCGCTCTCGCCGTAGACCGCTGCCTCGCTGACAACACTCACGTTCTCGTCGTTGTACTTCCGCCAGACGTTGGCTTCGAAGTCGCGGATGTAGCAGAAGTAGTGGCCGCTGCCTGTGGTCAGGCCTGAGTGGAGGAAGAGCGCGAAGAGGCGGTAGGGGTGCTGTTTCATGTCTTTGAACGGCTCGTAGATCGCGGTTTTCAGGGAGGGGATCTGGGCCTCGAGCGTCTGCATCTCCTCGTGCAGAGCTGCGGCCTTTTGCGTCAGTTGGCCGGCCAGGCTTTCCGCGTCGTCGAGCGGCACGCCTTGTTCCTTGGCGGTGCCGAGGTAGTCCGCGACGGCTTCGACGGCATCGTGGAGCTGGAGTCCGTCTTTCAGCTCGGTTAGAGTGGCGTAGCGCTCCCGTGCGTGCTCCAGCTCTTCTGAGGCAGCGAAGGCGCGTTCGCGGGCCCGCGCCAAGGCCGAGTCACGCGGTGACTTCGACGGCGCGAGGAAGCGGTCCATGTAGATCGTGTCTTCCAGCGCCAGGTGGTGCATGACTTTGTATGCTTTTCCTTTCGCGGTGTCGAAGTCTGCTCGCATGATGTCTAGAGCGAGGATCGGTGGGAGGTGTTCGAGCCAGTCGTACCGAAGCTTGCCGGTCGTCTGGTCGGCTGATATGCCGAGGCGTTCGTCCAGGGCCTGGTCGACGCCTCGGGGTCCCTTTTGCATGTAGATGCTTAGGGCAGAGGCACGGTCGCGTCCTACTGTGTTGGTTTCGTCGCCCGTTGCCCGATAAGGAGTTGTGAGGATGGTGAAGTATAGGAGCCTGCGCATGGTCAGAGTTGTGTCTTCGAACTGCAGTGGGTACTTGCTCTTTGATCAGATCGAGCTGCTCGCCGTCTGAGTCATGGCCGTTCGGCTTAATCGCCAGCTCTAGCAGGTAAAGCATGTTGTCCATCACCTCCTTTGCATCTCGTTGCAGCGGCTTAAACTTTGACTTCTCTGGCTCGGGCTGTGGAGGCTGCGGAGCCGGACGATCTGGTGCAGCCCAGTCGGATTCCTGCTTGCTAAGTGGAACCGGTGCTTCGTCAAACGCGAACGAGTCCTTCCGTGGGCTGACGCTGTTCGCTTGGTCTACATCGCCACCAGAAACTTTGTCCTTGGACTCCTCGTTTTCGTCTTTGTCGACCAGAGTAGTTTGGCTCACATCGTCACCAAGTTTGACCTCCATATCTGACGCAGGATCCGCCACCGCACTCTCGTCCTGCTCTGTCGACTGCATGATAGTATCGGTCTGCAAGACGATGTCGCTTGGGTTGACGGTGGCTGGCAGGGCGTCCGGCATAGTTTCATCTGGTGCGCTTGCCACTGGCTGGTCTTCTTCCACTTCCAGGCCAGAGACCGCCTTGGCTGGCACTGCTTCCTTGGGTACCACCCACTGGTTGGGGGTGTTCATCATTTCCCTGAAGAGTGCGGCAAGCTCATCAACGACTGAGTAGTCAGTATCGCCCTACAAGGTTGCGATGCTCGCAGCAACTCACAATCCTGGGCCCGGTGTACGTGCTCCTTCTGGGCGGCTCGACCGACTCTCTTCCTTGCCAGCTCCTTCTCATCACTCATGTCCATCTTGTAGTTGTCAATCTCCAGGACGAGCTCGCGCAGAGGCTTGATAGCGAAAAGTAACTGCAGAATGCTGTTGAGGTAGCAAGTATTCCCGATATTCTGCAGGCCGGCAGGCTGGTTCCCTCGAGGGAACGATGTCGAGTCCATGGGCATGTTGTTTACGGTTTGCCGGATGACGGCAGCTGCTCGTTGAAATTCGTCGGCTCGGCCAGGTGCTTCGTCGAGTCGAACCGCAAGAATGGCGTCAAGACTGTCGCCGCTGAGAGCAGTGCTTCTGTCGTCGATCTGTAATATACTGTAGGCCTCGCCGACGTCGAGCTCCGGTTCCACCAGGTCTGCAGTTCGTAACCAGTTCCGAAGACCCACACTGTTGCGTGTTTCCGCAATGATTTCGACAGCTTTGCGACCGAGTGCTTCATCGCCAGGCGAGTCACTTATCTGTTTGGTGTTAGAAGCATTGAGAGGAGGGAGCTGCCGCCAAGGAAACATGAAAAGTTGTTGAAACCAAGGGCGTTGGGCTGAGGCGCCGAAGATGCTTGTGCTATAGATAAGGTGTTGTTCGGAAGACCTTCAAGAGAAATGGAATAACTACAAGCGCAACAGGATGGAAACTGACAAGATGCTAAACCGGGGCGCCTTCCGTTTGCAGCTAATGGTTGTGCCTACACCAGTAACACTGGGAAGGTGCGGTCGAATATAAGGTTGACTTACCTTGGCGGTATAGCAAGTAAGGATAAAATCATCCGTCAAATCTGCTGTGGCTCCCAGCCACGAGAGGGCCTGATCGTATGTTTCGAGGGCTGTTCGCCAATAAGCACGTGCCATACAGCGCTGCGACGCCTCTTACCGTTATCCGCGGCGTTAAGGATTTTGGGGCTCCCACGCGCTTCCCCGACGATTCTCAACTGCCGCCGCATTTCCGGCACTTGTGAAGCGGCTATATCCAAAAGACGGGACTGGAATTGCCCGATAATGTGATCGTCGCTGATGTGCGGCACGTGGCTCATTTCGATGTTGAAATACGCATACGCGTTCGAGACGTCCTTCCGACTAATCCTACCCTCCGAAGACAGCATTGCTACCTTCATGTTCAGTGTCTCGCTGTTCCTTCCCCTGCTGAGGTCCTCCAGGCATTCAAAGTAGTAGGGAGCATTGATAGGGTCGCATTGAACTTGTCTGTCATACGCGAAGGCGAGAAGATTGTCGGAAAAGTCACTGAGCGCTCCGAGACTAGCATAGTAACTATCGAGAGAAGTGCGTCAGCGGGTGCTAGCTCACACGTCAACCTAGTCAAACTGACTTACGGATGCTCTGGTTGAGTCAGATCGACGTTCCTTCGCGAAGAAGCAGCTCTCTCATCTACGCAAGTGTAAGTCTTCGAGCAGTCCTAAAGGCAGGATACCCACAGTCGGAGCATCCAAGGGCTTGCTCGAGCGACTTCGTCGCTGGTTGGAAATCGTACGCGAAGTTTCTGAGAGTGCGTACTTCTTCGATGGGTCTCTGATGTATGAGAGCCAACAGCTCTTCTCTGACATCTTCTAAGAAACTCCGTATAGCCTCAGCCCTTTCCGGATCGGTTTCTGCGGCTAGGTCAGGTGGACTCCAGAAGTCCTCATCATATGCACTCGCAGGTGGCTGCGTGAAAAGCGGTAAGCAAGAGAAAACGCCAACGGAGAGCATGCTGAGCGCCTACGATATAAGTGAAGTTCAAGTACTCCAGGATCTCGGTACAGTTCTCTCCGAAGGCGGTCATAAATTTCCTGTTCTTCCCCGGTATCCTTCTGTGCGGTTTCGTAACGTCCAGTGCGTCTCTCAGGTATAGGTTCAGGTTGTTCAGCACCTCGGCCGGCCTTGCGGGCCTTGCGTCTGCTCGATCTGGGTCCTTCAGAACGGCAGCTTCAAACCTGATTCTGAGAAGGTTGGGATCCGTGAGGAGTTCGATGTGTTCTGGCCTGAGTCTTGGTGATTTCAAACAAATCGATAGAGCTGCCGGACACTGGGGCGCTGTACACTCGAAAGCGAACCAGCGTGTCCGAACCTCCTGGTCACTATCCATGTCCATCTGTTCATCTCCTACCACAGGTTCATACACAAAGTGGTGTAACGGGAAGGACTTGCTCGGGCATGGTATAGTCCGTTGAAACCCATCTCCAGCGTAGTCGATGGAAAACTCAAGGTGATGTCGGCATTTTGGACAGAACAGCAAGAGCTCCGGTACAGCGGCACTCTCTGATGCTCTAGCTGCGTCTGCCGTCTTGGGCCACGTGGGCTTCGTCACGAAGAGATGGCGACAGCTACCCTTGGGTATAGGTGCAGGACGGCTTCGCTCGTCGAAGTGAGGCGGGAGTTCGGTGAGGATGTTGCGTCCATATTGGGCCTCGTACGGGGGGTCATAGCTGTAGAGGTCTTCGAGAAGCCGTGGCGCAGTCTTTCCTGGTCGTTCGTTAGCCTGTAAACTCACGCCGTTGCTATGAAGAGGTCCTGGAGGGTGACAAACCGGGCGCCGAGCGCATAGCAACCGCGCCTTTGGGCGAGAAGGGTGTTGTTCAGGTAGTAATGAAAGGGGGGTCTCTTGGATCGACTCGATCTTGCAGGAACAAGTGGGGGACTGGGATATGCAGCGATGTCAAGATGTGAGCATGCGAGAGTCACGCTTGGTCAAAGATGGCCGCGCCTGTCAGTGGCCGAGGGGGTGCGGCGATTATGTATGCATACAGTATGTGAGTTGCTATCTACAGGGCGGCTACGCGCAGCCTCTCGGACACAGACAAAGGAGGCGGCTGGTGGATTTGCGGCTGTTTTTACTGATGCTGAAGCTTGCTGAAGCTCCCCAAATTTGCTGGCCGTCTGGTCGAACAGCTTGGCGGAGAACGCCGCGGCCAGAGCCTCATCGTGCAGGCCACCTCCAAGCTCCCAGCTCCAGCTCCAGCTCGACCGCACACCATCCGAGGTCGCTGCCGCCGCACCATCACCCAACATGGCGTCCGAAGACCACACCTACCACCCCAAGGATGCCATTTCCGCCACCGTTAGGACGACGATGATCACAGGCGCGGCCGGCACCATCGTTTCCGGCATACAAAACACCCTCACGAAGCAGAATGTCGGCGCCATGGGCGTCCTCACGCGCACGGGAGGCACAATCGCCGTGTTCGGTATGTAGACATGCAGGCAGCATGAGTATACCCGATCACGATGGCTGATGCAACGGTAGCTGCGATGGGCGGTGCGTACGAGTTTGCAAAGGACGCCGCGGCCAACCTTCGGGAGAAGGACGACAGCTGGAACAAAGCCATTGGAGGCTTCTTCGGCGGCTCAATGCTCGGCCTCAGAGGTAGCGCCCTAGTTCTGTCGCAATAACGCGGCGAGTAGTCGCTTACTCGACCTCTAGCCCGGACACTACCATCAACACTCGGATACGGGGCTGCACTTGCGGTTATACTAGGTGCATTTGACTATACCGGCGGCATGCTGTCAGGATACACCAGGGACCCGACAGTGGATGAAGTGAGCAGGAAGGAGTACCTAAGGAAGAACCGAAGGAGACCAATTGAGCAGACCGTGGCTGAGTTGGGAGAGGGCCGAGGTGAGGCTTCATCTGCGTCATATAGAGGACATAAAGCGCTAACAGCCTATTTAGGAGTATATGCGCCGGGTTATGAGGAGAGAAGACGGGAGAGGATAAAGCAGAATCTAGGCATCGATGTGTCGGGGGTTCCGTCCGCCCACTAAACGCAAGGAAGGGCATCGAGTTCATAGTACCAAGCCGCTAGGGGCCCGCCCAGGTGTTTTTCCTAGATTCCCTCAACGCATCCTTGTACATACATGATGAATTACAGATTTTTGCAATACCCATATATCTCCTGTAGCCGTTCAACTCTAACAAGCAACGCTTGGGGTGGGCATGCGGTGCTTGCAGACAGGACGAATCCCTCATCGAGGATACTGGTTTTGTAGACAGCATATCATCAGACCGAACAGGAACAATGTTGCATAATCAAGCCATTCTACTGCCCTAGGTTGCTGTGTTCGTGAATGCCTCTTCCTGGTATATCGTCAGTCCGCCACTCGTTAAGATAACGATCGCTCTTCTATCAGATGTAAACAATACTCGGCAACATCCAATTGCCCTACTGTGACGGCTGTATTGCAGCCTCGGACTGAGCAATTCGCACTGAGATGGCAGATGCGGATGCGGCCCTTGCTACCCCGGCGATCCATACAGATCCAGCCCTACAGTCCCTCGTCCCCCACCTCGTCATCGCGGGCCAGGGGACGAGGGGGGTGGGGAGTGCGGCGACTTCACACAAGCAAATCACAACAGCCAGAACTGCCCCCGGAGTCCTCTCCAAATCACCGCTCGGTTTCAGGCTCTTCGAGCGGCAGATCGACCAAGCCCCGGGGCGCCCAAAAACCGTTTTTAAAGAATGATCCCATCCCGCACTCTCGTTGCTGCCGCCCCTCCATACAGCAACCTCGAGGACCTGCTGACCGGTGACGAAGTGGCCACTAGCAGATTGGCAGCTTCGAGACAAGTACCGTAGCTCAGCTAGCGAGACTGGGACCGTGGGTAGGCATCCCTCAGCCGTGCGAATCGCACACTGCTCACTTTCTCCAGAATCATAACCTCCCCCAAGCCCGCATCGTCCAAACCACCGACATGGCATCGACTTCTACACCCGCGCAGCAACAGCAGCCGCAGCTCAGCCAGAACGAGCGCTTCTTTCGCTACTTTCGACATGAGGTCACCGGTGCGTGATGCTGAGGCTTCATATGCATTCAGTCGCCGTCGCTGACGAACATGCAGCACTTCAAGAGCAGATGGACGGGCTGGCGGACACTGCGCTTGCGGGCGGCGAACGAGCAGATGCAGTAGACCATTGCCTAGCGGGCATCGCGCGACTGTCGCAAGAAGTCAAGGACGCGTCAAGCTACGTGCCCGCATACGACCAGCGGACCTATGCTGAAGTACCATTCCTCGCCCAGTGAGACATCCACGGAACACACAGAACTGACACTCCGCGCAGGCCGTCAAAGCCCTCACCGAAAAGCTCCAAGCAACCCGCTCCAGCTTCGCCCCGCGTACCAAATTCGCCTTCAAGACAACGCACAAGAACAACTCCGCCATCTCGCTCACCGACGCCGCGGAGCTCGCCTCGCAATCCCGCGGCCGCCTCCCAGGCTGGCGTTCCACACCCCCATCCACCACCGACTCCTCCTTCGCGCCCACGCCTGCCAATCCGATATCACCCTCCGAGGAGAAGTCGCAGGAGAACGCCGAGGCCCTCATGGATAGCACGAACACGCTCTCTGCGCAGGCGGGCGCCGCGTCAAGGAGCTTCTCCTTCTCGCAGGCGAGCAGTATCACGATAAGCAATCATCATGACCTGCACATCATCCTGCCGTCCTCGGCCGCCCACGCCACGACCTCGGGCACGCTGGGCAACCTGCGCCGCTGCGTCGTCGACATGTCCGTGCCCACCGCATCCGGCGCGCCGTTCGCGGGGCTGGCGGTCAAGAACGTCAAGGATTCGCTGCTCGTGTGCGGACATGTTGCTGGGCCCTTGCACATCACGAATGTCAGCAACAGCGTCGTCGTGGTCGCGAGCCGCCAGTTCCGGATGCACGAGTGCAGGAATGTGGATGTTTATCTGCATTCTGCGAGTCGGCCGATTATCGAGGACTGTGAGGGGATTAGGTTTGCGGAGTTGCCGGAGGCGTATGTGACGGAGGCGGAGAAGGGGAGGGAGAACTTGTGGGAGAGCGTGGATGATTTCAAGTGGCTAAAGAACGAGCAGAGTCCCAACTGGAGTATATTGCCCAAGGAGGAAAGGGTCAAGGAAGAAGTCTGGACGGAGCTCGTGCCTGGGAAGCCGGGAGTTGGAGTCGAGGAGATCTTGAGGGCAATGGGAGTCATGAAGGGTTGAGAAACTGTGTAGACTGGCGATTTACTGTCAAATTGTAGAGTAGATGGTAATCGATGCTGAAAGATGCGCTTGCTGCAGCATGCGGCTCTGACCCGCTCTCCTGTCAGCAGAATTGATTAAGGAATTTGACAACCTTGAACGGAATACTGCTAGGCTAGCCCGCCCGCTGAGTTCACAGCCTTGCATTAGTCTGAGCGAGGCATCGAATCACAGCGAAAGATATGTTTCTCATCTGTGCCTAATCGATGTGGATAACGGCCGAGTGCCTACGCGGCGGCTCAGGAAACAGAAGTTTGTGACCGAGTTCGCGGAGGGAGGTGGTGTTTATATCGCAACGCATATCGCACACGATGAGAAAGAAGCACGCCCTCGGATGCAGGAAGTCTAGCAACAAGCGGACACAGAGCTCTATAACCCCAGACACCGCCCTTAAACCCTCGCGGAAGCATACCCCACAGCCCTATCCCCACCCAGTGATCGAAGCAAAGAATACAAGTAAGACGTCTGTCGAACAACACCATCCCCTACACTATCCCACCCAAAAAGCCCCCCACCATCACACAACCGTCCCCCCCGCCAGCTGCACAACCGGCTTAGCGGCCAGCGTCGCGGCAATCTTTTCGCGCTCGCTCTTTTCCTGCTCCATCAACGCACGGTCAGCTTTCGTAACACGAGGCTTTCGCACAGTAGCGCCACCTCTGGAACCGCGCCCGCCGCCCCTGCTGCCCCGGCCGGATGTCTCGCCGCGCGTGCTGCCGCCGCGTCCTCTGCCGCGGCCGCGGCCGCGTGTGCCTTCGGGTCTGCGAATAGTGGTGTTAGCTGTGCTGTGATGGGGGCGCGCGAAGATAGGAGGCTGGGTATATGGGGGTGATAGTGACATACCTCTCCGCGGCAGGCTTCTCCTCCGTAGCAAGCGGTCCGCTGTACACGAAGAAGCCGTCCTTGGCCATCATGGCGTTCTGCTCCCACGCCTGCTCGGTATCGTCAATAAAGTCATCTTCCTTGTCGTAGTCTTCCAGCTTCCGTCTCCGCCGTCGCTTCGGCTGCGCGTCACCGCCGGCCGAGGCCTCGTCCTCGACCCCGCCCATCTCGACATTGCTGTCCGCCTCCGACAGGTCGAGCGACATATCGTCCGTGGACGCCTGGCCAGACGCCCCCTCCAGCGCCGCGCCCGCGGCGGCGATCTGGCGGCGTCGCTCGCGCTGTGCCGCGAGCCGTGGATGTAGGGCTGCGAAGCCGTATTTCTTCTCGACTTCCTGGGTGAAGTTGATGGTGGTGCATTCGTCGCGTTTGAGGTTGAAGGTTAGCCAGATGGTCGGGCCTTTGGTTACTGTGGTGCCGTTTGTGGCGGTCATGGGGCCGAAGGCTGTGCCCGAGAGCAGGCCGCTGCCTGTGGGGAGGGGTGGGGGGGCTTCCTTTTGGCGCGCGGGCTTGGCGGGGGGCGTGGCTGTTGTTGAGGATGTGTTCGTGCTGGGGGATTTCTTGGTTACGGGGGGTGCGGGCGCTTCGTCAATGTCCATTTCGGTGCTGGCGGAGTGGGTTGGCGTGGGTCGTTGCGCGCCGTTGCCTGACACTGTAGTCGAGGGCTTCATAGGGACCACGGCGGGCGAGGCGGGGGCTGATGTGACTGATATTGGTGCTTGCAACATTGCACTGCGCGTCTTCTCGGACGCAGTTGACAAAGTGCTGGTAGGCGGGGGATCGATCAGGCTAGCGATGGATGGTGATGCACTTGCCCGGTTTGCAAACCTGCTGGGTGAAGACTGCTGCGGCACATTGGTCAAGCTGGGCTTTGCGCCAGACTCAATCGTGGCGGAGCGGATAGGATCGTATACCTGTCCGCTCGAGGATGGGCGAGGTGTTGTTGCTGGCGCGGTTACAAGATGCGCCAGGGACGGGTTGTGTGTGAGTTCGGGATTGCTCGGTCGCGGCATTGACGGCGAGGTTTGCGCAGGTGCTTGAGCCGAGCCGACGAGGTCAGTGATTTTCGACTGGCGAGAATGCTGTGGTTGCGCGAGGGTTGTATCATCGCGAGGTGCATCTGCAACCTTCTGTCGCTTCCTGGGTTTAGAAGGTGCATTGGGATCTTTTGGTTCGCGTGGCTTGCGCGGCTTCTTTTCTTTTATTTTTTCGTCGGCAGTCGCATCAAGATCTTTCTTCTTGCGTGGCCGTTTGGCTGGGGCTGCAGTCGTGGCTATGTTGGCGATAGACGTTGAGTTGCTATTCTTAGCCGGAGTTGAAGATGCCGTGGCTGCGTTTGCGCTTGACGAGCGTCCTGCAACACCAACTCGGATTGTGGAATTCGGAAATGGAGAATTGCTCTCTAGCGTTGCGTCAGGAGAGCGAGGGGGCGTCGAAAGCTCCGGCGAGGAACTCGAGCCAGCTCCCTCATCAACTTGCCGTCCTCCACCATAAGCATCAACTCCTCTGTCCATGGCGACGGGAATGCGGAAGCTCTACACCATTCAACAACTCAAATGCCGCACGACTGAATACGGTGAATGGCCTATAACGAAAAGGCAAGTTCGAAAGGCCGATATTGTGTAAGGTCGTTGCTGCTCTGGGGTGCGTTGGCCGGAAACCAACTTGAATTACCAGCAGGCGGCAGCGTCGCGATAGCTTCACGAACAAGACAAGAGTCTTTGTCCTGGCTAAAGGCGCTCAATAACCGGTGCCCACGTTCCTATCAGGTCCGGGCAGCAAGAGGAGTCTTGTACGGGGTGCAGAATGTCAAGATGATGACGAAAGGAGAGCCGGGTAAGCCGCTGTGGATGAACAAGCTGTTGACGAAGCTGGAATTGTTAGAGTGAGGGAAGTTGAAAGAGTCTTGGAGCAGCAGAACAGGTGAAGACGGGAGCTTTCTGATCATAAGGCATGGACGGGCATGGCTCGAGGCGACACAGGGCAGACGAGCTTCAGGCCCAATGACCGGGACCACTAACGTAAAGGCAAAGCACAGGTACGAGACATCTGCTTCATGGGGGATCTGCTGCCGGCTCTGTTGCTCTCTAAAGCGGCCAAGCCTCGAGCTGTTTGGCCTGGTGTGCGTTCCATGCCTCCTGAGGAGCCAACTCTGGACAGTTCATCCACCGGGAAGGCCAAGTCTTGAGCGGACACGCACCTTCCTGGACGCACCGATGGGGGCAGGCTCTGGCGCCCGTGGTATCTCCAAGGGCTATGCAGTGCTGCCGTCTGGCTTCCTCGGTGTAGCTGGGAGTCCTCAAGCTGAGGATCAGGATCTGACGGGGTCGGTGGGTGAATTGGGGGCAAGCCACATCATGCACCGATTAGGAAGATGCGACCATATCGTCGGGTCTATCCACGCCCCGCCTGTCCATCATTATCACAACTCGGCCTGCCAGGTCGAAGACATGCATAAAACATATTTTTTACGTCCACGGTGAAGACATGTAGGTACAGATCGAAGCCCGAATCGATGGACAGCCGTATCCTGCACCCAGGCAATCCATGGCGTCGATAGGGTTGAGGCTTGCTGTAGCATGCCGCCCGG
This sequence comes from Coniosporium apollinis CBS 100218, assembly GCF_000281105.1. Taxonomy (NCBI): domain Eukaryota; kingdom Fungi; phylum Ascomycota; class Dothideomycetes; genus Coniosporium; species Coniosporium apollinis. The sequence continues at coordinate 129,010 of NW_006913281.1, forward strand.
GATGAACGCCGCAGGGGTCAGGCGCTAGTCAGCACCGGGACATCTAACCGAAAAGCTTGGTTCTGCCAGGGCGTAGCATTGGTGAGGCGGGGGCGAACCATCGCCCGCTGGACGCTCGGCTTGCAGCAACCATGAATTTCTCCAGAGGAGAGAGATTCGAGTTGGCTCTTGACCAGGACGATGGAGCGCTCTCGGGTGCACCGTCTGCCTTCAACTCCATCGCCGATATCAAAGAGCGAACACCGGCAGCTCCGACGCCACCGCGCGCGCCCACCTTGAAGTCGACCACCACGGGTTTCCCAGCGCACAAGAAGCGGACCCGTACCTCTGCATTCAAACAGCAAAGAGCTGTAGCCGCAGGAACATCAGACAGTGGGACGCATACAACCGGTACGCCGCCACCAGCGACTACACGTGTTGCCCCGGAGCAGCCAGCAAGCACTGTTCTAGGACATGGCGGCGGCTTCGAGGACAGCGACCGGCAGAGAATCGACGAGGAGAACCGACAGCAGCTGGCCAGTATGTCTACGGCTGAGATCGAGCAGGAGCAGAAAGAGCTTCTCGCCGGCTTGAGCCCTGCCTTTCTCGAAAAGCTACTGAAGAAAGCGAACATCAACGACGGCTCGAGCGAGAGTGAACCTCACCCGGCTCCCTCTATCACACAAGAGCACATAGACGCACACGAAGAAGCAAAGCGCGCGCATCAGTCGAAAGCAATCAGAAGAGTTGCCTTTGCGGAACCCGATCTGTCCTCAGACACGGAACCCACCGCTCCCGGTCATCAGGAAACCCCAAACCTTCCACCAGCACCAGCACCAGCACCAGCACCAGCACCAGCACCAGCAATCCACTTTCCACACCCGCCACCACCCACCGAGCCTCTTGACGAAGACACCCCCCTTGACCCATCTTCAGACACCTTCCTCGCCGACCTCCACGCCAAGTACTTCCCAAACACGCCTCATGACCCCTCCAAGCTCGCCTGGCTCCAACCCGTTGACCCCTCAACCTCACCCTACAACCCCTCCGTCACCTCGCTTTCGCCAAGCGACATCCGCTTCTCCTTCACCGGCGCACTGATACCTCCGTCTGAAGCCGCGCTGATTCCGGTAACAAAGGGGCTGCACCACCACGGCGATGCGCCCGATGCCGCTGGATACACGATTCCGGAGCTTGCGTGGCTGAGCAGGAGTAGGGTCGCGGGGCAGAGGTGTATGGCGTATCAGACGCTTGGACGGATACTGTACAGACTTGGTGTGGGGGAGTTTGGGAGGGAGGGACATCAGGAGGTGCACGGCCCAGAGAGTCTCGAGGAGAAGGATGATGGGGAGAAGGATCGGGCTGATGCGGACTCTGTACTAGCACAAGGGCTGTGGGATTGTGTAGAGGAGAACAGGGTACTGGATACCTTGATGGAGGAGGCTGGAAAGGAAGGAGGGCATCTGTCGGCGAAGAGCTATGCGCAGGAGGCTTTGTGGAATTGGCGAAGAGGTGGAGGAAGGTTGAAGAAGGCTGTTTGAACACGTGCTGTACGTATATCTGGAGTTCTGAATACGAAGTTATAGATTCGGATCTAGAAGCTCTGGAAACTCTGGAAAGCCCTCCCGACTGACATATGCAAAGACGGTCGTCCGCCGTCGTCGCCTGTTCCGGTAAATCGAGCGCCCCATCAAGCCAGCCCTATCCCAGAACTATGATACACAAGTATGCCGTCCGCAGTGCCCAAAATTCCGATAATGCGCCATGGTGCCAGCAGTACCATTACAGCCGCTCGTGTTTCATAAGTGCTCCATCACCTACGAGAGCCTCAAAAACCCCTTCCACTTGTTGAACGTTCTCTGGAACCAGTTTCTATCAGGCGCTTGCTCAAGCTCCCTCATCAAATCCTCATAGTACGTCGGGTTACTCTTCGGCTTCAACAGGCTGTCCGATACGGGATACTACGCAAGGGACACGTCAGCCCCAGCTTTGCTCCCCTCCATCCTACAAAAGCTTTCTATACCTTCTTAGAGTACCGGTTGTCCAACAAGGAGTACAGCGCATTGATGTTCCTCTCCTCAGCCTTCGGGTCTATGGGCGACTTGGAGAGCGGTACCGAGGCTTCCCGCGGTGGAGTAGGGTGTGTAGAAGAGGGCGAGGAGGCTGGGTCTTGGGGTATGCGCTTCTGGAGGGCGGCTTGGAAGGAGATGGTTGGCCGGAGCGGGTCTTTGGGCCAAAGGGAGATGATGCGGGCGTAGTGTTTTGCGATGTTCTGTAGTATGTGTCAGTGGTGTTTTCGAAGACGCCTTTGAGGGAGACATTACTGAAGTGTTCATGTTGGTTGCTGGCAGGGGGAACTCTGAGGAATCTGAGAAAGCTGGAGCTGTATGCGAGAATGCGCGTCGGGATTATTCCTCCATGATGATGCTCGCGATCGACTCCGAGCTGACGGTCACAATGGCTGCAAGAGGCATAGCGTAATCTTCAGCCACACCGTGGCGTTGTCTCCCTTCAGCGCTTCCGCCCGAATCGCATCACGGGCAGCCTAACCGCTCCGCCCGGCCAGCCTGCCTGCCAGTCTCCTCCACTTCGAGAGCCTTCTCCACAACACCCCCATCTCCTATCCTCCTGCATAACTACACGCTTGTCTGCCTCCTGCCGCTTTCATTTGGGCCTTGTCCCTTTTCCCTTCTCCACCGCAACCTCAGTGACCGCGACAAAGGCACCAAGCCATGCCATCCCAGCGATATGAACGGGTACGTCGCCAGCTGTCCACCGCCTCCGTGGTCTCCGCCTCACTCAATACTGACTCTCTTGCCCTACAGGTAGCAGAACACGACGAAGACGATACTCCTAGCTCTCCCCACGCACCTGAACAGCCCTACCCGATCCCCTCCTCGCCACCCCCGTCCTTCCGCTCCCGCGCCTCTTCACCAACATCTCGTCATCTCCTCTCCCACGACCCGCTAGCCACAGACGCCGACCGCACCCTCGCAGACACCTTTGACTCGCCCTCCGACAACGATGCGTCGGACAGCGAGAATGAGGACGGAGTCGACGATCGGCAGAGGCTGATGCGCGGCCAGCCGCAGCGGCGGGATTCGGAGCCTCGGGAAGGTCAGGGTGCGAGCAGTGGAGGTGCGGAAGAGGTCAGGCCTAGGATCATTGAACGACGGGTCACGCAATTGCCTGTCTTTGCGCCTGCGACGACCGCCGGAAGTGGGCGGGTGTATGGCGGTGGCATGAACGATGGCGTGTTTGCGAACTTGAGCGCGAAGCCGACAAGGGGAGAGGAGGTGGAGGAGAAGCCGCCGGTGAGTGGTCCCCATCGCCCTCTACAGCAACACTACAGGACACACACACTAATGCGACTCTCTACAGACCTACGAACAAGCCGCCGCAGACGCCACGCCCCCCTACTGGGAAACCACCATCCTGGCACCCGGCATGGTCAGCGACGAGGTCTTCGTTGACGGCCTCCCCGTCGGCTCCGTCTTCAGCTTCGTCTGGAACGCCCTGATCTCCATGTCCTTCCAGCTCGTCGGCTTCCTGCTCACCTACCTCCTGCACACGACGCACGCGGCCAAGAACGGGTCGCGCGCCGGCCTCGGTATCACTCTCATCCAGTACGGCTTCACCATGAAGGGCTCCAGTAGTAGTAGTGGCGGCGGCGGGGGCTCCATGGGTGATGGCACCGGCAACGGGGACACGGGAATGGGTGGCGCGCCTACGGATCCGAATGCTCACGACTTCGATCCGAACATGGTTGCTGATGGCGTTGCTGATGCTGCGGCGAGTGGTGCGGGCGGTATCTCGACGTCGGAGTGGCTGGCGTATGTTCTGATGATCGTGGGCTGGTTCATACTTATCCGGAGCGTGAGTGACTTTCTGAGGGCGAGGCGGCATGAGCAGCTTGTGCTGCAGAGCCCGGATCGGGGCTTGCCGGTACCGATCGTGGCGGCGGGCGAGAGGCCGGAGCAGGCTGTATAGTAACGGTTTGGGTTGGCGTTTGTGCTGGCGTTTGGGGAGGGTTGGATAGTGAGATATCGAGCGTGTCGGTAATCTCGATAGGCTTTTGCTCAGCTTCTGCGCTGCTGTTTCGGATGATATCCTACCGCGTTTCTGTATACAACTGAGTCCGAATGATCACTTTGCACACCGGGCCTGAAGGTCTCATCATCGTTGTCACTTCGCCGTGTTTAGTCTGTCCGCGTGTGTTTCTCTGCTCAGTCGTGTCTCACTCGGCGAGGCGAGGCTGTCTTACTCTCTTTCACTCACATCACCACGTCTTCATGTCCTGTGTGCCTGCGGCATCTCCAGACTTCGAGGGTCATCACCATGGGCATAAGGTAGAACGTATTCGAGATTGTCTTCGCTCTCTCACACATTGTCAGGCTCCAAGCATTGTCTGCTTACACCATCACCACGCCCCGAGACTCGTCATCACGACCACAAAGTGAGTCATGCACGAGACGCAGTAAAGATCTTTCACGTCGCCACAACTCGCGCGACTGTGTTAGCACTGTCGATGGACGTGTCTCACTCCACCGTCTCAACGGCTAGACGAGACAGTCCACAACTGCTTCCTCTGGCTCCCCGTGCGACTATACCAAAGTCAACATGCCACCAGCTCTCCTCTGCCAGACATCGTCCACCAGCATCCCGTCCCTCCTGCGACCACGGCGCTGCCTGCCTCCAGACATACCACCACGACAGTAGCTGGACCATTATCGCTCGTCTGTCATCCATCCCACCCATCATGAAGTCTACAAAGACCAACAGGCCCCAACCAACATCCACAGCGGCGCCTCGCCGCTCCTCAGCGTAAGTATCCCTCCCACCGCACCTGCTTGGATCCACATCGTCAGACAACTGAAATTCTTTAGACGCATCGCCAAGCAACGCTCCAAACGCACCACCGAGGTCCAGGAGCACTCAACCCTAGCCAACGTCGCTCGGAAAAAGCTGGAGGACTATGGGGCGGAAATCGCGCGCCTCACGCTGGAGAACGTTGCGCTCAAGGACGCTGTAGAGCGGCTGCAATCCGAGACGGCGCGTCTTGGAAGCGGCGGCAGGACGGGCGTGTTTAAGGCCGTTGTTTGATCGGATCTCGTCACTGGTGCGTGAGGTGCTTGATGTGGGGAAGACGTGCTCGTTTGGTTGCTGGTGCGAAGCCTTGAGTCCTAGCCCTGCTGCAATGGAATCTCATACGGCGCGTGGAGCGATTGCTATGCAGAAGCCGCCGGCTGGTGCGCAGTGCGCGCGCGGACAGGGTCAGGTATGCGGCGGTCAAGGGTTGAAAGTGTGATGCGGGACTCAAGATGGATCTGAAGCCGGTCCACGAAGGCAGAATCTAAGTAGAAGTGCTCTATCATGTAAAGTCAAGGAGATTCGACACAGCCAAGTGAACTACGGAAAGACTAGAAATGCATCCACATGCCGAGAACATAACGCAGAACGAAAACCCCAATCACAAACGCCGGTCAAGCGGACAATTCAGCCGTGATATACTCGTACCCTTTCATACTCAGTGACACAGCCGTGTGCTCACTCCGGCCTCATCGACTGCTGAAACAGTCGATTTACCTCATCCGGATTCCACCTGTGCGGATACGCACCGCCCAAGCCATACGGCGGCCACGAATACAGCGCCTTCAGCCGCGTCTGCTCTCGACTCGGCAGCTCAGCCTGATGCGCATCCTTGATCCGCTGCCAGTGAGCCGCATCCTCACCAAGCGCCGAGCAGCCCATGCCACCAACACAAAACGGCCAAGGGGTGTTATACCCAGGGCCGTCCGCACGGCCCACGTACTCCACAAAGAACCTCCACCCGCTCTCCCTGTCCATGCACTCCATCACGTGACTGGGGTCAAACCTCACCACCTCCGCCACCCGCCTACAGCCAGCATCTCTGTCGTCGTCTTCGTCGGCGCTATGGGTGCCGTTGTCGCAGCCTCCGCACTCTCCGCGCCGGAGATAGAAGCGGAACGTTTCGTAGGGGCGGCCGTACGGCGGGTCGTCGTGGATGTTGCGGACGAGGAACTTGATCCTGGTGCCGAGCCTGGACGTGAAGAGGTGGCCGAACGCGATGCGGAGCGCGGCGGTCAGTTGGCGGAAGGTGTAGGTGGAGGGGATTGAGAGCTGGCGTGTTATCTGGGGGTCGGACGTGCCGTCTAGGGTGATGTGGAAGAGGTAGTTTGGCGGCCGTGGCGGGTCGGGCCTAGGGTATCGTGGAGTTGTGCTCGCGTTTGATGGAACTGGAGTCTGGTCGGGGAGGTCAGTGCATGGGAAGAGGGCATAGAAGAAGGGCTTTCTTGGGGTGGTCGACATGGTGAGAGTACTCTTGGTGCAGGAACTGTCACAATAGCGAAGTTCTGGGAAGGGCAGCGGCACTAACCTTTTCGGTACTCTCTCGATCATCTCTTCGGGTCTCTCTTCGAGTCTCTCTTGAACCACCTCCCTGCCCTTCCTGCCCATCTCCATGCCCTTCACCTTGGCCGTCTTCTTGGTCATTTCCCCGGACATTCCCTCCCTCTGATTCTGGGTCAACCCTGAGGTCAGGAGACGGAGAACCCAGCCTACCGAGCCTATTGACCGCTTCGTATCCTCCATGACGCTCTCTGTTGGCTTTCTTGGATGATTTCGGCGGAGACTCATTCCACTCCGCTTCTAGGTCCAGGTCTTGCTCATAAGATCTCTTCTTCGCGGACTTGGCATCAGCATTAGAAGCTTCAGGGGCGGTTGAACTAGTCGGGGACAGTGTGTGCCTGAAAGGGTTTGGCTGGACAGGATGCTCCGGAGCCTGTCGAGTGGGAGGCTCTGGAGTTTCCTGGGCGGGACGCTCTGGAGTGTGTCGAGTGGAAGGCTCTGGAGATTCGCCAAGTTCTGGGGGCTCCGATAGGTCGGAATCGTCGCTTGAAGAGCCAGGACCCGAAGAGATGCGATTCGAGTGGCGTTCTTCTTCTTCTTGAACGCCGAGTGGATGGCGTACGTCGGTCCCAGCCTCCACTTCTTCCGCTGCGGCTTCAGAGTCATCGATAGTGCCATGTTGTGACGCGTTGTCGTTGATGGCCTTCTTACCCTTTCTCTTGCTGACCCCCTTCGCTCCTCTCGTCGATGAGGTTGGGTGGGCATCGTCCTGGCGGTCCTGTTCCTGTTTCGCTATCCCGCCATGAGCGTCCGCATTCAATGCGGCAGCGCTCCTGGTAAGCCTGGTACTTCCAGTAGCGGCTGGCTGACTACGGTTTTGTCTTGTCATCTCTTTTGGCATCTGCTGTTTGCAGTGATACGAGAGGAATGACTCTGAGAGCTTTGCGGTCCAGTTCGTGTATATGTATGAGTCGGCCATTCTTTCATCCACTGGCGTTTGTCGGAGTGCCTTTCGACCTGCAGTGCAGGCAAACTCTAGCTGTTTGTGAAACATTACACGGCTTGATGTGCATAAACTTATGCTCATAAGAAGTTGATGGTATAATGATTGAAAGAGTCTTAAAAGACAACAGATGTTTATCAGATGTACTTGTACAAAGAGACGGCAACTAATGACAACCGCGCATCCTGCCGGACAAGGCCTTACGGCCGGGCCACTGCTTGAAACTAGCAGCGTTGGAGAGACACGTTCGGTTGAAAAAGATGGGGGACACTTTGAGCGAGGAGTCTTCTTCAGCGATCCACCGCATTTTATTCGGCTGCACTGGATCTGAACAAGCAATTGAAATCGGAAACCCATAACGTTCGTGGTTAGTGCGTGAAGGCTGAGCAGAGGCCAAATCGATACGACGCGTGGGAGAGGTAGGATGAAGTAAGGAGTCGTACGGGTATTTTAGCGTGCTCATGAATGACTATCATAGAGACCGTGATCTAGAAACCGACCAAACCAACAACGACACTGAGCCCATGCTTGTACCACCCTTTCGCCGCAGGCGAGACCCACCTTGAGCTAGAAAGACCCGAAGCCAACCGGAATAAGCTGGCAGCCGCGCTCATGCCCCCTATGCAAACTTAGCCTCGGTAGAAAGAAATCATCCTCACACGTCGTATCATCGCTGATTCCACAATCCCTGCTGCATCTCCCTGATCCTCCTCTCCTGCTCCCTGATCATCTCCTCCGTCTGGCCCCTCGCATTCCCCCGACTATCAATCTCCATCCTATCGCTCTGCTCCCTTTGCAACCCTCCTCTGGCCGCCTTCGTTGGATCCTTGCTCAGCGCTCCATCCATCATTGCCGCCCCGCCACCAGCCCTGAGCTGATTGATCGCCCTAATCGTATCAATCGCCGCATGCAGCGTCCTCCTCGCATTGAAGTTCTTCTTAACAGTTGGCAGCAAGTCCTCGCCCATCTGGTCGTCGCTGGTGTCAGCGATCCAGGGATGGCTGAGGGCTTCGTGGGCGGTCATGCGGGCGGTGGGCTCGGTCGTGAGGCAGCGTTTGATGAATTCGCGCGCGGCTTGGGAGACGCCGCGCCAGTATTCGACCGGGGTGAAGGAGTAGTCGGCGACGAGGATGGCTTGCATTTCTTCGAGGTTGGAGTCGCGGTCGAAGGGGGTGTAGCCGCAGAGGAGGAAGTAGGTTATGACGCCTATTGCCCAGACGTCGCTGTGGCTTGGTGTCAGCTTAATCTTGTCGGCTCAGGGTCAAGTGTTCGGGTGGACGGAGAGCATACACTGGTTTCCCGTGCCCCGACTTTTTGAAGATCTCTGGCGCCATGTAGCCGGGTGTGCCGCACGTTGTGGTCAAGACGTGGAACTGCTCCTCGTCCATGATCCTTGAGAGGCCGAAATCGGCAATCAGGAGGTCTGCGTTGTCTTCGGGCGTCCGGAAGAGGAGGTTCTCAGGCTTCAAATCGCGGTGTACGATGCCGTGATCATGCAGGTACGCTACGGCGGATAATGTGGCTCGGACAAGATCTGCTGCATCGCTCTCATAGTAGCTGCCTTTGCGACATATGCGGTCAAATAACTCGCCGCCCAGGGCGAGGTCGGTGACAAGGTACACTTCTACAAGTAAGCTTTGAGCGCAGAGGCTGCCGGGGCGACAGAGGTCGGAGGAGCTTGTTCGTACAGTTGTTCATCGTTTCGAAGTAGTCCACCAGCGTGAGGATGTTCTGGTGGCCCATTGACACTCTCTTGAGCACGGCGATCTCATTCCGCACCTGAGTGCCGTCACAGTCAGCACCGCCATTGTTGTCGCACGTTGTGTGTCCGGCGCACCATGTGCTCCCTTCCGGCCATAAGACGCTTGTTGATAACTTTTGCCGCATAGTATCGCCCAGTGTCGATGTGTACGCATTCTTTGACTACCGAGTATGATCCCGCACCCAGCGTCTTTCCCGTCTTGTAGCGACACGGTTGGATCTGCATCTGCTGCGACTGCTGTCGGGCAGCTGGATGGCCGTTCTGCTGAGTGGCCATTGTTTCATATGTGTCGAAGTACGGGGCACTGCAATGCTCGCGCGTGAGGCTGTGGAGGATCTCGAGGTCGCGATAAGGGCCCGTCCCACGTCCCGTCTGGGCAGGGTCTGAAGTTTGGATAGCTACTGTAGGTAGCGATGAAGAAGTGAAGAAGGCCTAACGTTATGTATGCGTCAAAACGACAGCGTTACCGATTCATCCATTGAGATAGAGGCCCCAAGGTTTAGCGCGGGGTGTGTGAGCTGAACAGTTCTCAAGTGGCCGATCCATGCAGGTGCTGTTCGGCTGCTTCCAGCTGAGGCTGCAGCTGCAGTGGGGACTCGGCGCCCTGGAGGAGCTGCCCCGTGTTTTTCAACGGTGTTCCAGACCGTGCTTGGCCCCTGCGTCAGCTCGCTCGGGATATCGAGGGTACTCGAGTAGCAAGCAGCATGTCTTATGTCTACATGACTAGCTATCTACATCTATCACCAAGCTCATGCGAGTCGTGTCCTCCTCTTCATCGTGTCGACGTCCACGAAGCTTTTGTGTCACGCTGCTCACGCTTTCACCAGCAAGCTGTGACCGGTCATCTCCTCTGGCTGCTCAAGGCCCATGATTTCGAGCAGCGTGGGAGCAACGTCACCCAACACCCCGTCCTGCTTCTTCAAGCTCCATCCTTTCGGTGCATTGACCATCACGAATGGGACCTTGTTCGTCGTGTGCGACGTTTTCGGCTGGCCCTCTTCGTTGAGCATCTCCTCAGCGTTGCTGCCACTTCAGTCAGTTCCTAACGCAGTCTTGCTCCGCCGTGTCCTGGCACCACTTACCCATGGTCGGCCGTGATGAACAGCACGTATCCACTCTCTTTGCACTGCTCGTACACCTTCCCTATAGCCTTGTCCGTCTCGGCCACGCCCTTGATCGCCGCTTCGTACACGCCCGTGTGCCCTACCATGTCCGGCGGTGCAAAGTTGTTCATCAGGAACTCGAACTTCCCTTCCTTGATCCTCTCGCACAGCTTGTCTGCGACGCCCATGGCGCTCATCTCAGGCTCCAGGTCGTATGTCGGCACCTTTGGGGAGGGAATCATGTCGCGCTCCTCGTTCTCGAACTGCTTCTCAACGCCGCCGTTGAAGAAGAAAGTGACGTGGGCGTACTTCTCCGTCTCGGCGACGTGGCATTGCTTGACCCCCTGCTTTCCTAGCCACTCGGCAAGAACGTTGCCCATGCGCTGCGGTGGAAACGCAACCGGGAAGGTGTATTTGGTGTTGTACTGTGTCATGGTCGTGAGCTGTACGTTCTTCGGATACGGGAAGTCCGGCTTTGGAGATCGGTCAAAGTCGCCCAGGAGCTGAGTAACCTCGCGGACCCGATCTGAGCGGTAGTTGAAGAAGAAGACGGTGTCGTCGTCTTGGATTCGGCGCTCCTTTCCGCCAACAATGATCGGCTTCAGGAACTCGTCTGTCTCGCCCTTTTCGTATCGCTCCTTGACCTTGACGACTGGGTCGTCGGCCTCTTCGCCCTCACCCAAGACAAGTCCCCTCATGCCAATCTCGACCCTGTCCCAGCGCTTGTCGCGGTCCATGATGAAGTATCTGCCGACCACCGTAGCAATGTCGCCAACCCCGATCTCCTTTGTTTGGGCGATCAGTGTTTCCAGGTGGCCTGCGCCGGACTTGGGATCAGTGTCTCGGCCATCGCCAAAGAAGTGGATGAAGACCTTCGGCACGCCCATCTCTTTGGCGACTTTTAGGAGCGCGATCAGGTGGTTGATGTGTGAATGCACGCCTCCGTCAGATACCAAGCCGCAAAGGTGCAGCCGGCCGTTCGTATCGATCGCTCGCTGAAATGACTTGGTGATGTTCTCAATCTTGTTCATTTCGCCTTTCTTGATGGTCAAGTCTATCCTGACAACATCCTGCCATACAACACGTCCGGCGCCGATGTTCAAGTGGCCGACCTCACTGTTACCCATGAGGCCCTCTGGTAAGCCGACGGCGAGTGACGAAGCCTCAAGCTCTGTATAGCCCTGGGCCATCTCTGAGCCTTCCTCGGCGAACCCGTCCATCCATGGTGTCTCGGCCGCGGCAATGGCATCGCCATCTTTGGGCGAGTTCTCAGTGGGGATGCCCCAGCCGTCAATGACGATGAGCACGGCTTTCTGGTCGACTTTGACCATGGTGAAGACTTCAATGGCGACGAGGTCAGTCCGGATCTGATGGCCACAACAAGTGAATGCCTACAAGGTATGTTATGCTAAGGTTCAGCAATATAATGCTATCTCAAGCGGGTTGCTTTGAATGGTGAAGCTTTGTGGTAGGAATACTCGATGGTGGGGCAGTTTGCTCGCGCAAAAGAAAGGGTCGCGGCTCGCAGTTCAACCCCTCCACCGAAGGAACGTCACTGACAGGGAATCGGCAATTACCAACGACCCGCGCGTGGGTTTCGGTCCCCGAGACGCGTCGCACTCACGACGGGCTTCAATCTCGACAGCTCTCAGCAATACCAAGTCACACCAGAAGTACCGGTAGGTTGACCCACTGAATTGACGACGTCAAGCACACGAGCACGAGCAAGTAGCCACCCTAGACATTGGTGCCTTGCATCGTTTCCTATCCTCCCTACTTCTTGAACGGCTTCGAGTGGCTTCGCTCGTCCTTGCGGAAGCCTCTGAGCATCGTCCTGAAAACAAGAAGCGCGTTGCTGATTTGTTCCTCATCTCAGGCCTTCTATTCCGAGTCAGAAATGTCTAGCCCGATGCAATCCTCCTTCAGCACGCCGAACGCCAGTTCGGCTCCTGCAGCCGCCCTTCCGCCAACCCAGCTCTCGTTTTCCTCTCCGCCGAGCTTACCTCCGCCCTCCACCTTCGACTTCCTCCCCCTGGTCCACCAGCTCCTCTCCCGCCTACCTCCCGCCGTCGCCTCAGCTTCGCTCACACCTTCTGGCTCCAGCAACGGCTCTTCATCCTATCCGGGCCAGCCGCCCATCGAGATACATCAGCTGGGCGCTGAGGCAGGCGCCATCAAGAGCCGCATACAGAGAGCGCGGAATGCGGTCAAGGCACTGCCGGATATCCAGAGAACTCTCCGGGAGCAGGAAGCTGAGATTGCCTATCTAGAGGACAGGATACGACAGCTGCAAAACGTCTTTCCGAGTAGCAAGAGTACAAACGGCGTCGAGGGTCATCCCTGAAAGCGGTTGCAACACGTAGGAACCCTAGTCAAGAGGGCGATCATGACCAAAGCTGACTACCTGCTCCTCGCACATGATGAAAGCAAGGCGAAGGGTCAGCAGGCTTGACGAAAAGGAAAGCGAGCAAGCGAATTTCCGGGAAATGTTCCAGGCTGGTTGAGAACGACGAACGCCAAGGAAGTTGGCCAATGTGACCCTGGCGCCCGTGCGATCTGATATTTTGCGAGGCTGTACTGGAGACGATGAGTGGCCTGTAGAGGCGCGGGTGTCTTCCGCACATATCTCTGCACTGTGAAGGTGAGGTTCGCCAGAGCTTCATAGAGCCACCAAAAGTATCCTGGGTTGTCGAGCAAAGAAACTCGACGCGGCAAGCCTTTTGTCTTGCTGCTACTCTCAGGAGCTACAGCATACGTCTCCTCCCATGGTGCACTAAGTGGTGCTCCCAGGCATATAGAGATGTTTTGTTAACCCAATCAGTCGGTGTAGTGCACGAGATTGGTACATAGAGGCTGCCGTCAACAGCGCTGTGAGTTCGGAGAGACCGAGCACTTGAAGAAAGGATACACAAGGAACAACTCGAAGAACCGAAACAGTTCAGCCCTAAGCCCGTCAAAATAGTACCGAACAGATGCCCCTCATTCGAATAAGCGTTACACGACGCCCTTGCTCGACGCTGCCAATTTTGGCTCACCCGCCTCCCGTTTGCTCCACCCTTGAAACCCGTCCCTTCTTTGTAATCCACACCCCTTCCCGTTCCCCTTAGTTACAACTTACTCCCCCCGCCATTTCCAGCCACAGGGCAAGCCCTCGACGTTGTGTCCGTCTGAGGCGCCAGCATTAAGCGAACCGTGCCAGTATCGCTCTGCTGCCCAGCAACACACAATTCCGCCCTGAGAGGTAGCGTGCCGTAATACTGTCCGCCGTCGTGCGGCACATCAGCATCCGCAGCCGGTCGATCAATTCGCCTCGGGTTGAGTGTATCCAGCACAATGCATCATCTCGTGCAGCAACATCTGAGCAATCTCGTCGTCCCCAAGCAGGAACAGGTTTGTGAAATTGCCTGCAATGCTCTGCCCGTTGACGTGTGCGCTCGCGTCGGCGTTGGGGTCTGTCGACACGCTGTGGGCGATGGGTTTGCGGTATGCCTGGCGCACGCGGTCCTTTTCGGCTTGGGAGAGATTCCCGCAGATGCCGGCGCGGTGGTAGGCCCAACTGTGGCGCTCGAAGAGAGTGGACTTTTGCGTGGGGTCAATGCCAGTGAAGGTGAAATTCTTGAAGAGGCCTGAGTTATACCAGCCGTAGAGGGGGACGGTTGCGGGGGAAGCAGTTGGATGCAGATACCAGGTTATGCCCTCGGAACGGTATCCACTTTTATGGGGCGGGTTCGCCAGCTGCGTCTGTGGTGTAGAAGTAGTCGCCGTTGTTAGTGTTGTACCAGTGGTAGGAAGTTGACGTTTCTATCTTTGAAAATGTACCATCCTATTCTTTCATAGGTGTAGCTTCGAGGGGCGAGCTCGCCGCTTGGGTCTGCGGTGCAGAAGTGATCGCCATTAGCTGGGTTGTAACAGCGAAAGATAGGGACTGTTCCTGGTTGTTGGGCGGCATAGACGTAGCCGGTTATTCCCTCTCGTTCGTAGCCATTCGCGGGAGCGATCTCGCCACGGAAATCAAGACAGTAGAAGTGGTCTCCAGACATATTGTAGGTTGCTCAGAAGGCTGGTCACGAAAAGAAGGAGATGGATCTGCCGATGTAAGAAGAGAGGTAAACTGTTGCTAATACAGACCGCGTGCCGTGCGGGGGGCCAGCGTGCTTCTACTGCTGCTGAGCGAGCCGTCCGCCTCTTTTCAAGCATTGTGTTTCAGTTCAAGCCTCAAGACTATACCAAGCGCTGGATATGCAGCCGCATGTCAAATTTGGCCCAAGAGCTCGCATTGAAAGAAGGTTGTGGATGCTGGGCGAAGAGCCACAGTCGTAAGATTCGGCACGCACGCACACTCACAACCGCGCGTGGGGGAAGTTGCGGCCTACCTAGGCACCCATAAATCGAGTGGTCAAACTATTGCTAAAACTGTCAATCCGATGTACTCGCCGTACCCACAAACACTCGAAAGGTTTTAAATCAACTCTTTGAGCCATGAAACAGAATGTCTCCCAAGGCGAAGGGAAAATGGGAGCTGATCGAAAGGAGAAGCGCAGACTGAAGATTTTCTCCACACGTAGAGGTGTCTGGAATCGTCTCCAAAATGGGCACGCTTTACCGTTCTCATCGTTGGCGGGATAAAAAACAACCATGATTCATAAGCTCTATTGATGTAGGTACAGTCTTTCATAAGTTAGGGAGTTCACCTACGGCTGAACAGGATGATTCCTATGGCGCTTCCAGATCTATTTACAAGCACAAGCCACCCTTCGCGTGCTTTTTGAAAGGCTAATAATGTCTCCATAAAAGTCTCCGGCGTGGGGAGACACCACCTGCATCATCCCCATCTTTCAGAGAAGCATGTTCAAAGTGCGCGGAGAGAGCCGGGTTGTTGCCATGGGATGTAGAGAGCGTACCTTACGGTCGGTTCCCATCTTGTGCTGCAACTCCCCTTCGCTAGCGCCTTAACAATGAGTCGAACTTTAGATTGATTGTGATATATGAGCACCAGAGTCAAGCTGGGAAGCAACGTCGGGCCGTGCTGGTTCGAAACTAAACCTTTGACTCACAGCCGTCGCAGCCAGTGTGGATATAACTGGCAGTCAACCGCGCTGCTTTGTAAAGTCCGAGATGTTACTTTTATGTTCAAATAAAACCTTGTTGGATCTGAAGTTACCGTTGCCCATGGAGAGCGGCCTATATATGAGGCGCCTCATCCGAAAGCCCTTTCGATGGTGAAAAGCGACAGTCACGTGATGTCACGGGGGCCCCGACTCGCGACCAAGGACCTTCTATAACGAAGGTATTGTCGGTCGGTGGACGGCTTTTAGGTGGAGAGACCAGGAACGTTCATCTCGGATGGCCCTTTAGACGTTCCTGAAGACGAGATCTCTTTCGGCGATGCCGTACTCGAGCCGCTTCCTATAAAGACCGATATTGTACGGCTTTGTGTAGCGCGAGATGAAGGGTCTATGGCGACATACAGCAGAACCATGGACGGATCGACGCTGTCAGCCAGCAATTCAGCTTCAACTCCAGGTCTCAAGAGTTCAGGGAAGGACGCTTCGTCTGAGGGTTGATGCCCGCATGCAACCATCCGCCGCAGAGAGACAACACGAGAGGACAGCGGAGGACTGCCCATTTCCACGAGTCTGTCGATCCCCCAGGATGCAGCGTTCTTAGCACCTTCCATATCCCTTCCATATCCCTTCCAAAAGAGACGAGATGGCTTATCGGGCGTTTCAGAGAGCGGGTGGACCGAGATATCGCCCACGTAATCGAACCCAATGGTTGCTCGTTGTCCACTAGTAGCGACAAAATTTGGCCTGCTTGGTCGCCGAACCCTGATCACCAGTGGCAGCCGACGTTATGCGCGCACACGGAGGACTCGCCGTTACGCCGTTTACTGCCCACGAGCTGGTACTCATACGAGTACCGTTCAGAATCAATGCATGCCCTGACAGACAGCAGATATCTCTGGCTGAAAAGCAGTAAACGATCACGAACGCCTCGGACCCGCCGTGAAGAAGAGAAATCGGCGGCAAAGGGTTCGCTGGCGCAATGATCCACTGTCTGCGGCGCGCCCCATGCTCTCCTTCTGAACCGCTTCTCTGGCTTGCAGAAAGCGTCCGGCGTGCAGAAGCTTGAGCTCGGGCTCTTGCCTCCTGCTCGACTGGCGCAAGCGCCACTGATGTCCGGCCGCCCGCTATCCGCCACGAAAAACGGGCGGCCGATATCTCATTAACCAGGACGGGCCTCGGGTCAGACTTCGGTTCCCTCGGCATCATCAGCTTGGCGTTCGTCGCTCTCCAAATCAGAGAGCAGCATGGGCAGAGTGCAACGTTGATCCTTAGCACATTTTTACTGTCGCATTACCACCTCCCCGATGAGGATGCGCTTGATTTGCGCTCGGGCTATCGCAGGTCCCCCGCTGCATTTTGCGTGGATGGCAAGCTGGAGCGGAGTGAAGTAAATGGCTTATCTTTGCTCGCCTGATCACGAATGCTTTAATCTGTGCGACTCCCCAGCCGGCTCCTTGCTTGACAGGAACATTCAGCAATCCTCCAGGGTCTCATATCACTACCTAGGTAGTCCCGCCTCCAACAGCGGAGAACAGCAAAGATGAATCCGGCAAACGACTTCGTAGAAGTAGCCAAAGGCCATGAGCCTACCTCTGCCCTCCCTGGCCTTGACACGGTGCCTGGGAGCAAAGGGCTGGGTGAATTCGACGAGAAGGGTGTCGTCTCAAGCGCAGGCTCAGTGAGCGACTCTGACACGCCCACGGAAGAAGAGCTCCACACGCTACACCGCGTGTCTGGCGCGATCCCCTGGGTTGCCTACACGATTGCCTTTGTCGAACTTTGCGAGCGCTTCTCGTACTATGGCACCACCGTTGTCTGTAGGTTACCCCCGATATCGAGCCGCGCCCTGTTTGCATTGGCCTAACTTGTCATCCAGTCGTCAACTTCATCCAGCAACCGATGCCGCCGGGGTCAACGACCGGTGCAGCTCCAGACGGCCAGCCGGGCGCGCTGGGAATGGGACAGCGCGCATCGACGGGGTTGACAACGTTCAACGCTTTCTGGGCCTACACGATGCCTATTCTCGGTGCCTACGTCGCTGATGAGTATCTCGGTCGCTTCAACACCATCCTCGCCGCCATTGGTGTTGCCCTTGTCGGGCACGTCATCCTCATCATCTCTGCCATTCCGTCGGTCATCTCGAATCCCAATAGTGCCATCGCCTGCTTTTCCGTCGGTCTTATCATCATGGGAGTCGGTGTGGGCGGTTTCAAGTGCGCCTCTGCACCACCTGTTTAGCGGAAACCGTGACGCTGACTCTGGTAACAGATCTAACATCTCTCCACTGATCGCGGAGCAGTACCCAGACACCAGGATGCGTGTCACTGTTGACAAAAAGACCGGTCAACGCGTCTTGATGGATCCTACGATTACCATATCTCGGATCTACCTCTATTTCTACATGATGATCAACATCGGCTCGCTTGTCGGCCAGATCTGCATGGTTTTCGCCGAGAAGTATGTTGGGTTCTGGCTCTCATACACTCTGCCGACCCTCATGTTCTGCCTATGCCCAATGGTTCTATTCGCATGCCGGAAAAAGTATAACAGAACCCCCCCGAGCGGGTCTGTACTGGCCAAGGCGCTTCATCTTTGGACTCTTGCCATGAAGGGTCGCTGGTCAATCAATCCTGTGCGGACGTAAGTAAATGCAGTTCTCAAACGTGAGGTGCACTACTAAGATTTGACCAGTTACAAGAATATGCGAGCAGACGATTTCTGGCAGAATGTCAAGCCAAGCAGGATCGAGCCAAGCAGGCGGCCAAAATGGATGACATTCGACGACCAGTGGGTTGACCAAGTGCGCCGTGGATTCAAGGCCTGCTCCGTCTTCCTGTGGTATCCTCTTTACTGTGAGTGCGGCCTACCAAAGCAGCCCCGCCTCCTCCGTACTGACCACTCAATCTCAGGGCTCTCGTACAACCAGACGGTTAACAACCTGACCTCCCAAGCCGCAACCATGGAACTAAACGGCGTCCCCAATGACATAGTCACAAATCTCAACCCGCTCTCCCTAATCATCATGATCCCAATCTTCGACCGGTTAATCTACCCCGGCTTCCGCAAAGCCGGCATCAACTTCACGCCACTCAAGCGCATCTTCATGGGCTTCGTGATGGGCATGGTCGCCATGATCTGCGCCTGCATCACCCAGCTGTACATCTACCGGAAATCGCCTTGCGGCGACCAAGCGAACAGCTGCGATGAGCCGGCCCCGATCAGCGTCTGGGTCCAGACACTTCCTTATTTCTTCATCGGCATCTCGGAGATCTTCGCTAGTATCACTGGGCTTGAATACGCATTTACAAAGGCCCCCAAGAACATGCGGAGTCTTGTCACCTCGGTCTTCCTGTTCCAAACCGCGTTCTCGAATGCCATTGGGCAGGGGCTGGTCGGCCTGTCGGAGGATCCGCTGCTCGTTTGGAACTATGGCGTTGTGGCTATCCTCTCGGCCATTGGCGGCATTGGCTTCTGGCTGACGAACAGGAAACTCGACAAGGAGGAGGATGCGTTGAATATGCTGCCGGATAGCGCGTACGGTGGTAAGGGCAGGCGCCAGTCTGTGGCTCCCTGAGTAGTTCTTGGGAAAGGAGGCGCAGTTGGATTTTTTTTACTTCGGCGCTACTCAAGATATTTATGGAGCGAAGCAAAAAAAGTGCTCTTGTGAATATACCCCTTACGATAGTGGATAAGTGACTCAGATGGCTTCAACGAACAACGTCTCCTTTGCCGCGTGAGTGTATTATCGTTGAAGATACGTGACTGATGTCAAGAGCACTCTGATCAACGACAATCGAAACCATCTCCCTCGATCAGTCCAATTAATCACTACGACCGGACAAGTAGGACGTTGGTCTGCAATGAGAGCACGTCTAGGCGTTTCTGACCTACTGACAGCAATGTTCGTAGCGTTGAACCGCGATTGCCACTTAATGGATTCTATGCTGTATACCACACTGTAGCCGCGATCGTGCAAGATCTGGCCGCTCGGGTTTACGGTCCAGCACAGCTAATATTACCGAGACATGTGTTCTCTATCTAGGTCCGCATTTGGCTGAGGACAGATCTTGTACTATCTATCTGAATCAAGGCTTCATATTCTACAGACCCTGAAGAAACACAAAACCGTAGAGTCTTTATCCTCAACCCATGGCTTCCCTGCCAAAATTTCCCCACTCCTGCTTTTCCCTAGTAACTTTACTGCTTCGGTCAGGCCGCCGATCAAGCTCCTCGCTCTTATCGTCATTTCTGGTAGCCTGTGCTGTTTCCGCTTCTTCGGAGCCGTGTTCGTCTTCCACGAAATTGAACCGCGCCTCGGGCGGCAAGTCCTTTTCGAAATCCTCGAAGCTCCAGTTCGTCGGCTGAGCCTCTTCCTGCTGGGCTTCTCCTCGCGTGGTCGTTTCCGCACCCTCTTCCGCCATCTCCTCCACATCAGCCTCACGATACCGTGCCTGCCCTCCCACATCCGGCCCCTCGTCCGGACGGCCTGTAGCAATGGGGCGGAACACCGCTGCTCTCGAATCGTGTTTCAGGATTCTAAACCCACCCTCCTTGGCCTTGACCTTGCGCGGCTGCGCCGATTCTCTAGCCTGACTGGGCTCCTCAGACATAGCCATGCCCCCAAACGCATACCGCAACAGCTTGTACACCGTATACCGCGGCATATGCTCAAAGATCCTATCATTCCGCAACGCCGCCATGACCAAATTCCGCGCGTCTTGCATCCTGGTCCGCTCTTGCGCGCCCGGCTTCCGGGCAAGAGGCTCATCGTGCTGGCTAAGCTCGATGCTGGGCCCGATGGTGCGGTAGGCTCTGTTGCCGTAAACCAATCCCCTGACCCGCTGCGTCGCCTCGTGCCCATTGATCCACGCATCCGCGTCCGCGTCTTTGTGTTCAACGTGCCCCGGCCGTATCCTGACGACCTTCGCGAGCACGACGGCGTGGTCGCCCACGTCGATGCACTTGGCGGGCAGGAGATCGCAGTCCAGCGCCATCAGGATCCCCGGGCCGTGGATGGCGGGCGCCCAGGGTTTCTTATCCTGGAAGGCTACGCGCATGCCTTGGTCTGTGAGGACCTGGAAGCCGGCTTCGGGAGAGCCTTTGGTGAAGGCGTCGGCGACGCGGGCGCCGGCGGCGTTGCCGGACAGAATCAGGATCCGGAAGACTTGGCGCGAGGCCAGGGCGCTGAAGGTCCGGCTGGGGACCTTGACGTTGAAGCTGACAATTGGGTCGGGGCTTAGTGTTACGGTTGTGAATGAGGAGACGGTCATGGCGCGGAGGTTGGGGGAGGGAGTGGCCGTGGGAGTGGGTTCTGTGGGCGGCTCGGTGGATGCTGGAGGGCTGTCTTCAGCCGGAGGCGAGGAGGTGGTGATGACGACCACGGGGTGTGCCATCTGTCGCATTAGGAGCCGCATGCCGTCTGCGATGTTGACGTTGAAGTCGAAGCTGTCGCCGAAGACGGGGACGAAACCCCTGCCGCTAGGGGCTGCAGATGGGGGGTCCGTATCTGCGGGGGAAGTTGTGGTTTCACTTTCTGCCGGCGTAGAGCTGGATGTTTCTGCGTTGCGCTGCCGTCCGAGCTCTACTGTATCGCCCTTGTAGAGCCTTCTTGAGGTAGAGAAGGCACATTGCCGATTTCGGGAGGTGATGATGCGTTGCGTATGCTTTAGCGGCAGGCCGTCTTTGTGCTGGTCGGCGCCTTTACACAGTTAGCTTTGAAGAAAACATAGAATATAGCTAGTATACTTAAGATGTTAGTCCATCGATAGAAAGCGCGGAAAAAGCGTCTCGCAGCACCCGCGGGCGCCGCGAAGGTTACGTGCTGCATTACTCTTCATTCGCCATAGCCGCAATCCGAATGATTGAATGCAACTGATTACAGTCGTCACAAAGAGCGGAGCTTGTTGATCAAATGCCCGAGTATGATATATACTGTACCGCAGGTTGAAGATAGGAAGCGTGCCGGCCGTTGAACTTGCGGAGCTTTCTCTCACCTCCGGGTGGGAAGTTCCGTCCTCCGCCCTTCTCATGCGCGAACAATCCTCAGAGCTTGCTTGCTTGCTTCCCCGTATCAAACACAACCCACAATGTCCTTAACACTATCAACGCCCGCCCGGCGCATCACCACCCTCCCCTCAACCATCCGTCCCATATCCCATCAACAATGCCGCCACGCCTCCCTGATCCGCCGCCAAAAGCGCCCCTACACCTTCACCCAGCTCATCACCCTGTCCGACGGCTCGACCTTCGTGCACCGCACAACATCGCCGATCGCGGTCGTCAAGTCAAACAAGGATGTTAAAAACTCCCCGCTCTGGAATCCGAGCAGTCAGAAGCTGCTGAATGTGGAGGAGGACGAGGCGGGGAGGCTGAGGGCGTTTAGGGCGAGATTTGGACGGGGTTGGGATGCGGAGACTGCGGCTGAACAGGAGGAGGTAGGTCGGCTGTATTTCCTTGGTAGAAACGGCTGATTATTGTGGGGAGGCTTGGGCAGATGGCGCTTTTGGTCACGGACTCTGGATGGAGACACTACACGAACAACAGCTGACAGAAGGCCCAATCACAGGTACGCGAAGGCGAAGACGCTTTCCCGCCAGAGGAAGCTGAGGACAGCCTCCTGGATCTGATAAGCGGTTACGGACAGCAAGCGGAGGCAAAGGGCGAAGCGAAGGGGACGCGGCAAGAGGCTCCGAAAGCTGCCGGTGGGAAAGGTACCGCGAAAGTATCGAAGTCGCGGGTTCCTTGATGTTGGACGGGAGCAGTTATCGCTGGATGGAATAGGTGGACTGCGTTGCGGGTGCATAGAAGAGTGGCATTTGGCATAGAAGGCGTAGGGCTGTTTCAGGGGATTCCCAGATGATACCAGGCCAGCGCCAAATACTACTGAATACTCTCGGCTAGTTCACATCATTTGGGCCAAGTGTCTTCGTCCACAACGCCATTTCTTTGGGATATGATGGGGTAAAGTCTGTACCGAGC
This sequence comes from Coniosporium apollinis CBS 100218, assembly GCF_000281105.1. NCBI lineage: Eukaryota > Fungi > Ascomycota > Dothideomycetes > Coniosporium > Coniosporium apollinis. The sequence continues at coordinate 151,270 of NW_006913281.1, forward strand.
CGACCCACGAAGAGAATCAGAGAATCAGTCGTTGAAGCAGCGGGCATTACCACAGCTGTCGAAAGATGCTAACAAGTGAAACGCTGCTCTCGCAACTGATACCTACCCACCTTCCACTCAGGCAGCGGAAACCCTTACGGACGGCGGGCAAGATTTATTTTAATTCCGCCCCACCATGACGTCCAGCGGAGAGCGCCCAGCATCCTCAACGCGTTGCGCTCCACGTACACTCGCAGGCTGCCATATCCCGAATCCTACCTACACCCTCTTACTCCTTTGCAGTATATAGACCTGAACTCTGACTGATCACGTCATCTCCGACTCAAACCGTGCTGTCTGCCTGATCAGTACTCTTAGTCAACACACCACAATTCACACCTATAATATTTCGGCGGCTGCGGAACATTCTTAGGCCTTGGAGACGATTCCTTTTAAACGCGAATATCGGAGACCATCATGGCTGCTTCTACGGCGCGTAGGTCTAGTGTCACGCCCATGAGCGTAGAAGAGGTGGTCAAGCAAGCCGGAAGCTTCGAGTACAACTCCCAGATACCGCTCAGATACTGGCTTAGGAGTGCTGACACCATACGAAAGGAGGTTTGTCGCGTCAACCGCCTCACACGACTATGGTTTGACTGACGGCGTTTCAGGCTCAAATCTATGAGCGCGAAGGCAACGACCAACAGACGTACCTCCTCCTCTTTCGGCATGCTATCCTCGTGCTCGAGAAGCTCTCAAAGCATCCCGAAGCCAGAAACCCGGAGCATCGACTAGCTTTGGCAGCAGCGAACGCAAGAGTGTCCCAGGACCTGGCGAAACTGGAGGTACTCAGACCTGGAATCAACGACCGGCACAGCAAATACCTCGCGGCCGTCGCCCGGCGCGATGCGCAGAGGCGAGAATGGGAAAATCGAAGGTCGGTGCAGCTGGACGGTGCGGACCTAGCTACTGGCTTGAACCGGCTGTCGATAGAGGGCCGACGAGAGTCCGATGGTGCGTTACACGGCGCAAAGAAAACGCTGGAGCCAGAGACGAACCGGGACCTGGCTATCAAGATAGCGCATAAGGAAATTCGGAGGAGAGACCATGCGCGGCGGGCAGAGCGACAACCGGATCCGTATGGGGAGCAGAGGACTGAAAAGCGAGCCTCGGATACGAGGGACACTCGGGGGAGCAACTCGCGTCGAATCAACGACGGTGAAGACGACGACCTCTCTCGCCGAATCGTAGAGGCAGGCCGGCTAAGATATCAGCCTGCCAGTTCGCCAAAAGGCAGGAAAAGCGCCGATGGGAAGACCTTCATACCCGAACCGTACCGCTACCCCAACGTCCCACAGAAGAGCGCCTACGAAGTATGGGGTGAAACCGTCATGAAGCCTCTACCTCCCAGCGCCGCCAAAGAGGCACCATCCAGGGGCATGCTCCGCGAACCTGGCATACCGAGCAGACCTAACCCTCCACAGCTACCTCAGCGACCACCTAAAGAAACCAACGGCATCTCCTTAATGTCTCCACCTCCCCTACCAGAAAAAGTGTACCAGTCCGATTTCCCAGAACCTCCATCCCGCTCCCTGACCACCTCACCAGCGCATGACCTCAACTCCCAGAACTTCACCTTCAAGCCCTCCGCAACCCTCGAAAACGGCAACCACCTCCGCACCGTCTTCCTCCCCCCAGAACTCCGCCACCAATTCCTCGCCATCGCGTACCCGAACACCCAGCGCAATCTCGAAACCTGCGGCATGCTGTGCGGGACGCTAATCTCGAACGCGCTCTTTATCAGCCGGCTCGTGATTCCGGACCAGGAGAGCACGAGCGACACGTGCGAGATGCTGAATGAGAGCGCGCTGTTCGACTACTGCGATAGCGAGGATCTTATGGTGCTGGGCTGGATACACACGCATCCTACGCAGACGTGTTTCATGAGCAGTCGTGACTTGCATACGCATTCGGGATACCAGGTCATGATGCCGGAGTCCATTGCTATTGTTTGCGCGCCTAGTAAGGATCCTTCGTGAGTCTCGTCCCCACCCGCCTTGCTCCCTCCCGTTGCATCTCCCAACCTTACTGTGCCCTAGAGCTCTCAGTGAGTTCCAGCCATGCGGAACAGCCTAGCTAACAACAATCACAGGTGGGGTATCTTCCGCCTCACTGACCCACCAGGTCTAAAGACGATCCTCAACTGCACACAGACAGGCATTTTCCATCCGCACACTGTGAGCAATGTTTACACCGATGCGCAGAAGCCGGGTCATGTATGGGAGTTGCCGGGGCTGGAGTTTCAGGTTGTGGATCTGAGGGGCAAGTCGTAAGCTGAAACACCTGTGTGTCACTTTGGACCTGGGTTGGGACTTGCATAGTTAATGCGCGGCGTTGAGGGCAGGATGTGGGCTATGTTATCGGTGGTGTAGCGGATTGCTTTGGCTTTATTTCTAAGGGTCACACGCAGTAAGTCTGCGGCGGCGCGTCCTTTGACGGGTCACAATGCATAACCGCTGAGCGGATTAGATTCGTATCCAGACTCCTTCCCAATGGAATCACTGGTATCGCTGCGCCTAAACAAACCCACTATGCCCCTCCGTAAATTTTGCAACGCCCTCAAACGTAGACCTTCAGCCCCTCCTGCGTATCTAAGCTACAAAATCTACGGCAAATACGCACCCCCCGCCAAGCAGAGGTTCATGTTCGTCATCCTGACCTTGTAAACCGGGCTCTTCTTCGTCGGAAGCGCTGAGATCTGATCAGCCGTAACCACCTGATCCTTCCTCCCCTTCTTAACCCCCCCTGCACCCGCCGCCCCACTATCTATCTTCGCACCCGCGCCCCCCTCCGCCACAACCTTTCCATTGCTTTCCGCCGTCGTCTGCAGCACGTCCCAGACCCTAACCGTACCGTCCGCACCACCTGAGACTAGAACCGTGGATTCGACGCTCCAAGTCAGCGACCAGATCCCGCCCTTCCCATGGCCCCGCATGCGCTTCTTCCTCGTCCCGTTCTTGAGGTCCCACAGCAGAATCGTGCCTGCATCGTCCGCGGACGCAAGCGTCTGGCCGTCCGGGCTACATGCCAGCGCGGTGATATTCCCCGTGTGGCTCGTGAACATCCTGACGGCGTTCCCGCGGCCGACGTCCCACATCCTGACTTGTCTATCACTGCTCCCGGTGAAGACGTACGCGCCGTTGGGGTGCCAGGCAACAACGTCGACGTCCTGGTCGTGGCCGGCGAAGATGCGCAAAGGCTCGATGAGATCGGTCGACCAGAGCCGCGCCGTGCGGTCGTGGCTGCCGGACAGGAAGTAGTGCCCGTGAGGGCCCCACTGCACGTCCCAGACGGGGCTGTCGTGGCTCTTGTACGCGACAAGGCAGGTCCAGGTGTCGAGGGACCAGAGGCGGATGGTTTTGTCGGCGGAGCAGGAGAGGAGGTATTGCGAGCTCGTTGAGGGCCCGCTGCCAGAGGGGTCGGGGTTGGCGATGGAGGGGGAAAAGGAGACGGCGTATACGGGGCCCGAGTGCCCAATGAGACGGCGGGAGGAGGACGGAGGGGGTTCGTTAGGTCCGGAAGGGAGTATGGAGAGGAGCGCCTTGCCTTCGAGCGACCAGACGCGGATGTAGGATTCGGACATCCCGGCTGCGACGAGGAGGTTGTCGCCGGAGAAGTCGAGGCAGTTGATGCTGTCGTAGGTGTTGTGGAATGTGAACATGGTTACGCTGATACCGGGACCTATTCCGCCTGTCCTTCCGTCAATCCGAAATCTGTCACGGTTTTCGCGGACTTTCTGGACCTCCATGGCAATGTCACGGGCGAGGGAAGGTGGTAGGGGTATGGCGTCTCGGCTTGGTGCATCTTCAACAGGCTCCCGCTTGATCTGCCTGTCAAAGACTTGCTCCAGTGACTCCTGCCCTGGCGCCGGGGGCTTTTTAGCGTCATCCTCTTGAAGTGCCGCGCGAACGTCTTCCATGAGTTCCGGCTCCATCGGCAGTGGGCCAAGGTTTAGCCTTGCGAGAACTGGTGGAGCGTTTCGATCGGTGTTGGCAGATCCGGGGTTGTGTCCAGGGATGCCCTCGTCTTCTGCTGGCATATCGTCCTCCGCACCGCCACGAGCTAGCAGAGCCGCGAGACCACGCTCGTTGCCGGCTGCCGCACGATCGACTGACTTTACATCGAGATGGTTCTGGATAATGCCGAGGATGATGCTTCCACCGTCCTTGGACTCGAGGAATTGTATGAGGTTAGTGAACGCCATCTTTGTCAGTGTGAGGCGGTAGCGGTTGCTGCGGTACAGCTGTGCTATGCGATTATCCGAGACATGCTCGGGAAGGCTGACGCCTTCCAGGCCACGAATGTCTTCCACATGGTCGCGGGTGAACAGGTTCTTGTAGAGGTTGAAGAAAGCTTGCGCATCTCTACTGTAGAAGTCGGCGGTAAGTTGGAGGAAAGAGTAGACGAAAACGGGCCAAAGCAGCTTTTGAAGTTCGGGCTGTAGACTGCAGTCAGTGAACTGAGCACAGAGCCGGACGTGTTAGCGTTACCTTGTAGATGTCCAGATTGTCGTCAATCCATTGCCGGAGGATCTCTTGTCATCGTCAGCTTTGACTAGACCGTGGAGAGTGCTGGTGGATCTCACCGAACGCTCTCCTGTACCTATCGCCTCCACTTTCCTCGATACTACTGATTATGGGTCGGCCTTCTGCATCTTGGTGGGCAGACTCCCGCCGGAGCATCGCCTCCGTACGGTTATAGCCCTTTTTGCTGAGATACTCGAGGACCTGCGGATGGTTAATCAATGCTCACGTGGAGATTGGTGCATAAGGAGATGAGATTCTGAAAGCGCGATTGCAAGATGTGATGTAGAGTGCCTTGCAAATTGGCCAATGCGCGATATTAAAGTTACAGTAAGCACCAGGCCAATTTAAGGAATATGTAGACGATGCAGCATGCAGAGCTTGGAAGCTTCAATGAGGTTTCCCCATGTGGCGAAAGAGCAATCTCTAGGGTAAGGAGAAGGATATAGAACATGGTCTTGGGAGCACTGAGGCATAAACAAACTGCAGAGGGTAACATGTGGATCTACATACGATGGCTTTTGCCGCCGCGGCTGATATTGGGGGTGGTGGTGCCATGGCGGCGGTTGAACGAAAGCAAATGTGGAAGGGAGGAAAGGCAAAGTACCTACGATCTGGTTGAGATTCTGCTGCGACGGATTCGCACCCGCCGTAGATGGAGGAGGTCCTTGCGCCTGTTGCGGAGGGAGTTGCGCACTGGGAGGTCCATTGCTGATTCCGCGCGCAGCGCCTGGGCCGGATGGCGCAGACATAATGATCGACTCGAGCCTCGAGCCCTACCGAACTTCCCTAAGCTCTTCACCTGCTACCGTCCTACTCGTAACTGTTTCCTCTCCTTGGCATCAAGCCATGCCTCCAAGGGCTAAGGGACCCAGGGGAGAGCTGTGTCGTGCGCTATTGGGGTACGAAAGCTACTAGAAACCACCGCGCAGTGCTCCAGATGCTCTGGTGCTCTGGTGGTCTTGAAGTCACTTGGAACTTCTTTTGGTTGATCTATATGGATTTCACCGGGCACATGAAGCTTTGTAGTGTTGAACGAAGCGCAACTTGGGCCAAGGTTAGGTAGCGTAGGACAGCCCACCCTGGTTCTGGAGATTGACCGGGGTAGCTTCCTCCACATTCTCCATCTTCACATCTTCACATCTTCACCTTCACCACATCAGTCCTCCACGTCCTCCACAGAAACCTTCTTCACTTAAGGTGGAACGCTACAGATCCTCGAATTGAGCGGGTAGCTGAGTGGGTCATCGCTTCGTTGCGAATGGCTTCATAGCCGCTGCACGTCGACCTCAGACGCCCCTTCCTTCCACTGACCATTCACGCCCTCGCACGCCGGCTCGACAAAATCTACACAATCCCAGGAATCTCTGAAATGACGTCCCCGACTCCCGCCTCACCCGCCGACAATATCCTCATCCTCAACACCCTCAAATCCTCCGTCCCCACGATCCTCTCCTCGGCCGGCCACGCCTTCTCCGCCCTCACCAACGCACCGCTCCCCTCCCCCCCGGCACCCGACCAAACCCCCCTCGACGCGCACAAGACCATCTTCCGCGCCAACACGACCACCTTCTTCACCCTCGTCAAGCAGCTCGGCGACACGCTAAAGGAGCAGGCGGCCGCGCTCGAAGAGGCCGGCATCATCCCCGCCGAGGCGCCGAGATTTGGCGTCTCGGATGGCGCGAGCGCGGCGGGGGAGGTTACGAATGGGGGGTTGGGGGATCTAGATGTTGGGTGGTTGAACTCGAGGAGGGATGAGGTTGGGAAGAGGAAGTATATGGAGTTGATGAAGGAGGTGAGGAGGGAGCTTGAGGGGATGGTGCAAGGGGAGCAGGGGAGGGATGACGAGATGATGGAGGGCGTATGATGTGGGGTGGGGGAGTGGCATAATCGTGCGATACGCTCGAGGGGAAGCAACTGAATTTGGTTATTGCATAGCGCTGGGGTGCAGGGTTTGCATGTCATGAATGCGAGGGCGGCGCTTCAGGGGGATACACCATGTGCATCAAGTGCAATCACGAAAAGGTGTACAACAACTGGTTATCCCAGGGCAGCAACAATTAATTACCGCCATTCGTCTGAACAGGGAATAGATCTAGTGGTCATTATCCAACTCTCTTTACAAGTCTTCTGCAGTGGCGGCGTAGCATTTGGAAGCGATTGTTTGGAAAGCTGTCTATCTGAAAGCAAAGCTGGGGCTCTCATACCAGTAGATATGGATGAAGTCCAACGCTATGGCGTTGCCTTGCTAAGGTCCGAAGCTCCATGCTCGCTCAACCCACAACGCTCAGCTTCGAGCCGCTACTCCATGCTCTCGCGGCCCCTTAAATCACCACCCCTTCTCATTTTCTCCATCCTCTCACCATCGCCAACAAGCTCGCTTTGCACTACTCCTTTCTGCTCATCCTCACGGATAGTGACACCGGCGCAGCCCATGATGAACTCGCAAAGCATCTCTTCCGCCCTTAGCGCATTCCTCGACAGCGCATGATTGTCCCCATCGAAGAGCTTCAACTTCCTATCCCCCTTGCTGCCATACATAGCATACAGTCTCTCTGAGCACGCCGGGCTAAGCGTGCTATCACCCGTACCATGCAGCAACAACACCGGCCTTGGCGCTAGGCTGCGTATGCCTTCCGTCTCCGCCGTCTGCGAGGCCACAGTGGCGCAGCCCACAACGCGCTGATCCGATCCACCGACCGTGAAGACAGGCGCGCCGCCGAAGGACCACCCAACCAGCACGAAGCGACTCGCATCATGCTCGCTCTCCAACCAGTCCATAGCAGCTAACGTGTCTCGTACGCAGTATTTGTTCCGCGCCGGATAGCGGAAGTCGAGGCGGAGGACGGGGATGCCGTTGCTGAGACTGGCGAGCTTGTCGGCGATAGAGAGGTACATCGAGGAGGGTCCGACGACGCCGCCACCAGCGCCTGAGAGGAGAATCGCTGCTGTTTTGCTGGCGGGGCCGGATGAGGCGCGTGAGGAGGGGAGATGAAGGAAGCCAGGAACGGCCCCATCGGCTGCATCGTTGACCTTGATGGACAGCGGCTGAACGGTTGAGGGAGTCCTTTTGGCGGCTCTCAGCGGAGTCAGGTGCGGCGCGTGGTCGAGGCCGGCGTTTTGATAGTCGGACAGCTTTGACGGCCGCGTGGGCGTGGAGGTGCCGCTTGTTGAGGAGAGCGAGGTTTTGGGTACTGTGGAAGACATGGTATTTCGTGCTCTTGTTAGGAAGCCCGAGATCAGGGTGCGATAGCGGCTCATGAAAGTCTCTGGAGAAGTTGGAAAACGGAGACAATGGCTGCTACCTACATGATCCGTACCTCACCTACAAGCGCATTGCTCAAGACCCTTGCGGTGATGTCGGATGATGTCACAGCTCGCTGAGCCGTCATACAAGCATGAGATTCAGTAGCGATCAGGATGATGGACCATGTATAGCAGCTGCAGCTGCGATAGACTCATCCGCAGCGCGAAGGCGATTTCCATTTGTGAGAAATTGTACAAGGAGGTGTCCAGACACCGACAAGTCAAGATGGCTTCCCGCATTGGTTTATTGTCCGGACAGTGATAACGTCGGCGTGAAGTTGTGTTCCACGTGGGATATCCTGTAGCCTGAGCAAGGTCATCGAAGCTGATGAATTTAGAGTGGCAAGCGCTAAGACGCATGGACAGGGGCGGGGTTAGGGGGGTGGCGAATATCACGACCTAGTCACTGCGCAGAGGAGCGACTCAAAGTCTGTTAAGCACAAGATCTTGGCTGATCCAGCGTGCTTTCAATCAATAGCTATCGCCAAATGCAGAGCTCGCTGCTTATTCCATAGCTAGTCAGGATGTTCCACACCCCAACTCCCCTACGCGCCTGTCACAATGGCCCAGATTTTTGAGATGATCTTCTACGCAGCCATGGAAGTAATCGCTAGAGACTTTCATGGTCGGGTTGACTGAGCGCAGTTCATCCTGATGCCTTATGTGCAGACATTCCAACATCAAGCGCACATCATAGACCAGCAGGATCCGTAGGGCCACAACAAATCTTCACGAGGTCGAACGTCATGATCCACTCAATGCTGTCCGAAATGTCGGCTGCATTTGTTGGATAACACTGTCAGAAGAGAGTCGTGCAAAGAAGTCCACATCTCTTCCTCAAAGTCCCGCACAAGGCGAAAACATCAATGAAAAGGCGTTCGCGTCAGCCAGAGGCAGTGCAATACTGGCGACACGGTGGAAGGCGACATGCGCAAGCGCAGAGGCCGTCTTCCGCATTGCAAAAATAAGTATAATCAATAAATGAGTCCGTGGACTCGTTTCAGAGATTAAACTGAAAAGAACAGATACTACACTTGATCTAAGCCAAAAGGCAAAGAGAGCTAAGGGAGAAAAAGGAGAACTCGAAGGAGTAGCGAGGGCGGCCGAGTTTATATGCCCACGAAAGGCCGCTACTGACGCTAGCGAGCTGATGCAAACACTGCTTGCTGCCTAGCAGATGGAACATCGTGGAAGCCTACTCATTGGATGCCGATCCGTGAATCGCGGTGAAATCTGCTGCGTTTCCGTGGTGCTGTCCTCGGAAATTGGGGGGCTGGGCCGGAGGCAACCACGGGAAAGCTTCACCAAGCGTGCCGGGGAGCGTCAGACCGGCAACGGTCGGCCCGAGCAACGATCAGCCGCTGAGCCGCAAGTTTTAGTGACCTTGAGAGCATTGCTGATGTCCGATTAACTTGATGTAGTACTTTTTGTAGAATATCATCAACTTGGAGCTGTAGGCGCTTCCTGAACGAGAAGAAATCATGCTTTGTAGCATGAGGCGAAGCAGTTGGGAATAGTCAATGATTGTTGGCTTTGCGATTCGGTATTTCGTGCCCATGTAAGATCTTGCTAAAGACACAGAAGCGACGGCAGTCAAAGTCTAACTCGAATACGAATCCGAATAAGCTTGTTAGTGGTTATGCTACCGATCAGCTGTATGCTAGAGCACTAGTAAGAGAAACCACGATCATTGATCGCGGATGATGAAACAGGAGATGACTAGAGAAAGTACGGATGCCGAAGTACGAGGCACGAAGCAATAGACCCAAGCCTTGCAGCATAGCATTGAGGCGCTTTCAACAGACCATCGATGTTCAAACATTACGGCAAACGCAGCCCTACCCCACTTACTGGCCCAGCCATGCAAACTTAGATGCCCCCAAAAGTTGTGTTCGGGTTGTAGCCGAAATGTCGGAGCGTCGATGCGGCTGTTTCCTAGCCTGAGATGCCATCTGCGTGTTCCAAGAAGCGGACTATACTCGCAGCACCACCACGACTCTGATTCTGCGTTGTACTCTCACCGCCTCCATCAACCAGCCCGGGCAAGCCATTGCCGAAACATGCCAATTGGCGCTTTTGCCAGTGAGGAGCCATCATGTCTGAACCAGCCTTCAGCTGCAACCCATAGGCAAGGTGGACCGCGGGACGGGATCCACAGATTGGGTGGTTTCTAAGAACGCAATCTCCAATCGTGAGCCCATCAAAATCTGGGTATTCTGTGGGAGGTATGGCGGTGTCGCGGCAGTCCTCGTCCTCGGATGCCGCTTTATCAAGGGGGATACTCGTATCGAACAGGTTTGGTCGTGCAGTAAACTTATACCTGCACATTAGATCCATGAGCCGGCACGGCAGTGTGGTGAGAGGGGTCCCCTCAGGAACGGTGATCCCCCAGAAACATCCGTACCAGTCTATGGTAGTCACCTTGATCTGCAGATCAAGAACCAGGAGATTGGCCGCTCTGCGGAGACGGTCCTCAGAAATTGTCGCACCTTTTGCGTTTTCCTCATTCAAAATCTCCTTGCCCTGCCCAAGTCGGCCCATATACGGGCCCCTAGACCACGGATCGGCGGTGATGTAGAGCGGAGCGCCTCCGACGCGTAATGGCCATGGTTTCGGGGGAAGCGGTTCGACGACAAGGACCAAGAATGGCGTCATCCATGTCACGAATCGGGTCCCTGGAAAAATCATCCCGATCTTGTCATAGTTTTCCCTCGAGCCTGCTCCAACGTACAAGCCGTCCTTCACCAATGAAAAGTCCTCGAACTCGATGTCCGGTGCTGTGGTCGCCATGTTGTGTCGTTCTGTGGCGAGCTTTGCTTAGAGTTGCGGACGTTCTCTGGACGCAACTGTTATACCAGGCCGAAGGAAGCGGAGTATCGCTGTGGACGGTATCGGAGAATTCGACTCTCTAGGCAGCAGTATCCTGGGAGTATCAAGAGCGAGTTTCTTCACTGTGGATATTTCCGTGCTGGTAAAGTGAACAATGCGACAGGGGCGTGTACGTGATACCTGTGTTCATGAAGTACTCGCGGATCGAAATCGTTGGCGGAGTTGCCAGCTCTCTTGATAGATTCTGTCAAGAAGGTCTCGGCTTGCTAAGGTAGGCATCCAGGTGGACTCGCGGCGCGTCGTCCCTAGGGTGTCAATAGAGGTGCTGTCTTCCAACCAAGGTACCACAAATCCTACCCGGGTTGTTGAGGAATAGCGTTCGCGCTAGGCAACAGCATTCGACTCATCGTAGAGGTCGGCTTTTATGGAGGCTCGTTTGAGAGACCGGGGGATAACCAAGTCAGAGTTTCATGTAGGTTTAAGGGTAGCCCGAGGGAGGCTTACGATGGCTTTTTTGAGGGTGCCAGTATGGACGCCGGTGCAGCTGTACCGTGTTCAACGGGCGGGGTATCAAGAGTTCGAGGTTCTGAAAACGCATCATCGAAGTTCCAGTAACGAGCAGAGCCGATAAGGACTGATCTACTATCGCACGTGGCCCGTTATGAAAGGCACAGGCTGTGCTTAAGCCGAATGATAGTGGTGCCTCGCAGGCTTGCCATTTGTTCTTGGTCGGATGAAGGAGACGGGCCGGCGACAAGTCTCGGCATGAAAAGCAGGCTCACCAGTTGGAAAGACAAATGCGATCCGAGAGCGCTTTCGTAGCTGTACTGCTATCCCCCTAGTAGTGAAGTCAACCGACGAGAGAACAGACTATGCACGCATTACTCCAAAACCACGCGCTTCAAGCATCCTGCCCCGTGCCACCTTTTCCGTATCATAACGCCGAACCCGATGCCCGCTAAGAGAAGCATATCAATCCGAGACCGAAGGCTTAACGGCGTGGAGGGCCCCCTTTGATCTGATCCTTGACCTCATCGATGAAGTGTTTGAATAACGACGGACGTTGATCTGGAACGAATAGGTCAGCAAATGTTGCCATCACCTTCACGAGCATGCGGTCCTACGGTCGATGTTTGTCCCGCCCATCTCTTCCATCGGTTTGCCATCCTTCAGGCGGCGAAACTGCTTGTGCGCATTGTGGACGGCGCGGTGGAACGCAGGACTCGAAAGAAGCTGGAACGTCGCTCAGTCGGTGTCTTAGAAGGTACCTAGTTGAAAATGGTCGCAACATACTCGAGCGGTTGCCCATGCCTACTTCCAGGTCAGTGTTTCATGTTTTGTATGCGCCGCCGCGGGGAGGAGGGGCAAACCTCGAAGACTCGAAGCCACATTATCGATGTACCATACAGGCTGATTTGACTGGTGATGCAGCAGTTGATCAACTCGGATAGTGGACGGTGAACTGGCTAACGGAGCACTGGGATGGAGAGGCGTGGTTGTTATCGGCAGGACAGCAGCTCTAGTAAGAAGTGGTGATGAGTGATATGTACTGGAGCGGCTCAAGGTGGCCTCGGCGAAGGCGCCACGGTGCCAATCGCCGTCATGCGTCACCGTCAACAGTCCCGCCTTCCTCACCTTTCTGATAGTTAGAGATAGTACTGGACCATAGCTGAGACAAGCCGCCTACCACTTCGTTGTTATACACCAACTATCCTTGTTCCTTCCACGTCCTATCTGCCATCGCTCAACCTCCTCCGCATCCGTCCTTTGTCCCGTAGCCGCTACCATTGAGAGCCAATCTAGTTTACGCGCACCGCTCTTTCGTCCTCTACCTCATACTCCATACCACCCTCCACGACAGCATCACGCGCGTAGACCAATCCATCGGGCCGTCCTCACACGCACAGCGGCCGATCCTGTACACTCCTTCAGCAAGCTGTTCGGTCTTTCAGCAACCCGCACCGTAATCTCTACGCCCTTCCACCACAGCCGTTTGCCTGCCTGTTCTACAAACACGCAAGCCACGTACATAAGAGCTCGTTCTGGACATTGTCTCTGGAACAGCTACTATACAGCGTCACTCACGCTGCATCACATCCGCGCCCTCCGACGCAAAGCCGTACGCAAACCCTCCCCCGGCTCCTCACCATCTCCTCCGCCGTCCATCATGTCCTCGCCCCTATCCGTCCCTGTTTCCATGCTGTCCTCCAAGCGTTCGAGGTCAAGAGACAGCGCCAAGTCCTCCGCCGGACTGTCAGCCGCATCCACCATGTCTCTCGATCCCTCGGATACGGAGTCTCCTCGGAAACAGCAAGAGATGGACACTGAGGGGGAGCAGCCGCCGTTACCAGCTTTCCTACGGCAGACGAGATCAGGCAGGTAGATCTACGCATGTGCACACCTCTGAGGACACCCGGGGCTGACCAACAATGCAGAGATCCACAGCAAGTTCGTGAACCTTGAGTGGCAGCAGCGAAACCGGCTAGCATTAGGCGCCAACCTCGACGCAGACCCGCCATCGCAATGGGCACGCGTAGCAGGTGACGATGTGATCAAGCGTAACCGCTACATGAACGTCGACCCCTATCTCAGCAACCGCATCAAGCTGAAGGTGCCGGAGGGCCATAGCGACTACATCAACGCGTCGCCCATCTTCCTGCGCCAGACGCGGTCAGGGACGGAAAAGAACTTCATAGCGACACAGGGTCCCAAGGAAGGCTTACACGGCCACATCTACCGCATGCTGTGGCACGAAACGTCCTCTCCTGCCGTGATAGTAATGCTGACCCAGACCCACGAGGCCGGGAAAGAAAAGTGCTTCCAGTACTTTCCTCACTCGCTGGACGCCCCTACTCTCAATATCAACGAGAACGACGAGTTCGAGGACGGCTTCATTTGCACAGTAACCCTAGTCAACATTACCGAAGACGCTGCAACGAGAAGTACGATCCGCGAGCTAGAAGTCAAGCTCACAACCGGCGAGACCAAGACAATATGGCACCTCCTCTTCGCAGGCTGGCCCGACTTCCTCGTGCCAGAAGGCGAAGAGCGCACCGCACTGCTCCACCTCATCGACCTTTCGTCCGCGAAAAACGCGCTAGGATCGCCGAGAGTGGTGCATTGCAGCGCCGGCGTCGGGCGCTCCGGCACCTTTATCGCGCTGGACTGGCTGCTGGCGGAGCTGAGCGAGGGAAGCTTGGACGAGGTCCCGGATGAGGACGATCCGATTGCGGACGTTGTTGACAAGCTGCGTATGCAGAGGATGATGATGGTTCAGGGCGAGGCGCAGTTTTGGTTTTTGTACGATGTTGTCAAAGATCTCTGGGTCGAGCGGTGGAGGCAGAAGAACGACTTGTCTGCGCCGGCGCCAGTGGACAGCCGAGCGGGTGAAGGTGAAGCGTCTGGCAGTGGAGGGGAGAGGGAGAGGGGAACGAAGTTTGCAAAGCTGGAGGCTTTGGAGGCAGAAATGAGGATGAATGTCGAGAGGTTATAGGATCATCGACAGGGTGAGCTGTTCGTCTTTTGGTGGCATATTTTTGAAGTTCTTTGAGCGATCTTTGGATACCATATTTTGTTTTACATCCGCGCGTGCATTGTTTCAGTCTTGACATTTCTTGCTTGAGCTGCGCAATCTGCATGCTAAGAACATTGTACCCGATGTAGCGCGAGCTTCGAGCGCTTTTACACGCTCGACCTGAAGTGTCCCGACTTGAGTTGCAGCTGCAACGTCCTTCCTCAACACGCAACGTGCCGAAAGTCCGTGATTGGCTGAGCACAGGCACTTTTACTGCAGGTTAAATGGCAATAACGAAAACTCCAAACGTGCCCACGTACCTGTTGAAGATATGTAGAAACCAGGCTTGGAAGCCCCTCTGGTAAGGGCTCACCGTTTCCCCTCCCTCAACAACGAGGGACCATACTCTTCATTAGCCACCACTGCCTGTCCAATACTCTTCAACAAGCTCCTCAATGCACTCTCATCCTCCTCGTCGCATTCCGGTCTCGGCCCCAGCTCGGGTGCCTCGGGATGGTACTTCTTCCAATCACCACGTTCGCTGCTCGGCTCGTCGGTGAACTGCGAGGGGCCTATACCCTCGTCGTAGGCCATGTACCTATCAGGGTACAGCCCTGCTTCCATGGTTTCAGTGTCTTTGAACGCATCACCTGGCTCCGGGTACTCCACACCATCCCAGTCGCCGGAACCGATGCGGAACTCACGTAGCTTGGGGAGGCCCGATTGGATGCGCTCGAAGTACTGGTGCCAGCGGGCTTTGTACGACCAGACGTTTTTGCCATCAAAGGCTGTGAAGGTGGACTTTGTTGGGTTGGCAGGGTATCCTTCAGAATCGACGTCGTCGTACACCAGGACATGATATAAGATGGGACAGTCATCGAGGTATAATTTCTCAAGAGTGGAAGAGTGAGAAAGTATCCATTCCAATTGCCAGTTGTGCGTAAAGGTGTAGTTGCCGAATGCGAGGGACTTCAGCGCAACAAAGCGGGTGTTGCGCAGGTCGAGCTTGGGTCTGTAGCCGAAATAACTATCGGAGTACAGCTTTAAGCTGGTAAGGTTTGATGTCGTGTGCGCGAGCCACGTTATTGGAAGCTCTGCCATGAACCTATGAGGCTCGGGCAAGGATATTGCGTTCTCGGGTGCCGCGTCGTCGTCTTCACTGCTGATGAAGAGGCGAAGTGTGCGGAGGCGTCTGAGTACGCTTTTGAAGTCGAAATGAGAAACGACTCGTTCATCATTGACGTTCTGGAGATGTTTTATGGACAATGTGCGAATATTCTCAACGGCCGGGTCAGTGTTGTCAAGTTCATCGAAGAGCATCAAGAGTACATCGGTTCGAAACTCCAAGTCCTCATGGCACTCGGACCACTTGTATTTACCCGCCTCCTCAGGGCCGACGCAATTCCTATCGAACTGCAGGGTGATACCGCTGAGGCTTGGGAATTCGAACACTTTTCTGAACGCAGCTTTGAAAAGGGGGGTTAGATCTGTGGTTCCCCCGTTGGTCTGCTATACTCAGTCAGTGCTGGCTAAGCGAAGGTCTGGTTTCTGCTGAAAACTGCGAAGAGGGATGACTAGGCGGGACGCGTGCTTGGATTTCATAATGGATAAGTTCGCGCAATGTCGCTGCTATGTAAGACTTCGGACAATCTTCTCAATTCGGACTGTCTCACAGTTTGGCCACAGAGCAGTCTTTTGAAGTACCATATATAGGCAATAAAACATAACAGGGAAGACCGCAAACAAGGTCGCAGAAGAGCAAGGACTTCGAAGAAAGGCTGCTTTCACAAAAGACCGGTTCCTGAGTAACACCGAAGTTCCTTTGACCATGCCGAGGATGATTTGCTGTTCGGCGAACTTACGTATTGGTCCTGTTCGGAAGTCTCAATGCATACCACACGCACACAACCGGCTAGGTTCGGCGTCGAAATGACGTTTAAGAACTTCGCAATGCTCTTGTCGGCCGGGGAAAGCTTGACGTTCGAGAAGAGTGCGCTCGTGGCGGCCTGGGAGACGGCTTTGCATACGGTTCGAAGCGTTGCGGCATCTCCTTTGTCTAGCAATGTCGCAATGTTGCAAAGAAGCTCTGCTGGGAGTCTGTCCATGGCTTGCTTCCGACCTAGAGTAGACGGAGTCCTTGTGTTTGACGGACGAACAGGCCGGTCGTGAGCTTGATAGAATAGCTATCTTGCGACTTTTGGAACTGATTCGGGCTCTTTCAGAGTGTGAAGTGATGAGAATCGAGTGAGATGAGTAAAACAAACGTCGTTCGAGGGCTGGGGAACGTATCTATATACTTCCACGCTCCAAGGCTCACACCTCACCTTGCGGCCCAAGCGTTGCACTCCACCATCCTTTAGCAGGCGGCATTGTCCGGTTAGCTTCCAAGAACATCAGTGATAACTAGGCTACAGCGCTGGCCACGATCGTTTGTACACTATCACAGCGTCTTGATCTAACTGTTCGCCGCAGGGCGTACGAGACGAAGCCGCCGGCCAGCGACAACAAGAAAAGGTCCGTCGGATACCCGTGCGGCTGTAATGACGTCAACGTATTCATACCCCTCAAGAATACCTAAAGTTGTACGGCACAGCATGGGAGAAAGGAGCAGTTCATGTTGTCGAGCTAGAAGTGATCCGCGGACTACATGGAGTCTTTGGTCAGACTTGAGCTTGCTTGTATCCCTCCACGCTCCTTACCACAATGAATTGCGAAGTGATTTAGTCCGGCCAGCTTAGATCTCTAACTTATGTACAGGCCACGTCTGTGCCAATCCTAAACAACAGCTACTGTGCATATTGAGGTGTCCACATATTCTCCAATGCATAGACATGTGCAGCCCCATCCCTAAGAGTCATCTACCACCCATCAAGTGCCAGTGACGAAGTCGTGCTGCAGCCGCACGGTTGCGATTTCCACCAGAAGCGCCCCGACCTGTGTCGTCGGAGACACGGCTCTGTGCAAGCTCAGTGGTGGAACAGTCGGACATACTGCTCGACGAAAGTGATCCCCAGCTTCTCCGCCGTCTCGAACACAGCTTGATCATTCTGGCTGCCTGTAGGTGCGGCTACATAAGTAGCGCCAGAGCGAGCAGCTCGGAAGACGTTGTCAATGAAGGGGAAGAAAGCATCAGACGATACTGCGACGTCCTTGAGCTGCTTCAACCATTCTCTCCTCTCCTCCTGTGAGAAAACTCTCGGAACCTCTTCAAAATTCTTTTCCCAGTCCTCGCGCTCGATGCCTTCTTCGGGAACTAGTCCGCTGCATAGAAGATCTATGGCGTTGCTCTTCTCTGGCCGTTTTGTCCCTTTCTTCCACTTCAGGTTGAGTGATCGCTCGTGGAACCGCATCCACCTATAAACAATGTGTTAGAAAGCGGATTCGGAACAGAAGGGGATCCAGATGCAGGTCGTTCTCTCACCAATTGTCCGCCTTGTCGCCCGCCAGCCTTGTGCAATGTATACGACTTTGCTGTCCAGCGCCGAGCCCTATGACCTGCCCATTCAGCGCATAGCAGACGGAATTGCTCTGCGTGTATTTCAGTGCAATCGTCGCAACTGTCAGATCGCGCATCGCGCTCTCCGGCAGCGCCTGTCCGTCCTTGTACTTCTCCTTCTGGGTCATGATGGCGTTGAATGTGTCCTTTGGCGAAATCCTTGCATCGTTCCTGTGCTGGCTCATCGAAATGCCACGGACTGTCCGGACTTCTTGCAGGGCTGCTGGCTCATGCTCCGGGTCCATTTGGATGACCAGGTAGCGGCCCGCCTTCTTCTTGCGGAGGATCTCAAGCGCCTCTGAATCATATCCGGGGGCGATAATGCCGTCGGATACTTCCCGAGAAATGATCTTCGCAGTCGGCACGTCGCAGACGTCAGATAAGGCGATCATGTCACCAAAAGAGGACATGCGATCAGCACCCCTCGCCCGTGCGTATGCTTGGGCCAGAGCGGAATTCTCCAGTCCCTCGATGTCATCCACCATATACACCTTGCGTTCGGCATCGTGTAGGGGTACACCGATAGCCGCACCAGCGGGAGAGACGTGCTTGAAAGAGGCGGCGGCGGGAACGTCAAGCGCAGCGCGGAGTTCTTTGACAAGTCCCCATGCATTAAGTGCGTCAAGGAGATTGATGTAGCCTGTTCAAGGTTAGCTGCACGAGAAGCAGTGTCGTGACAATGATGGTTCTTACCGGCCGCTCCGCTCAGCACCTTGAAAGGTAACGGCTCGCCACGGGTAAAGGCTGATGCTGGCTTTTGGTGTGGGTTGGTGCCATATCGCAGAGAGAGGTGTTGCATGCCATCGCCGGAACAGGCATACTTCCGACGGAAGAAGTCTGAGATGGCTTTGTCGTATGCTGCTGTGTGCTCGAAAGCCTTCAATGCATATTTCTCGCGAGTCGTCTGCGATATCTCTCCCTTGCTTTCGAGCTCCGAGAGGAAGTCGTGATACTGATGTGGTGATACCACGACGGTGACCCTCGCGTGATTTTTGGCGGCCGCTCTTAGGAGAGTGACGCCTCCGATGTCTACGTCGCCGTTAGCCAGGCCTCGACATCGTTCAGCTGCGCTTCCGTACCTATCTCTTCAACAGCCTCGTCGATTGTAACATTGTTCTTAGCTGCCGCTTCTTCGAATGGATACAGATTACAGATGCAGAAGTCAATCTTCTGGATATTCTGCTCGGCTAGATCTCGCTCATCTGATGCAATGTCTCGCGCGAGCAGGCCTCCGTGCACGCCTGGATGTAGCGTCTTTACTCTGCCCCCCAAGATCTCCGGCGCTTTCGTTATGGCAGATATGTCGTCGACAGGAAAACTCGCCTCACGAATTGTTCTCGCCGTCCCACCGGAAGCTAAAATACGTACACCCAGTCTGTTCAAGCCCTTTGCAAGATCTAGGATGCCTGTCTTGTCCGAGACTGACACGATTGCTGGGAGCGGTCAGTACTGGGATGACCTGGAGGTGCTGCGCCGAGGCTTGCCTGATCTCTGAGATGAATTGGCTTCGGCCATTGTGGTGGGTATGTAGGCTCTAAAGACAGCCCGTAGATAGGTAGTGATCGATTGAGCGCTTTCCTGATTGTGCGTCTCCCCTGTCGCTATCTAAAGTAAAACGAAGATATGGAGGGGCTAAGTGTAGTGGGGCATTTGGCTACGTCACGTGAAAACCTGAGAAACGCGCTGGCTAAACGCGTCGCCTCGAGTCGTCCATCTGTTGCTGTAGAACTATCAAATCATCAGTCTGTTGCTCTAGAACTGTCCAGTTACGACGACTATGGCAAAATAAGAGCCCGGTTTTCTGTGGAGGACTGACAGTAAATACTGCATCAGTCGCGGCGCCAGATATCTAACAGCGTCGCACGTTTCTGGCATCAGAAGACCGGATCCTAAGAAGTCGCCCCACGCCATCACCACACGGCGTTTCCTTCGAGAATTCCAAGTGTACAGAAGTGGTGTAGTGCGGTCTCAATGGCTCCTCTTCACAGCCTCCAGGACGCGTGGACAGAGGTTTATCGCAAGCGGCTACCTGCGCTGGCCGCACAGCGTGATCCGGCTCAAAAGCTGTGGCCGGTGCATCTTGATCACTGCTTTGCCCGCGTTGTGCTTGACAACGCCATCGGGAAAGACAGACCCTGGACTGAAGTTGTCAAGGCGCCGGCGGTCAAGAACATGTCCGAGATGCAGCTGCAGGCAGCTCTGTCGCTGGCAGACGACATCGCAACTGGAAGAGCGAGCTTAGTGGCACTCAATCAAACAAGTTTGGCATTGAGGAGCAAAGCTTCAGGAGCTTCCTCGAATAAGAGACACGCATCTGAGGTACTGGGAGATGATGGCTTGAGTCGTCCTTCGAAGACAATCAAGAAGGCAGTGGTCAGAGGAGAAGCAAGCATATCCAGATATTTTACGACGACTGAAGGACACGCGCAAACGCCTCCACAGGACGAGCCTGAAGACTTAGACTTCGCACGACGGCTCATCGCGGAAGCCAAGGACCTCACTCCCTTCCGTAAAGAGACCCTGACGCTCTTGACACTAGTACCACGTGGTCGTTATACGACGTACGGGGCCATGAGCGACTATATCTCGCGGACCCATCATCCGACTTGCGCCCGTGCGGTCGGCAATGCCATGCGCAACAATCCTTTTGCACCACAAGTACCGTGTCATCGAGTCCTAGCGCACAATGGGCGGATAGGCGGCTTTGGAGGCGATTGGGGCGAAGACGGGAAGCATGCGGATCAGAAGAGGAAGCTGTTGGCGGAAGAAGGCGTGCGATTCGATGTCAAAGGCAAAGTCTTTGGGGCTCCATTCAAGGACTTCGATCTCGTTCAAAAGAGAATACAGTCGAGTTCGACGACTCCAGCGGATTGAGCATAAGAAGCGAGGCTCCGGCTTCCCTCCGTATGAGAGCGGGCTCCAAGAATCAGCGAGAGCGCTTCGATCGTCCTTCCATCATCTCAACGGACACCAAAGACTACTACCTGTCTGTGATCATGTCACCGTTACTCGCGCAGAGTCTTCTTGGAGAATAGGCAATTGGTCAATGGGCTGATTATGGCTTTCACTCCCTTGATGACATGTCCGGGGGCTGTTACTTCGGACCTGGAACGAAACGAACTGTGTAACTGATAACGATGCTCATGTGTGATGGTGGTCAAGCAGTAGCCAAATAAAAGTGATTTTGATCTATAGTAGTTGCTTCAACATAATCGTTCCTGAGTATTCTGGTCAACGTAATAGACATGGTTATATGGCCACGCTCCAGTGCACCATACAACTAGTTCATAATGAACACAGTCTTATCCGTCATTGATCTGCTGAGGAAGTCACGTGCTATGGTGACTGGCGATGCATCTGGACGCGAAACACTTAAACCCCACTACCCTGGCCCAGAGTTTCGACTGGCTTGCAGGAAGTCTTCAACAACGCCTTAGTAAACAGTCCATATCCATTTGCTTTCTCGGCTGTGCGTCTCTAGCCACCCGTGAAGTATCGGTGGGCGGTATTGCGGCCGTCCACAGTTGCCGCCCGCCGTCAGCAACGAACGAGTGCTCTCTATTCTTCAAGTTGGGTAATCTACAACACCCATCGTCATTCAGCCACCGCAACTGCAGCCCAGAACGCGAGTCCCACCATGCCCCTCGGGTTCGAGCGCCTAAACGAACGTACCACCCGCCCCAACTCTCTCATAAACTTCATCAAACCACTGCCAGGCCCCACCTCCGCCACCGCCCAAGACTTCCTCGAGCGCGTCGCTGCAATATGCTACCCAATAATGAAGGCCCGCCACATCGCCGTCATGGCTCTGGAGGAGTACGAGCCCAACCCCGAGTTCGTCGGCCGCAACTTCAATGCCGGAGAGGTCATACAGCTGGTGCTGAAGGGGAGGATGGTGGGTGGCGGATGGCAGTGGTTGAATCTCAGGAGCGTGCAGATGGTTATGATGCATGAGCTGGCGCATTGCAAACAGATGAATCATAGTGGGGCGTTTTGGAAGGTGAGGGATTCATATGCAGGGGACTTGAGGGATCTATGGGCAAGGAATTACACGGGTGAGGGGCTCTGGGGAAGGGGGAGGGCGCTTGAAAATGGGGCGTCCATGGAGGATGGTGTTCAGGCGCGGCTGGAAGAGCCGAAGAGCTTGTGCGGAGGCACCTTCAGGAGCAGCGGCCGGAAAAGGAAAAGGAAAAGGAAAGGCGCAGGCAAGGAGAAAGAAAAGCTGAGCTATGCGGAGAGGCAGCAGAGAAGGATACTGCGGAAGTTTGGCACTGGCGGCACTGCACTAGGCGCAGACGAGGATGCGAAGGTCAAGCTGGAAGCAGGAAAGCCATTGAAGGGCAAGCCACGGGTTGCCAAGAGCGCAAGAGGTAGGGAACTGCGAGCAGCTGCTGCGCTGGCAAGACTCGACCAAGCCAGGACGGTGGATATCAAGAACGAAGAGGAGGGCAGTGGCAGTGAGACCGACTCTGACTCCGATGAGGCATCACCGAATGAGGTTGCTGCTCTTGACTTAGACGGCAAGGCGATGCTGGACACACGCGGTCACGGCCTTGTCAAAGTCTGTGAAGGCGAAGACGGCGATGCTGAGGACGCTCGCAGAGAGATGGTGGAGCTACAAGAGCTTGAGATTACACCGCTGCCTCACAGTTCGGATCGACAGGAGCCTTCGGAGAAACAAGCGGTTAAGAAGGAAGGTATCTCCTCTCTAGACAGTCAGGGACTACCTGGAAGCACAAAACCTCGACAAACGGGCGCTCATACACTACGCAGCCCGACGAAGCCAAAGGTCGTAATGCGTGAGCCGCCAAATGAATCAGAGCCTCGCCCACCAACAAAGACAGACTTTTCAGCTGCTTCTGTGGGGTCATTAGAACCCACGGACCGCAGCACGCTATGCTGTTGGGTCTGCTCGTTTGCCAATGACGCCGCCAACCCCACTTGCGCAGCTTGCGCTAATGTTCTCGACCTCAGCCGAGTTCCAAGCTGCTGGAGGTGCCAGAGCTTAGCCTGCCGCGAAGGATGCTATGTAAACGCAGGAGATTGCGGCAGATGCGGCGCATGTGGAGCTTCAAAGCCGGTGGGAAGGGGTTGAGCTCTTCTGATTCCTGAGTGTCTCTTTTCCTGCTTCGCTTATAGCAGGGGTCAATGGCGTTCTGTTTGGCTTCTGCTCTCCTCTGGGCCTTTCGCATTTACCCGCGTCGCTTTGGCGATAGAATTGTTGTGTTCTTGCTTTAGCAGGTACACTCCCAGGAAGTGGAAACGATCAATCAAAGAGCAGGGCGAACTTGCATTGCAGAGTAAATAGAATGCTACCTTACTGTGCTCAGCAGCCCCCTTGCCCCTGCTATGACGCCCGAGCCTCCGCCGAGAGCTCTGCAACAACCAACATCCAAGCTCCGGACAGCTCCGCCAGCAACAAGAACCTCAAGCGACAAGCAAACTCCGCAGAGAAGCTCGGCCTGCGACTTGAAGGCGCGTAGCTCAAATACAGCTTCAGCTTCAGTTTCAGCATTGAACCCCACGCTTGACGACCCCTCAACAATGGCTTCCCGCCTCCTCTCACGCGCCCCGGCGCTCGTCACCCGCAATGTCGCAAGTTCACCTACACTCCGTACACCTTTGCGCAGCTTTCAGACGACGGCGAGATTGATGGAAACACCTACCGGCGCATTGCCGGTCAGGAAACCGGTAGGAGCTTTTAGGGGAGGGTAAGCTGCGCTTCCATCCATCGCTCGAGCGAGCACAATTTGGAAATGCGGTTGGGTTGTTGCGACTGGGAACAACAAGATCACATGGCCGATAATGCCCGGTACGGCGCACGAGGAGGATGCATTGGTTTTTGTAGTCTCAGTCCTCGAGCCCCGTTCACGGCTGCTGGAGCGGTTGGCCATATCCGGGGCATGGACAGATTCGCACATGCAGCCATTATGGAGTTTGGTAGCAGAGAATCTATAGAACAGTGTTAACTCGATGAGATGGGTTCAGGCTTTTCGGATTCCTCCTCGGCACGACGTCCGCCGGCGCAGCAATGTACTACTATGTCCTCGACGAATACCGGGTCTCGAATGAGCTTCTGACGCAAGACATCTATGTACGCCCCATCCCTGCTCCTACAATTGAACAGGCTCGGAACAACTTCCCGCATGTACTTGGTTGTCTGCACTGTGTGCCACGGTGGTGTACATAGTGTTTAGGTGCTGATGTCGTACTCGCAGACCCTGCAAACAACGGTGCAGCGGATAGAGAGCTACGTCAAGGTTCTGGAAGACAAATTCGAGACCATGTCGAAGAAGAAGTAGGCTACAGACGGTCCCCAAGTCCGACAGAAGGCACTTTTGATGGGAATAATTTACTGGGGTTTCTTCAAGATGACGACTAGCTGGCGGATGTGGTGCCTGTCGATATCGGAATACCCTGACAGGCTTTGACGGAGCCGCTGTCTGGTTTATCCTTGGCGGCTATGTGTAAGCCACTTGTACAGACTCTCTCCTCGGCCATTTGACTAGGTTTTGTAAATAGCAGGGTTTGGTGCAGCAGATTATACCGAATACGTACGAAAGCTATTCATGAGCGCTTCGAGGTAGCTAAGATCTGTTCAGAATATCCAAAGACCGCTATCCCAGTTATGGACAAAACGCCAGCTCATGTAAGCAGTGCACCCAGACAGCGCTCGCCATAAGGCTATGTGTACAAGCAGTGTGGACAACTTCATGAATCGAACAACGCTACTGACCACTCTATCACTTCACGAGCACCGGTGCGGCCTGCTTGGCCTTACTCGCAGCAGCATCTGCCACCTTCCTCGCTCTGTCTGACGCCATTTCGGCGTATTTCTGTAGCTTCTCTGCCCGGACCTTGCGGACGTAGCGGAAAAGGATGAGGAAGGTAAGTTCCATCCTACAATTGGTGCTGGAATTAGCACTTGCGCTCTAAGTTATACCGGAGTTGGGCCAATACACACCTTTCCTTGGTCATCATTAATATACCCTGAACTAGCAGGCCTTTCAATATCTGAGGTCCAATGCCCTTGAAAAGCCCGAGTGGGCCCTCATGTTCGATTATGTACTGCATCACCTCGATGAAGCTCTTGAAAGGCTTGCCGTTCCTTGATGGCGGAGGTCTTGACTGTAGGCCTACCTTGGCTACAATAAGCGGCTGGGTTACAATGGTGGCCAAGGCCTTCGACATGGCACCGAGGGCTACAGATATCACAAGTGAGCTTTGCACATTTGCGTCTTGTTTGCACAGAAGAGTGTTTACCGAAAGCTTCCCAAGGCTTGAGATTCTTCTTGCCTGGGAACAATACGTCCTTCAGTCTCTGGTACGCGCCGTACGTGATGGCCGGGTTGACCACCAACACCAAGCTCGCCTTCAGTCCTCTCCATAGACCCGTCCATCCATCTTCGCTGTCGACAACTTCCCTGCCCGTAGCAATCAAGCCTTTCCGCTCATGCCTCGGCTGAGTTTGTTGCCGCGTCGTCACCACCGCAACGGGTATCGTGAATAGCTGGGCCACCGCTCCCGCAGCAGCGCCGAGGGATAGCTCAACGGCGGTGCTCGGTGGCACTGGGGTGGTCTGCCGGGCTAGATAAAGTGACCTGATAACGGAGTACCAGTAGAAATATGCAAAGTTCGTTGATCCGACGCCGATCAAGGAACCCGCCATGCCGGCATAGAGGCCTGACAAGCCCTCTGAACTGACGATTTTGGAGATTGCATCGAGGGTCGAGTCGTAGTGGTCTGATGTGGCGGGGTTGGAGTCGGAGGCTTGCGAAGAGCGCTTTCCCTGCACTTGTAGGCGAGTCTTGACACTGGTAGTCTCACTTAGCACCCAGTGCGGACCGCAATTGGCAAAGGAACGACGTCGAAGCGTGCGATGTTCCTTCTTATAGAATTTCTGCAAGATGAGCAGCACTCACATGTCCAACGGGTATACGAGCGCATTGGCAAGCACCGCTCCAGTTGCGCCGGCGACAGCGCCACCCCAGGGCGGAAGACTATCGATCTTAGACTGCACTGCCATGGTAATGCTTTCTTCAAGGGCGACAACGGACGAAGGGTCGCGGTCGTCCTGCTAGCAATGATGGGTCTGGCGCCTGGCAGGTGGGTGAGGTAGACTATGCCGGCGAGAGCAAGGTCAGGATAGCAGACGGAAGGGGGGCTCTCCAAGACAATCTCAATGCATGTCAGATGAGTTTTGAGTAGACAGTTTCGAGCGTTTGCGTATGAAGCACACTATGTTAAAGCTGGGCCTATCGTGCTCCAGCTCACGGTGGATGATGTCCGGCAGCTGCTCCGCCCAAAGGATTCCAGGCCGAGGTTGCTTCTCGGCACGCTGAACGGCTTTTCTCGATTTGGTTTCCGCGATAAGATAAGATGAATCGATAAGACGTGCTTATATCATCCACGAGAGCACACGTCACGTGAACTTCGACCATCCTGCAATATCAACCAACCTTAGATCTACGAGTAGTCAACTACCACAAGCGCGAAGTTCTCACTGTCAATGGCCAGCCAGACATTGTCTCTGCAGCCACAAACATCGCGCTCAGGCGTGAGGTTGAAGAAGAATGAGCGCCACCAATGGTCAAGTGGCCGCCATGAAGGCTGAGGCTGTGGTGAGGCCGACCTTCATCTGTCACTAATGCTGCATATTCACCTCGATCTTAGGACCTGCAAGCATCAATCGCGAACGCAACAACTAAAGATGAGGCCCTGGAGCTGGCTCTGCAAGCAGCGGAGCTTTGTATGAAGGCATTGAAGATCGCAACAGACCGCGAGCAGAAGTCTGATATGACATCGCGATGTCAGAACCTTCTCACCGAAGCTGAGCGCATCAAGACCATCTCACAATGGCCCTTGACTCCAGCCATGACTCCGGGCCCTGCCAGTAGTCCACCCGCGAGTCCGCTCACGCTTCGTTGTGGAACCGAAACCATCGGAACGCCAACTTCAGCGCGCATCAGGCAGCTTGTCGAGCCCGTCTCGTCTCGCGAGGTTTCGAAAGCCGAGCAGATCATTCTTCTCAGGTCTTCGAAGCTGAATGGCTTCACGTTTCCACCATGGCAGGGAGCCCCCGAACCAGATGAGTTTGCACTCAGTCAGGGAGCTGAGGCTTTTCGGTGTGTGTTATCTCGGGACGCCATCCATTCCAGCGCTAACTCAGTGCTGCAGTGACACGCCGCAGCTGGGTCTCTCTGCCTCTCAGATTGAGTTCTTCGACGGATGGGAGCGCGCCCACAGTGCCATTCCACCACCCACGTGGTTTCCCGGAGAGCGGAAAGCATTGGGTCCTACCATGTACTCTCGTCGCCCGGTAGATCTGGTTCAAGATCTCGCTTCTGACTGCTCTGTCGTCGCGAGTCTCTGCTCCTGGACCGCTCGAGCGGAAAGGGGTAATCCGAGAGTAAGATCCAGCCTGTATAAATCTGCATCTCAGCTAACACCAACGGTTCAGATGCTCTCCAAGATTATGTACCCTCATGACGCTGACAATCTGGCTCCCAGAATCTCAGCAAACGGGAAGTATGTTGTCCGCCTCAACTTCAACGGATGCTATCGCAAAGTGATTATTGACGATCGGCTGCCGTTGTCCAAAAACACTCGAGTGCTGCATGTTATTGACCGTCGGAACCCATCACTACTGTGGCCAGCGCTGCTCGAAAAGGCGTACCTCAAAGTAAGGGGCGGCTATGACTTTCCCGGTAGTCACTCCGGGACAGATTTGTGGATCATGACAGGCTGGATACCAGAGCAAGTCTGGCTCGAAAAGTTCGTCAGATGCTCGTAAGCTGTTACAGCCGCTAATCTCTTGATAGTAGCGAAACCGATGCAGACCAGCTTTGGAGCAGAATACTAAGCGCGTTCAATAAGGGCGACGTGCTCATCACTCTGGGGACGGGCAGAATGAGCCATCGCATCGAAAGACAGCTAGGTCTCGAGGGAGAGCATGACTACGCCGTACTCGACCTGAAAGAAGAGGGATCTAGCAGATTGTTGCGTCTCAAGAATCCGTGGTGTGAAGGGACGTCCTGGAAGGGGAAGCTGCCCGAATCGTCTACCACTGAGAGATTCGAGGCTGAATCCGAGCTCAGTGCGTGTCACTCTCCTGAACCGTTTGAGCAGGCATCATCTATACAGTCATCCTCGCGCAGCTTACGTCATGCGCGTGAGCAAGGCATCTTTTGGATCGACATCAACAACGTTCTTCGGCATTTTCAGTCCATCTTCCTGAACTGGAACCCAGGCCTGTTCTCCTACCGCCAGGATGTTCACTTTACATGGGATCTCTCCAACCGACTTGACTCAGTAACTTGTTTTGTCAACCATCCTCAGTTCAAGATTGTTGCCAAAGGCGAAAGCATTGTGTGGCTTCTTCTTTCCAGGCACCTCAAGGACAGAGTCCAAGACGCTGAGGAGCCGCCGCTGGATGTAGCTAATGAAGAGGACGGCCAATCGAGAGTAGCCAAGGAGGATCTAGCAGGCTACATCAGCATGTTCGCCTTCGACAGGAAGGGAGCCCGGGTTTACTTAAGAGATGGCTGTCTGGAGCGCGCGCCTTACGTAGACTCTCCACATACACTTCTCCGCTTGCAACCCGACGTCGATATCACCTACAGCATTGTGATCGACGAGGAAGACATGTCGTCTACTCCGCACAGCTTCACGCTCTCTACTTTCTCTACATTACCCGTCGTACTTGACAAGGCTTACAGTCCCTACTCTTCTCAGCGGTTGATCAGTGGTGCATGGACTCAAGCAACGGCTGGCGGCAATGTTAACGATCCGACTTACTCGGAAAACCCCCAGTTCAGCCTCAGAGTGGTCGAGCAGATAGCCGCAGCTATCCTTATTCAGACGCCCTCAAATGACGTCCATGTCCACGTCAAGCTCGTACATGGCCGCGGCCGACGCGTTTACACGCTGACAAGCAAGGATGTGATCGCTGATTCAGGCCAACACCGAAGAGGCAGTGCTGTAATCGAAATCAGCGACCTCTACCCGGGTAGTTATACTCTCGTCTGCTCCACCTTCAAAGCCGGTCAGCAGGCCGACTTCACCTTGCGAGTCGATTCGACGTCGGAATGCGAGCTCAGGCAGCTTCCGGGTGAAGGTGCCGGGCGACTCAGACTGCCACTCGCAGACGTCCGCTTCGGTTACTCCGTGTCGAGAATCGCTGCACCTCTCGTGCCACGCCGTTTCGTGTGCATCAGCGTCGTAGCTAAGTTCATCCGCAGCGTCGCGTTTCCTTCTAACGACCTCTTGTCATTCGACGAGGGGCAGGCCGGGGCTCGCAGCCCTCTGCGCGTTACGGTCGAGCTCGGCACCGGGCCGAACCGTCGGGTCCTGATCGCCAGCTCCGGCGGCGCGTACAGTGACGCTGTGAGTGGAGTCAGGACGGAAGACGTGGATCTGAGCCCGCAGATGCTCTACACGAGCGACATGTGGCTCGTCCTAGATCGGCTCTGCGGGCCAGCTAGTGGGAGCCAGGAGATCTATGGCGTGGAAGTGTTCTGCGACCAGCCGAAAGCCTTGGATATCGGAGTATGGCGGAACTGGGATTTCTGAGGGATGCTATCATTGCCGGTTTGCATAGCGAGGCGCAAGAGGCGGGTAATCTTGCTTGGATTGCTAGGGGCGTGTGCTGGATGGGAGATGGGGTTGCCCTCGGCGGAATGATACCCTTTCTGAATTCGGCGCTGCTTATGGAAGGCCGCGCTACATGGCAACTAGGTTGCCGGATCGATTTCAAAAGCGTCTATAGCTGACTACTCGTCCTTCTGTTAACCCGATGAACCCTCAGTAACTAATCTCTGGCTGAGGGAGCGTTACGAGCGCCTCCTGGAATAGGCGTATGTAACCTACAGGCTCCCGGAGGCCTGCCATTGCTGGGCCGGCCTGCACGTGCTGGATTGTTGGAGATGGGGACGGCCCGGGTGGCCCTCACGTGGCCCTCCACGCCCTTCTGACCCCAGAGCACCCTCGATAACGATAACTTCCCGTTAGTTAGCGTGAAGATCTCGGCGACCTATCACGACGTCAGTCGGCGGGACCAACTCGGCTTCCTTTGGCTCAACACCAGACCCTGATCACTCTTTACCCTTGACTGAGGTCTCCTCCTTTGCACTGCTATAGACCTACAGCACGACCCCCCCGCATCGCCCCCGTTGACACCGTAGAAGCTCCAGTAGCCCCCATGGCGTCCACGTCGTCAGGGCCGCCTTCCGAGCAGCCCTCCGTGGTTGCGTCCGCTGCCAGCTCCATCAAATCCTCCAGACCCACGACCCCCTCGAACGCCCCGTCAGAGAAAGCGCCGGATGACTCCTCCAAGCTCAAGACTTTCCTCGGTATATTACGAAGGTACTGAGCACCTCTCGGCTCTGTGCCTCTTCTCCTACCGCCAGCACAACCACAGTGGTCCCCTGGAGATGGATTTGGGTCAGCTTTTGGGTCATAGGTGCTGACGAAGGGCAAAGATTTATAGGAGTCTCCGACATCGCTGCCGTCAGGTTCTCCCTACCTGCCCAACTCCTAGAGCCTACGCCAAACTTGGGTATGGCTCCGATCACCAGTGCACATATAAAAGGCTGTCACGTCCGCTGTTTGGATAAGCTCCTGACGCAATACAGAATACTGGAATTACTTGGATAGACCGGAGACGTTTGTCAGGCACGTAGCTCCGCAGACCAGTCTGTGCAGAGACCTGACGGCGGAACAGCATCGGAGATTCCCCAGACCCCTTGGGTCGCATGTTGGGAACGCTCCGCTTTTGGTTTACGAAAGACTTGGTATGGCGTCGACTTGCGCGGGTTCGTTGGCACTGGTGCTGACCAATTTCCCAGAAATATGTCAAGGGCAAGCCGTGCAAACCGTACAACTCGACGTTAGGCGAGTTCTTCAGGGTGCCTTACCTCGATGATGCGCTTCATCTACAACGCTGACCGGGAAAAGTGTAATTGGGTAGTGGAAGACACGGCTCCATCGATCCGCTTACCTTCCACCGAGAAGCCGGCCCAACCAGACGGGGTCGGCCCAAAGTCCAACGCTTCAGGTCGACCTATCAAGGTCTCCTATCTTACCGAGCAAACCTCGCATCACCCGCCAGTTTCCGCGTTCTTCATCGCTTGCCCCGAGAAGGGAATATTAGCGCGCGGCTTTGATCAGTTGAGTGCGAAGTTCACGGGCACTAGCGTCAAGGTCACTCCAGGGGCGCATAATCTGGGTATCTTTATCACACTAGAGAAGTGGGGTAATGAGGAGTACCAGTTGACGCATCCCGCCGCGCATCTTGGTGGCTTTCTAAGGGGTGAGCACATCCTCAGTCACTCTGCTGCGGCCCAATGTCACGCCCTTCGTAAAGGATATGGTCGCTGACGGGTGGATCCAGGAAACCTCAATGTGACTGTTGCCGATTCGTGCTTCATCAGTTGCCCCAAAACCGGAATCAAAGTGATTCTCCAGTATCTCGAAGAAGGATGGCTTGGAAAAGCTCAGAACAAGGTTGAGGGCGTAATTTTCAGGTATACCCCGGCGACGGAGACGACCACCCGATTAAAAGATGTTCCGGATAAAGACATACTCGGCCGCGTGGAAGGGTGTTGGCACGACAAGGTGTACTACACACTGTGTAGCGAGTCCTTCGGCAAGAACAAGGTCAGCCACGTCCCTTGCCGTACTCCCACTTGTTTCAACAGAGTAGTTAACGTCTCGTCGCAAAGGACAAACACTTGCTCATCGACCTCAACCCGCTCTACCCAATCCCCAAACTAGTCCCACCCGAGGATCTCCAGCTCCCGAACGAATCCCGACGCTTCTGGTACGACGTCACCGCCGCCATCAACAACAAGCAGTACTCCCTCGCCACGCAGGTTAAGCAAGAAATAGAAGAAAGGCAGCGGCAGAAAGCAAAGGAAAGGGAGACCAGGGGCGTCGAGTGGAAGCCGCGGTTTTTCACCAGCACAACAGCGCCGGACGGTAGGCCGGATCTAACAGCGGACGGCTGGACCGTGCTCAAGGGGATGCAGATGGATGACTTCAGGCTCACGGCAAACGAAGAGGCGGGCGCGTATTGAGCTGATTGGGCAGAGTAGGTGTGGGGGCCGTTTTGGTCGGGCGGGTGGGTTTGGGGGCTGTATAGAGAAGCAGGATGATTTCTCAGCGACATTTCCTGCTGATGTTTCACCTGTTGTTCGTCTTGGCAAGCGGTTATGAGCATTGAGAGGAGTCTGGCGTTCTCACGCATATGTGACTGGTAGAGCCTGGAAGCGTGGGTTTGGTTAGAGTAGACCCGGTCTTCTGCTTGGCATATTGATATTAAGGAAACGCTAGCGCGATCCATGTAATACAGATTGCAGATGTCGACAGACGCCTGGGACGCTTCACGACTGACTTGAACCCTACAATCGTATCAAGGGGTGAACCATGGCTACGTTCGCGCATATAGGAGTTCACTACATCTAGCGGTGTTGTGCTGCTATAAATAGTCATCCGAGGTAGCCTCGAGCTATAAGCCATGCACAAGGCAACGAGCTCTAGATCTGAAAGTGTATGATTGACCGTGGTGCTCCGGGACCTCCCCGTCTTGTAAAGCACGCCGTCGGAAAATGGATTTCATATCAAGTATCAAGACCGCTGTCGCTAATGCAGTAAACAATGCGAGTGCTGCGGCCTCATCCCAAAGTGTTGATGCACGTCTCGCCGCACGCGACTTGTTCACCTATACGGCGCTACCTCTACGGAGTGCGCGGTCAATCCGTTTGCTGGAGCTCCATCCGGGTGCAGGCGACATCGTGTGCTCGTTGCATACAGTCGATCTAGATACAGCACCGCCATACGACGCGCTCTCGTATACATGGGGTGACGCTCGGCCTCCGCTGCTGCAGAGTGTAGCTCCTCAGCTTTACAGTCGGCGGTTTCCGATCAGCTGCAACGGATGCTTGCTCGAAGTGACCGCCAATCTGTATCATGCGTTGCAGAGACTGGTTGCCATAGATCGTGCCCGGCCCAGATGGGAGAATATCTATCTGCAGAGACTCATTTGGATCGATGCCATTTGTATCAATCAGGAAGATGACGCAGAGAAGAGCACGCAGGTTGCCATGATGGAGGATATCTACAAAAGAGCCAGCTTGGTGGTCTGTTGGCTTGGTCAAGAAGACCGATACACGGAGCCCGCATTGCGCCTTGCCAATTATCTAGCTCAGATCCCCAGTGAAAACTACGGGCAGTACAGCGGGCTTGGGCTGAACCATTCCGGCATACCTTCCAATGATTGGGAGGCTCTGGTTGCCTTGTTTCGACGGCCTTGTTTTAGGCGCGCGTGGATAACACAAGAGATCGTATTGGCTCAGAAGCTGCTCCTGTTGTGTGGCTCCTTTGAGATCTCTTGGTCCATGCTAGTCAAGTGCTCAGAATTTGTCTGCCAGACGCAAACCTGGCGGCATCTGTTCGTCATGTCAAGTCGGTTCTCCAGCATCCAAGACTACATCAGTCGCCGCGAATTGAGGCCTGTAGGGGTTTCTGTGCAAGGACTGGCACATATTGAAAAACAACTTCCTAAGGGAAAGAATCCGTCCATCATGGTCCTGATGATGGGCCGAGGTACAGATGCTAGTAACCCGAGAGACAACGTGTATGCCCTGCTTGGCCTGACCAAGGAGATGATCAAAACGCGCCAACCATCGACAGAGAGATCCGATCCGTTGGGCCGACTCACCTTAAGCCAGCTTCCCGTACCGGATTATAAAAAGCCGGTGGAGCGCGTGTACTCTGACTTCGCAAAGTGCGTGCTTGAGTGCACTCAAAACCTTCTCCTGCTGTCGCTGGTTGAAGATCGGTCAGACCGCCGGAGTGCTGGACTTGCAAATAGCCTGCCGTCTTGGGTGCCGGATCTAAGTGTTCCACTGCTACCCATGCCCCTAGCAATAGAGGGTAACGCAGCACGCTGGGATGCCGCAGGTCCTGGCAGCGCAGGCCAAGGCATCGCGCTCGATAAAAGATACCTTCTCGTCAATGGAGCATACTTCGACACCATCGCTGGCGTTGGAGATCCGTTCCACGAGCTTGAATCAAGTCACAACTGGCTCAGTATCCTGAATCTCGTCCGACCGCTCATTAGCCTTCCGTATCCCACTTCTGGAGGCTGCTATGCGGAGGCGCTGTGGCGAAGCATCATTGCGGACTTAGACAAAAGGCGCATCGATGGTGATCGACGTCAGAGCCCTGCTGATCCAACTCTCGGACAAGCTTTCGGCGAGTGGCTGGTCAGCAAGCTCATACAATTGCGCTTTGCTGCACTCGACAAGTTTGGCGCGCAGTCCTACTTCTCCATGAACTGGAAACTTGTGCAAGAAACGTGGAACCAGTTTCTCGATGACCCAAGCGCGCTGAGGACAGACATGGAAACCTACAAAAAGAGTGCAACTGAGAGACATGAACATCATCGGACCGTAAAAGAGAAATTCGACGCTACATGGCAGCGCAAGGAAGAGTTCGCGGGGCTATATCGCGCGATCTTCGCTGCACTCACCGATCTTTCGCAAGCGGATCCTAGCGGTACTATCTTACCACCAGAGAACGTCCTCCGTATTCTCATAGCCCCTGATAGTCGAGAGAAGGAAGAAGCTTTCGCTCGAATTGAGACCTTTACAGCTACTACGAAAGGAATTACTAGCGCGAGACGTCTCTTCCTTACCAGATCTGGATACCTCGGTATTACGGCAGAAGCCGCCCAGGTCAATGATCAAATATGGATTTTGCCCGGTACAAGCGTGCCCTTCACCTTGCGACCTGGACAAAGTAACGGTCGTTTCCAGGTGGTAGGAGAGGCGTATGTGTATGGGTTGATGCGCGGGGAGGCCGCTGCTGCGGGTGGATTGCAGTTTCAGGATATTGAGCTCGAGTAGCGACGGCTTCTGCCTCATCTAGCAGGCAGAGAAATAGTTCTAAGCAGGTGTGTAAAGTTCAGTACTTCACATTACACGGCCTAGAGCTCTTAATCTCGGTGTCTATTGTCGTGCATCAGATGTGGTCAAATGATATGTCTTTTACATCGACCTTGGATGAGAACAACGAACGCGCTTCGGCTACGAAATTAATGACCATGCGCCTATGGCGTCACGTGGCCAGTCACAAGCCAGAACATTCAGCGGCATGAGAAGCCGCGTGCTTGACCTGACAAGACAGACGCAAGACCGTGACAAACAACGGATTAAGCTGCCTCGGGTTGATTTCTCGTGATTGCAGTTCTCACACATGATAAACCCGCGTCTGCCCGAGAGACAAGACCGTTATCCTGAACCCCGAACCAAGCGCCCGTCAAAGGTCAAGCGGGGCGGCCGTACTCGCAGGTAAAGGATTGGAACATGGTGATTAAGAGATGCGACGTGCTACATCGGGAGCTTTTCTGTTCCGCGCCCGCAGTTTCGTGCCTCTCTAAAGCTGTCGGGTGTGGCCCTAGCAAAGTACATATTGCCTGGAAGATGATAACATGCGCAGAGTGAGGGCGACATGCGATCGTACCACACCATAGAGAAAGGGCGTACCCCAAGCTTATAAATCTTTCACTCACATTGACACTGCTGACGGGTGAACGTAGAGACGAACTCTTAGTGCGTGGTCAGAAGAACCTCGTATTGCCCATCATGCAGGGCTGCAGTCAGCCATGCCGCCATACATAAAGCGTAAGCAGCCTCCTGCGCCGAACTTGAAACGGTCGGCTGTTGCGAGCTCTCGCGCGTATGGACCTGTGCTGCGAGTGTCGAAAACCTTGGCGATCCTGGCGATGGACGTTTGTCGCTGACAAACCAGCCGAGCGAACAGGGGAGGGATTCTCCAGATCTTGGCTCAAACTGTCGACGTCCAACCCTGCCACTGGCTGGCATCTTGCCTGGGCGGATCACGGCACTGTGCCTCAGCAAGCACAGGGCAGGCCAGCCCTGGGGACGACCTGATAGGGATGTGAGGTGTTCCATTTCCGCGGCGGAGCTGTGAACGTTCCGATGGCCGAGTGGAGTGGGTCCTCTGCTTGTGAGCGAGGGCGCTGAAGATGACGATACGAGTCCAGACGAGCGCTTCTCGCCTAGACGCTTCCTCAACTTCCAACACAAGAGGGCAGGCGCGTTTCTTGCGCTTCGTGCGAGCTGGCGGTGGTAGCAGAGCACGATGGAACAATGATGCCGAGTGGAGGAAGGGTGTTCGGCATCCTGCCAGCAACCGCTGGACATGCGAGTAATGAGCAGCGGCGCAAGCTGCCTGCTCCCCTTGGCTACTGCTCTCTTAGAGCTGCCTTTCGGACCGTTTCGTGGCCGGAACCAGGGTTCCTGGCTGGAGGCGATGAGCGTTTTGGTACGCAACTCCAGAAGACTCGAATGACTGCAGGCCTCCCTTGCCCCCCAATCGGGGGTAGGTGACGCTAATCTCCGCCGAGGCTACGATGGAAACGCTCAGGCTCGCGCGTTCACTACTCAGCATGACATTATCACCACGTCCAGGGAACGCTGTGACATCTGCCTGTAATCTATGTAGCCTACCAAGAAGCTTACCAAGAGACTTGGATAAAATGGCGCTCTGCCCAGGTCGTTTAGGCGGAGCTGCCATGCGTGATATATTTCCTGCCCACCTCACATCTACATATCTCACGACACGACAAAACATCTCGCTTTCCAGTCTGACGTTGTTCTGCCGTACTACTCTCCCAGCGACTTAAGCTCAAGAATACCCAGTTCATACGTATACCGTGGCGGTACACTGAGCTCAGGTTGAAGAACGATGGCTACACCACGGCGCACTTCGTCCGACGACTTCACATCAGCCGAGGGCAGCGTGCGAAAACGAGTCTGTAAAGCCTGCGATCGATGCAGGCTCAAGAAGTCAAAGGTTCGTCGCCCCCCTGGGACCCCACGCTCGCAATATACTGACCATTCTACAGTGTGACGGTGCCAGCCCCTGCAGCCGATGCAAAGCGGACAATGCCATATGCGTATTCAGCGAGAGGAAGAAGAGCCACGACAAAGTCTATCCGAAAGGGTGAGCAGATCTCTCTGTGTGGTCTACAAGCACGCGATAGTAACGTGTTGGCCAGCTACGTGGAGATGCTCGAGCAGCAGCAAGGACAACTCGTAGCGGGCCTGCGAGAGCTTTACCGCCGATTACAAAGCGGCGAAGGCTGGCCCGGCTCACCGTTACCAAACGCCCAGAATGGCCACCCTTTGACTCACAACATCCTTGAAAGACTCGATCTCCTTCATCTGTTTGACGAGACAATCAGCAATTACGAGGGGTTTGAGGAAGACTGCACACGCATGCAGCAGCGGCTACTGGAGGGCGGAGCACAGTACGGCCACCGAAGAGGTTCGATAAGCTCCGATTCCGAACACGAGCTTTCTTCGATATCTTCCTTGGGAACCCCGTCACCGCAGGCGCTGTCATTCAACAGCTCGTTCACACATGGCCCGCAAACTCCACATACGACCGGTGCATTCTCCCATCATCCACTTCCGAACTGCGATACGCCGGGCAAGTTCCATCCACATTTGAGCATGCAACCAACCATGCGGATAGGTGTAGATCCTGCGGCTGCACTACGCTCCCCGTGGGCCGTGGACGCGCCGTCGATGGGTGGTCTGTCAAACACTAACTATCTTCCGCAATTCGAGCCACCTATGGGCCACAATCCGTCCGACTTGGCCTACGATCCGTTTGCTCAGATCTTGACGTCAACTCCCATCACCATGGCTGAGTGGAACGATGGCGCCGACATGGACTTCAGTAATTTCATCACGACGTAGTTGCACCGTCACCTTTCAAGGAGTTCAGAGTCACTCTGTGGCCGTCTCAAAGACTGACAGCGTTCAAACGTGGGGTAATCAAGGCCGATGACGGTACATTGAAAAGCTGGAGATGGAAAAGGAAAGGGGAGTTCGATGCATCCATGGGGAAATGGAGTTGGAGGCGTGCTGCTGGTGGGCGACTCTTGTCCGGCAATCGCCGTCCTGGCGGTGTTGATTGCATTGCAGTAGCACCAGAGAGTGCAGTGGCCAAGGCTACGTGATGTTGTGCTCAAGAGCTCAGTAGATCACAATGAGCCGACTCCTCTTCGCTCTCAACCCCAGACGTTGGTCCGCTATGGCACCGCGTTTGATTAAGCGAATTTACGAAGAGCGGCTAGATGCAAGATGTGGACCGAATTGCTTCCAAGATTAATGTGGAGCTGCGCTTGCGGACATGTGGCCGTGCAGGGGCTGCGAACTCTCCGCATGAACCTCAGCGCTCGGTGTGGAGCCCGCACAATGTTTGCTGACTGCCTTACCCGTCTTACTCCTTCCGGAGACAGCCTTATGCAAACTCCATCCACGCCCATTTAATAACCGCCCCATCCGTACTGTATCCGCAAAACACATCACTTCCCGCTGCAGCTCTTATCTGTCAAGGCCAGAACGCGGACGACTATCGCACTTCTTGGTCCTCCCCTGACGGAACAGTGGAGCATCTCTATCCGCATCCACTAACTATTGCGGCACCCCTTTCCTGGAAATTATCTGTACCTCACGTCATGGATCCTTCAGAGTCGTCATTCACCTTCCTGCCTTTCGGGTCCATCATCCAAGAGTTTCGTGTCAACGGCCTGAACATCGTGCAGAACTTTCCCACGGAAGGGCTGTACAGGGAACATAACTCGCCCTATTTCGGTGCAACCATCGGACGCGTTGCGAACCGCATCGCCGGGGCCAAAATTGGCTCACTGAATGGCAGATCGTATGATCTGCATGCGAATGATGGACCGAATTCCCTGCACGGTGGTCGCGTAGGTTGGGGCAGGAGAGACTTCGAGGGTCCAGTCCCACTGAACCGCGGCGGCAAAGAGTCGGTAATGTTCAGGCTTCTGAGCCCGGACGGCGAGGACGGCTACCCCGGCACGGTGGAGCTTCGAGTTTGGTACGCAGGCACGAGGGAGCAACAGAATGGCATTGACAAGACCGTACTCGAAGTCGAATATGAGGCCGAATTGATGGGAAAGGACAGTGTGGAAGAAACAGTCATCAACGTCACGAACCATAGGTAAGCCTGACGTGACCTGTTGACGCGATGGCAGAAGATTCATCTCTTGCCGCACAGTTACTTCAAGCTTACCGATGCGGCGACCTTCTGTGGGACGGAAGCCATTCTGTCGACCAATCAACACCTCGTGGTCGATGAGCTCAGCATCCCTACCGGGGCCATGGAGCCTCATCCCAGTATCCCATCCACCGGCAGCATCGCCCTGGGCGAGAAAGAGCCGGCTATTGACCACTGTTTCATCATAAACGCAGAGCCTGCCACTATCCCCCTCGATACTAGATCAAATCCGCTACGGATGCTAGCTTCGTTTTGTCACCTAGAGACTAAGATGCACCTGGAAGTTCTCAGCACCGAGCCAGCGTTCCAATTTTACACGGGCGACGGTATCGATGTGCCAGCCGTAGATGGCACCCCAGCACGTGGACCACGCTCTGGCTTCTGCGTCGAGCCGAGCAGATATGTCAATGCAGTGAACATGGATGCATGGAAAGGCATGGTCACGCTGAGACGAGGTCAAAAGTATGGCAGTAAAATTGTTTACCGAGCATGGCAGGAGTGAGCCGTTAGTCGTGCCGGTATTCGCTACCTCTTTCTCTTTTTACGCGTGGTCCACGCCTGAACGTGCATGTATCTTAGCAGGCCTATAGGTTTTGATATAGCAGCCACTATTTGAAAGCTTTAAGAGACATGTTCGGCTCTAAAATTACTATAAAACTACAATTTATAAGTAAACCACTCTGACTTAGTTATACAAATAAAGAACTATTATATAGATTAGTATCTTTAAATATCTAATTCTAAAATTATATATATATATATAGAATAAAGAATATCTACAAGCCTGGTAGTTACTTAGAAACTTATAATACTATAAAGTATATTTATAGCTTCTAGTAAGAAATATCTAGAAAAGATATTAAAACTACTATTATAAATTTAAATCTCTAGATATAAAATATTAATTAAGTGAGTTAAACTACTATATTAGTATATTAGTAATATATTACAATTTTAGATTCTTAGTATTATAAGCTAGCGCTTAGTATAGGGTTTACCTAAAGCTAATAGAGTTACTAAGCCTATTACTGCTATCTATATTATCTCTAATAATAGTAGATAATAGAGACTATAGAAACTATAGATAGAGTCAAGTATATAGATAGTACTATTCTTACTTCTTAGAATAGTATATTTAACTTAAAATAAGAACTTACTATTCTTATCATGTACTTAATTAATTACTGTATAATATTAATCTAATTTTATTATATTTTATACTTTTATCTAAATCTTCAATTAGAATTACTACTTTAAGGCAATATATTATTATACTTAGATAGTAGAAACTAAATTAGCAGAAGACGTAATTTTCTAACTAGTAGTAGAAGCTTTCTATCTATATATTCTTTTTACTTACTTCTAGAGTGATATTTATTAAGTTTCACTTATAGCTTTATTTAAATAGAAGTAAATAGAAATACTAATGGAAATAGTAAGAGCTAAGATCTCTATTAGAAATAGAAAGAACTTAGAGCTTATTTTAAGATAAAGAATCTAATTAGAAATAGAACCCTTACTTAGAAGTAGAAGCTTTATTTAAAA
Organism: Coniosporium apollinis CBS 100218; assembly: GCF_000281105.1. NCBI lineage: Eukaryota > Fungi > Ascomycota > Dothideomycetes > Coniosporium > Coniosporium apollinis. The sequence goes on from NW_006913281.1 coordinate 191,639, forward strand.
ATAGAAAATATAAAACTCTTTCTACTAAGTAAACACTAGGGAAATACTAAGCTAGTACTAAGCTAAGAGTCTTAGAAATTAAATTCTAATCCCTTTTCTTAAGTTAAGACATCTCAAGCTTACTATTATAAAGAAGTAATTTTTTAATAACTTAGTTAATTTAGCGAATCTATTATAATAGTATTCTAGGAATTATAGCCCTACTATTCTCAGTAAGTTAGTAATAGTAGTTTTAGTATTAGTAGTATATAACTAGCCTAATCTAGTTATAAAGCTCCTAGAATCTTAGCTTAAGTAAGCTTTTAGTAGATCTATCTATAATTAAATTAGCTACTTCTAAAAAAGGCTATAGTTTACTTTTTTTAGTTACCTCCTAGATAAAGTAATAATATATTCAAATAAGCTTAATATATAAGTAACTATATTAGGAAAAAGAATTTAGTGCTTAGAATTACTTGGAGTCTTTAAGTAACTCTATCTGCTTGCAAGCGGCTTATAAGTAGTTTTATAAGGTATATAGTATATATATTATATGTATCTAAGAGCTTATATAATACTTTATTCTTTTATTAAGTAGAGCTTAATACTATAATTTTTTAGGTCAGTATAAATAGTTAAGTAGGTAAAGCTATAGCTTATATTAGATTTAAGTGCTTTGAATAGATCTTAGTATACTAAACCTACTTAGTAATTAATAAGAAAATTAAAAAAAGCTCTAAGTCTAATCTAACTAATAGAATAGAGAGAGTTATATAATACAGCTAGTTTAGAGGTAAATTTGTAGTAAAATTAACTATTATCTACTTAACTTTTAAAAATATAAATACATTACCTATTTTTATAGAGAGATAGAAGCTAACTAAGAAAGAAGATTCTAAGGTATTTTATATTATCTAAATTCTTTCTACTTACTAAGTATTTTTAAATTAGCTCTAAGTACTCTAACTATTTTACATATTCTAGATACTTAGAGTATTTTAGTAAGTACTTAAAGAATACTTAGAGCGTCTTAGATTTCCTAAACTATTGCTGATATAATAAGTGCCTGAATTTTTCCTAATATAACTAGATTTTTAATAATAGTAACTAGATGTGCCCGCTTTATACTAAAACGGTTTAGAGTATTAGTAGAGAGTATTTAGTATATCTATATTTTTAAGAGTATAGCTCTTTTTTATATCTTTATATCTTTCTTTTTCTTAGATATAAGGGGCGTTCCCTTGAACTCCCTCTAGTTTTCTTTATTCTATATTTAGTCTATCTCCTAGTTTATCTCTTAGTTTATCTCTTAGTTTGTCTTTTAGTTTATCTCTCAACTTAATCTTTAGACTGCCTTTTTATTAATATTTCAGCTTTATTTTAAGTATAATCTGTATTTAATTTACTTTTTAGCTAAGATTTTAGCTTTATTTTTAGATTAGTTTTTAGTTTAGCTTAGAGTATAGTTTTTAGCTTAGTTTTTAGCTTAGCTTGGAGTCTAGTTTCTATTTTAGCTTCTAGTTTAGTTTATAGTCTACTAGTTATTCTAGCTTTTAGTCTTATTATATTTATTAATCTTTTTTACTTAAGTAGAATTATATATTTTCTTTTTTTAAGGGGGATTCTCTCCCTTAAACTCTCTATTTTCTCTTTTAAAATAAGGGGCGTTTCTCCCCTTAAACTCCCCCTAGCTTTCTTTATTCTACATAAAAGAATTTTTTTTTATCTAGATTCTAGTACCTTTAGAGCTTCTTATTTTTCTATTTTTAGTTTACTTTCAATTATGTTCTCTAGTATATCTTCTAGTATATCCTCTAGTATACTTCCTAGTATATTTGCTAGTATATTTGCTAGTATATTTCTTAATTTAGTTCTTAGTTTATCTTTTACTAAATCTTCTAATCTTATATCTAGTTTACTATTCAGTTTATATTTTAGTTTATATTTTAGTTCGCGTCTTAGTTTATATTTTAGTTTATATTTTAGTTTATATTTTAGTTCACGTCTTAGTTTATATTTTAGTTTGTCTTTTAGTTTACATCTTAGTTTATATCTTCGTTTATATCTTAGCTAATATCTTAGTTTATATCTTAGTTTATATCTTAGTTTATATCTTAGTTTATATCTTAGTTTATATTCTAGTGTATGTTTTAGTTTATATTTTAGTTTATCTTCTAGTTTACTTCTTAGTTTATCTCTTAATTTACTTTTTAGCTCCCTACTAAGTTTACATTCTAGCTTATCACTTATTTTACTAAATAGTTCTATTTCTGGACTTTAGTGTACTCTAACTTTTAGCTTACTTTTTAAATAGCTATTATTTCTAGTTTTTAATAGAGTTTCTTCTTAGTTTTTTTTAATTCTAGTTTTTAGCTGAGTTTCTAGGTAAGTTTTAGTCTAGTCTCTAATTCAATCTCTAACGTAGTTTTTAGTATAGTTTTTAGTTTAGTTTTTGTTTTACTTATTAGTCTAATTTCTGTTTTATTATCTACTTGACCTAAAAGTTTTCTTTTTCTAATATTCTTTACTCTAGTCTTTTTATAGAATTATAAAAGGTAGTTAATATTAAGTTATATCTAGAATATAGCTTTAGTTATAGTTTAAATTATAGTTTAGCTCTTTATATAGTTTAGTTCTTAGTATTTAGCTTAGTTATTCTAGCTATTAGCTTACTTTATTACATAGTTTATATTCTATTTCTACTTAGCGTTAATAACTATATAGTTTAAGTAACTTTAGAGTTTCTTAGTTATGTAATATACTTTACTCTTATTAGACCATATCTTCATTTTATAGCTATATAAGAAAGTTATAATCTTACTATTAAGTATATAAATTTATAGAATTTTAAAGTTTTTTATTTGAATTTTATACTCTCTAGATATTTTTAGAGCTAAATAGATACTTTTATACCTAAATAAACCTTAATAGGCTATATAATACCCCTAAGAGTCTATATCTACCTTATAGCTAAAAAGAAAAAGTGCAATCCCGCTAGGAGTTGAACTAGCAATCTAAGGTACACGCGCGGTCGACGCGGTCGGCGGTAAGCGTTTTAGTAGCTAAGCCGCAGTACTAGCTACAGCCGCAGCGTACTAGCCGCAACCACTAGCTCCACGGTCGCAATTAAGCCTCAGCCAAAATTTCAAAACCCTAAGGCTTCTATAGCAGCAGTCGTAGGGCGCTATAAAGTGGATGCATTAAAAGCACAAGGCTAAACTAAGAAACTATAGTACCACTTTTTACAATTTCGACCTACAGCGTTTATTATCGCGTTATAAGCGTTTTTACTATAGAAATTTTAGATGCAGTTAAAGTTTTCGCTAAAGCCACGCATGGTAGAAAAACCTATTTTATTAAGTATATTAATAGCTCTAGTATTATAGTACTATAGAAGGATTATAATATAGAAGTTAGTATAAGTTTCGTATATAGAGCTTTAAGGGTCTCTAGATAGTTACTTACTAGTTATATTAGAATATTAAGTAGTATTATACTTATTCTATATACCGCGTAGTTCTATAAAATCTATTACTATAGTTCTAGTACTATTATAGTACTATAGAAGGTTTATCACGTGGGAATTAGTATCAGGTGCGTATATAGAGGTTTAAGGTTCTTTAGATAGTTAATTACTAGTTATATAATAGTATTAAGTAGTATTATACTCGTTCTATATATTATCTAGTCTTATATAATCTATTACTATAGTCCTATTACTATCTTAATAGTTCTACCTTAATATCTTGCCTCTATAGATATATATAACCTACTTACCTAAGTCTATACTTAAACCCCTTATCTATAATATCTTAGTAACTATGCTAGGAGACTTATAAGGTAATAGATAGGTATATAATTTATAGTTAAGAGCTGTTATAAGAATTAGGATTTATATTAAGGATAATATATAGGCTATAAATATATTATAGTAAGGAACTACTAATATTATAGACTCTAAGTGCTCTACTAGACATAGAGTATTAATAGATAGAATAGTAGTTAGAAAAAGAACTCTCTTAACTTAGTATTATAATATAGGTATTAGATTAATCTTAAGAAGACTCGGTCCGGATTTAGGGTAATCACTATTTGTATATAGACTTAAATATAATTACTAAATAATAATGTAGAAGGGACTTATTTAGCTACTAAGAGTATAGATAGTTTAGCTAAGAAGACGCGCGTTTAAGAAAATAGTATTTAATAGGAGAAGCTAGAAGCTATCTCTTTAGTAAGATTATTATTTATCTATTTTAAGAATAGTTATAAAAGGATTTTAAATAGTTCTAAGCCGCTAGTATAGAATAATAGGATTGTATTCTAGTTAGAATAAAGCTCTAACTAGTAGAAGATAACTCTAAAATCTAGAGAGTAGTAAGTAAGAATAATACTTTAGAGAATACTATAAAATAGCTAGCAAGTATTTACAGGACTCTTCTCTTATAAAAAAAACTAGTACTAAATCGTCACTAAAAGCTTTTAGATACTATTTACTATTATACTACTTACTTTTAAAGGATTTTTATTTACTCTTATTAGAACTTTCGATTTAATTTATTCTTTTCCTCTAAAGATATTTACTCTATCTCTTAGACTTAGTTCCGCCTAAGCTTATACCACTAGAGGTATTACTAGCTTAAGTAGTAATAATAAGAGTACTTCTCTATTTACTCTCTCTTTTAGAAAAGCTCTAAAGCCTATATCTGTTTCTATAAATAGAGCCCCTTTAATAGGATTCTCTACTAATATAAGAAATGCTATAGATTAGCTTATTTTCTAGTTTAAATTCTACCTAATAACTTCAAAGATACTAATATCTACGGTAGACTCTCTTAAACTTCCTCTATTTAATAGTGTTAATATTACTTACTAGCTTTATTAGTATAGAGCTATTATAAAAGATTACTATCTTACTAATAGAGAGCGAGTGGCTAGACTTTTAGACTTCTATACTAAATAGATATAAGCTGTAATTAAGGGAATAGAGTAATAGAATAATAATAATTAAGCTAAGCTTAAGAACTATATTAAGTTAGAGTTTTACGATAATAATTCTATATAGTATATTAAAACTTAACCCTTTTTTATTAACTAGCCTTTAGAATATAAGACTAAGGTTACTAACCCTAAAGCTTTTACCTATAAGTATATTATTATATTCTAAAAGTACGTGGATAACAGAGTACTTAATTAATACTAATAGTATACTTAGTTTCTTTAAAAGCTACTAATTAAACTCTAGAAGACTCTCTTTAAGTAGTATAAATTTATAACTTATAATCTATTATCTTTCTAATTTAAGTAATTAATAGAGGAGGTTAAGAAGTTAATTCTTATCAAAGAATCTTTCTAGGCGTTTAAGTAGTAAGAGGTAATTAATTTATGAGATACTCTTAAGAATCTAACTAAGGGTATCTAAGAACTAAATATATTAAGAACTAAAAGTACTCTATTTCTTAAAGTACCTATATTAGTATACTTAATAAAATAGGCTTTTCTACTATACGCTATCTTAGCGAAAACTATAACTCTTTCTAAAATTTCTATAGTAAAAACGCTTATAGCGCTATAATAAATACTATAGATTAAAATTATAAAAAGTATTAAGATAAACTCTTAGTTTAACCCTATACTATTAGTATATTTACTTTATAGCTCTCTATAACTACTAGTATAAAAGCCTAAGAGATTAAATTTTTTTTAGCTAAGACTTAAGTTATTATAATATAGAAAGGCTTAATACTAGAACTTAATTTATTAGAGTAATATATAAGATATTATATAAGATTAGAAGATATAGGAAGGAAAATAGAAAGAAAACTCTATAAGTAGATTATATAATATAGTTATATAATCCTAAAATAACTAAAGGTCTAAATACTAAGAAATACTAAGTCTAAACTATAATAGTCGCTTCCCTTTAAGGGCTAAGTTCCTATAAGATATTTAAGTTAGGGTTATATTTAGATATAGTATTAGAGTTCTTATCTAACTCTACTAAAGTTATAGAGCGGCTAAAGGCCTTAAGCTCTAAATAGTAGGTATAGCTAGACTTATAAGAATAGTATATAAAGAAATAATTAACTTCTATAGAAGCTATTAATATATAGTATAATAGATTCTAAAAGTCTTTATCTAAGCTAATCTAATCTATAAGTACCTTAAAGTATTTATAGTAGTTCTATAAGTTAAGAATCTAGTTTACACTCTAAATATCCTTTACTAAAGTATCTAAGTAGGAAAAGAGAGATAGTAGGGCTTATTCTAATAAAGAATTCTTAGTAAAGAGCTAAATTAGTAAGATATAGAAGATAGAATAGTAGTACTAGAACTAAGAAATCTCTAAGTAGTAGCTATATATACTAATAATCTTAGTAATATAAAAGAGACTATAGTACTTATTTAAAAGCTTTTAGAGTAGATAATCTAACTATAAATTATATATATCTAAATATATACTATTACTAACTTAGTATTTTAGTGTAGAGGTGTAAGATATAAAAAGAGCCTAAGGCTACTTCTAGGCTTTCTACTATAGTAGTGCAGGAGGTTTATTATATAGGAGCTAGTATAGGGTGCGCGTGCTGAGGTTTAAGGATCTTTATTAATTAATTAGATAAGCAAGACAACCAAGTCAGTTAGTATTAGTTATATTATAGTATTAAGCATTACCACACTCGTTCTATATATTATTTAGCCTTATATAACCTATTACCGTGATCCTATCGCCGCCTTAATAGTCCTAGCTTAATACCTTACCTCCGCAGATGCGTATAACCTACTCACCTAAGTCTATACTTAAACCTCTTACCCATAATACTACTAGTAATATGCTAGCTAGCGAGAGTATATAGTAGTTACTCCTATATAAGGAGAGCTTAGTAGAATTTAGTCTTCTATTAAACTAACTATATTAGTCTATCTATATATACCTTGTTACTATATTACTATATTAACCCTAAGGATCTATATTCTCTAATAATTCTAAATTCTCTACTCTTATTAGAGTAGTAATCTAGTAACCTATTATATAGCGTTAATATAACTATAAAGTATAAGTACTCTAATTAAGAAGTCTCTCTAATAAGATATAATAGAAGTAGATACTAATACTCTTTTAGTAGAAATACTTAAATAGTAGTTAATACGCGAGCTTAAAGCTAAGCGTATATAACTCCTAAAAAAGAAACAGCTATATATTCTTTAGAAGGAAGTTAATATTCTTTACTAGTATAATACTAGGCGAGTAATAACTCCTAATATTCTCTCTATTATAGATATATTTTTAATAGAAGGCCTAGATATATATAGAGTAGTAGGCCTACTATTAATCTATAGTACTTCTAGAGCTCTAATAATTTAAGATAATACTACCTCTAAGCTAAGTACTTTAATATTATTATATAAGCGTAATACTAGTAGTATAGTAGTAAAGCTATAGGCTCCTAAATAAGCTACTATTATTATAAAAATCCCCCTATACTTAAGGAAGAATATTTAGGAGTATTAAGACTTCTATAATAGTATAAAGCTAGTGTTTTACCTAGCTCTTAATATCTTTTAGAATAATAAAACTAAGATTACCTATACGCTCTAATATATTAAGAGTAATACTTAGATACTATAGTTTTAATATAAGAAGGCTAACTCTAGACTTAATTCTATATAGAAAGAGCTTATAGTCTTTCTACTTAATTAGATTGAAAGTCTAGTAAATAGAAAGCTACATATTAGCTTAATATATATATATATACTATATAAAAAGTAGGCTAATTAGTAAATAGCTTTCTAGTATATCTAGTATTATTAGAGTCTTAAATTAATCCTCCCTATAATTCTAAATATCTTATTTTATATCTATTTACTAAGCTATATTTAGACTTATAGCTTATAGTAACTAATTACTAAGATTTCTCTTAAATAAAGTAGTAGCTAGTATCTCTTACTACTCTACTAGAGGAAAATATATGTACTACTACTACTGTATAAGATAAGACTAATAACTATAAAAGGCTCTAGCTAAACTAGTTAGATAGTTACTACTCTAGGGAATAATTAGATATCTAATAGATATTATATAACCCGCTAGCACTTTATAGAGACTATACTTATAGATATAAGCCTAAGTGCTATATTTATAGTAAGTTTAGCTATAAGAGTCTAGACTATACTAAGAAACGCGACTATAACTTAGCTCCTACTAGTAAAATTAATATAATATCTATATAAGGAAAAAGCTGCTACCTACTAAGAGACTCTAACTAGTAGAGTAGTTACCGCTATAAAAAGAGGAGACTATTATAATCTAAGAGGAGGTTTAGTCTAACTAAGTATAGTAATCTATTACTATCCTATTAAATACTAGTACTAAAGTAAATATTATTAATTAGTATTTCGCTATTAAGCACTAGCTCTATATAGTAGATATAGAACTACTAATATACTTCTAGTTAAACTTCTTATAGGTATACTACTTTAAGGCCTATAAGATACTCCTATATCTTACTAATACTTAAGATAAGGTAAAGAAGGTTACTTTTATCTATTATAGTATAGTAGACGCGAATCCTACTATTACTATTAAATTTCTAAAACTTAAAAAGACCTAGATTCTTATTAACTATAAGAAAAAAGTATAGTACTAAAAGCTAGATAACTTATTTCTATCACTTAAACTCTCTAAAGTATTTACTAAATCCCTAGAGTAGAAGGTTAGAGTCTTTATAATTATAACCTTTCTTTAAGTAGATAGTAAGTAAGATAATAATAGCTTACTATAACTTTCTCTAGAATTAGAAAAATACTATAATATCTTTTTAAAGAAGAATACTAGTAAGCTACCTTAATATATATAAGGTAACTATACTATTAATATTAAACCTAGTTAAAAGGTACCCTATAGGCCTCTATATAACCTATCCCTCTATAAGCTTTAGGTATTAAGAGAATATCTAGATAATACTATAGAGAAGGGGTAGATCTAGTAAATCGCTAGCCTAGTAGGTATATTTATTCTTTTTATCTCTAAGAAGAATAGTAAGCTACGCCTCTATATAAACTATTAGAGGCTTAATAAGGTTATAGTTAAAAACTATCTAGCCCTACTACTTATTAGCGAGATATTAGACTATTTAGTAGAAGTAAGGTTTTTTTTAAAGCTAGACCTTAAAGACGCCTATTACTAGATTTATATCTAGTAAGATAATAAGTAGAAGATAGTATTCTACACTTAATATAGGTACTTTAAGTATTTAGTTATACTCTTTAGTCTTACTAATACTCCTACTATCTTTTAGGGTTATATTAATAGAGTATTATCTAGGCTAATAGATATCTTCTAAATAGTATATCTAGATAATATTCTTATCTTCTTAAATATAATTAAGAAATACTAGTACTATATTAGTATAGTACTAAAAAGATTCTATTAATACTAGCTCTATATAGAATTAGAAAAGTGCGCCTTCGCTATTATAGAAGTTAAGTTTCTTAGCTATATTATATAGTTTAATAGTATTAAGATAGACTCTAGCTAGGTAGAAGCTATTTCTAAGTAGAAGTTACATATATTATATAGAGATATCTAGATCTTTTTAGGCTTTATAAACTTCTACTAGTAGTTTATTTAAAATATTCTATAATAGCTAAGCTAATTATAGACTTACTAAAAGACTCCTAAAATAGCTAAAAGATAGAGCCCGTTAAATAGCCTAAAGAGGTTAAGATAGTAATAAGAAAGCTATATACTATCTTTATAATAGCATCGCTTATATACTATTACTCCTTTAAAAGACTAATAAGGCTAGAGACTAATATATTTATAAGTAAACTAGCTATTATTATATTATAGTTATATAATAATAGCTAGTAGCACCCTATAGCCTTCTAGTCTTAAAAGCTTATTCTAGCTAAAAGAAACTATAAAATATATAACTAGAAGCTACTTACTATTATTATAGTAGTAAAGTACTAGTAGTACTACTTTAATAGGCTAAAGAAAGACTTTAGAGTCCTTACTAACTATAATAATCTAACTAGCTTTACTAAAGTAAAGGCTCTAAATAGATAGTAAGCTAGATAGGTAATAGCTCTTACTATCTATAATCTAGTAATTAAGTATAAGCTAAATAAAATAAACCTTATAAATATACTCTTAAGATAGCTACTAGGGGAAGAGAAGCTACTAATGGAAAATACTATACTACTATTACTCTAAAGAACTCTAGGAATTTAGAACTACCCTATAGGGGTGTATATTTTATATAGCATTATAGATAGAAAGTATACTATAAATACTTCTATATTTAGGCTAACTATAAGTAAGATACTTATAAAAGGTAAAAAAGATACGTACTTCTAGTTTAACTAGAATATTAGTATAATTATAATTCTATATTATATACCTTAAGCCTAAGTTAAAATTACTATTATAAGTAAGTAAGCTTATAATATAAGTATATAATTTATAATTAAGATAATCTAGTAGCTATAAGACTCTAATAACTTTATTAAGAGTAAGTATACTAATAGTATAGTATAAGATACCTACTAGTAATACGCTAAGAGGAACTCTGTGTAGTACTTTAATCTATTTAGTCTTTTAAGGTAAAGAGGTAAATTATATATTTTAGTAGAGCTAACTATTTATATAGTACTTCTCTAGTAGTACTGTAGTAATCTATTAGTGGGCTACTTTAGTAAAAATAAAATAATAGAGCTCTTATTCTATAAATACTACTAGAACTTAATAAGATAAGATATCTATAAGTATATCTTCATATATAATATATACTAGTAGATATAGGCGCTATATTATTATTCTTATAGTAAAATATAGATATTACTCTATCTAAGCCTTCCATAATAAGAGATTATAATAGACTTTATTATAGAATTACTACTAAGTAAGTATAGCGCTAGTATATATAATATAGTCTATATATTTATTAACTGCTATACTAAGATAGTGTGGTATATTTTTATTATTAAGACTTTAGATTTAGCCTAGCTAGCTAATATCTTTATTAAGAAGATTATATAGCTATTTAGTATCTTAAAGGAGATTATCTCTAATAGGGGGGCTATTTTTACTAATAACTTCTAGTTAGACTTCTACTTTACTATAAAAGTAAAACATTAGCTAAGTATAACCTTCTATTTATAAATAGATAGCTAAACAGAAAGATAGAAATAAATACTAGAGTATTACCTATAAGTCTAATATAATAAGAAATAGAGTAATTAGGTACCGCTTCTACTACTAGTAAAGTTTATATATAATAACACTATCTATACTATAATAGGAATTAGCCTATTTTATATTTACTATAGCTACTACCTCTAAGTAGAGTATAAACCTAAAATAGAGGAAAATAGTATAATACTTACTATAGTAGAAAGAACTAAGAAAATATATTATAAGTAAGAAATTCTAGCGAAACGCTAGAAAGCTACTATATAGTTATAGGCTAAGTACTATAACTAAAAGTATTAGCCTAAAAGCTACTATAAGAGAGATTTAGTTATACTTTCTACTAAGAACCTTAACTAGAGACGCTCTAATAGAAAACTATTAGCTAAATATATTAGACTATTCTATATAAATAAGCTAATTAGTAAGTAAGTATACTACCTATATCTTTTTAGCTTCTACTATATCCACACTATTTTCTATATTAGCCTTCTTAAGCTATACTAAAGATAGCAGATAAATAGTAAAAAGCTAATATCTAGTTTAGTAAAACTTAGTAAAGAGAAGCCTTCTAATTAATATACTAGTAAAAAGCTATAAGATAGGAGGATATAGTAGGAAGTTATTAAGTATTTGGTTAAATAGAAAGGCTAGTTAGAGGTATATGATAAGGAGATTATATAAAATAATATTAATAAAGATCTTATTTAAGAATATTAAGGTAAAGTAAAGCGGGAATATAAGGGGAAAGTAGATAGAATATATGTTATAATTACAAAAAGCAATATTATAAAGAAATGTATAATATAATATTATTAATAGGTATAAGGCTCTAAACCTATTATACTAGTAAAAAGCTAGTAAACTACTACTACTCCCCTTGTATCTCTATATTATTTAGTATATTAGATAATAGTAAGAAGCTACTCTTACTTACTATATTCTCTATATCTACTAGCTTTAGGCCCGCCTAAAATATGTTAGTAAAAGAACTATAAATAACTATAAAACGCCGCCTATATTATATTATACAGTATTACAGATACCTTCTAATATCTTATAAATTCTTTAGGTCTTATATAGTAGAGTAAGCTATAGTTTTTTACTCTAGAGCTAGTAGTAAAACCTCTACTTATTAGTAGTATAGATAGAAGCCTTAATAGCCTTAGTATAGAAGATCTAAGCCTTCTCTAAAGTAGTAATTATAGCCTCTACCTATATATTACTAGTAATCTATAAGGCTACTATCTTATTACTTATATAGAATAGCTTATTTAAATAAGCTATAAATTTAATAGGAAGCTTACTAAAGGTATATTAGTAATTTATATAGTATAGCGCAAATAATAGTAGCTTACTAAATTATAGAGCTTACTAATTTTAGTATATAGATACACTTAGTAAACTTCTTCTTAATATAAAGGCCCTAACCGCCTAAGTTAATATACTTAGAGTAGTATAGATAAGTAGGCTTAAGGGACTTGAAAGAGATATAGGTTAAGTATAAAGTAATTATTTTCTAATAAAAATTAGCTAGTAAGCTATAGGGTAGCTATATCTCTATATAACTTATAGATAGTATACTTAGTAGTAATATTATTACTATTTAAAAGATAATAATAAAAAGTAGGTAGAAAGTAGAGTGTGTTAAGCTTTAAAAATTAAAAGAATATATCATATTTATGTACTTACTAAGACTTATAACTTACTATCTATTTACCTTTATAAGCTTATTTTATATTATAGCCTTATTTCTGTTCACTTCTATATTACCTATAGTAACGTAGCGCTTTTATATATTATAAATAAAGGCCTTAATAGTAATAAGTAGGCGTACAGCTACTAGAGATAGCTATATAAAAAGGGGGAGGTAGTTATAAATATAAAGAGAGCCTAAAGCCACTTCTAGGCTTCCTACTAGTAATATACTAGCTAGTAAGAATATATAGTAGTCGCTTCTATATAAGGGGAGCTTAGTAGAATTCAGTCTCCTATTAAACTAACTATATTAGTCTATCCGCGCATACCTTGTTACTATATTGCTATATTAACCCTAAGAATCTATATTCTCTAATAAGAGGCGTATTAGCAGTTAGTAGCATTCTTATAAGTAGCTTATACTAAATATATCTATTCTTTTAGCTTCTAAGTGATAATAGTTATTTTATTATAGAATTAGGCTACTTCTATATAGTCTAGTTTAAGAAGTAAGTCTATATTAAAGACGCGCGGCTTTAAGCTAAGAAGAGAGTATTAATTATAGTAAGTAAAAAATAGTAAGACTTAGGTAGTTTCTAATATATATTTATTATATATAAACTTTATATAAGGTAACTAGTCTACCAAGTTATTCTATAGAAATACTATATATATATATAAGTATTATTTTAGAATTATATTACTATTCTTAGTCTAGCTATTAGTCTTAGAGTAGTAGGCTATAGAGAGATTATACTAGATATTTAGTTAAAAATAAAGTTTCTTTTAGAACTAGCTAATAAATTAGCCTTCTTAATCTAAGATAATTAATCTATTAATACTATAGTACTTCTAGATATACCAAAAGAAGAGCGCTACAATAGTTATAATTACTCTTATAGTATAGATATTTATTACTATTAAAATACTATTACTTTATTTTAGATATAATTAAGTCTTACTAGATATAACTAACTATAAGATCTATAGAGTTACTATAGTTATAAGCTATAAGGATAAACTATAGTATAGTTAGTATTAAATAGAAAGCTAGTAAGAAGGTAATTATAGTAGTTATTATATAAAAGATACTAGTAATAGGAAGTAAAGCTAGAAAAATATATTTTTAGAAGAATAATATACTAATTACTATACGAATAGTAGTATATAAGCGCCTGTTAGTATATTAGTAAAGGTAAAAGTACTTAAAATAGTTTATTTCCTTAGTATTCTAGCTTATAAGAGTACTTTAGATCTTATTTAATAAGCTTATAAAGAGTATAGACTTCTTCCTATTATTGTTATATCTAGTACTATAAATATAGCACTAAAAATTAGTAGTAAAAGTAATAAAGTTATAATTCTTTTAATAGATCTTAGTAATCTTAGCTTAGGTAGTTACTTTAGAGTTTATATTACTAAAGAATAGTTTAAGATACTTAATTATTTTTCTTAACTAATCTATATTTAAGTATACTATTTATATAAATATATAGAAGGAAGAGCGCTTAGGTAATACCCTTAAGATAACTATATAAGTATGAGGATTAGGTAGCTTTACTAGGATATTAGTTAGTATTAATATAGAGCTTTATATAAATATTTATATTAAAGAAGTAGAGGGTAGTACAGTTAGTACTAGAGGATAGTTTTAGGTTAGAAAGCTTTTCTAAATTTTTAGTTAAGTTAGTATTTAATTAGATAGCTTAAGCTATAAGTTAAGTAATATATTTAATTACTTTAGTGTATATAATAACTATAGTATCGCGCTATTATATAAGGTCCTTAAGTTACCTTTTAAAGGTACCACTATAGGTATATATCTTATTAAACTAGTTTAAAAGAGTAGTAAAGAACTAGTACTAGGTATTAGAGTTCTTTAGAACTTTTATGGTAAGTACTATAGGTAAGTTAATAGCTATAGAAGCTTATAGTATATTAGAGGTATTACCTATAGATAAGGCGCTTTAGTAGAGGTGGAAGAATATATAATAGGCTATAGCTAGACTATAATAAGAGATAATTAGTAGGTGTAATATAATATTATAATATAGAAAGGCTTAATATTAGAACTTAATTTATTAGAGTAATATATAAGATATCATATAAGGTTAGAAGGTATAGAAAGGAAAATAGGAAGAAAACTCTAAAAGTAGATTATATAACTTAATTATATAACTCTAGAATAACTAAAGAGCCGAACGCCGAAGAATACTAAATCTAAACTATAATAATAATATACTATATAACTCTTATACAAAGTAGTATCTAGTTATAGCATATATATAATAGTAGGTATTAATTTAGCTTTTTATACTAGTTTTAGAATAAGACTATACTTAGTAATAACTACTAGCCCTATTATAAGTACCTAGATAATAGGCGAATATTCTAGAAGAGTATATAAAACTATATATATAGTAATTACGATATTATAGCCTATAATTCCTATCTTTCTATCTACTTTAATATATACATATTAAGGTAGAGTTCTATATAGGCTATAATACTATTAAGTATATCTTCAAGTATATCTTTAAAGACCCTAACTACGCTATAATATTATTATAAGTATAGTAGTAGCTATAGCCTAGTATAGTACTCTATATAGTAGTAGATAATATCTAGAAGTATATTAATACTTAATATATTACTATGTATAAGACTCTTTAGTAGATATATAAGTTCTATATATAGCCGCTTAATCCTAGTATAGTAGCTTACACTCTATCTTAAGGGTAAGTAGCTTATTATTACGAACTAGCGCTTGGCACAGGGTTTACCTAGAGCTAGTAGGATTACTAAGCCTATTACACTATTGTTTGTATCATCCCCAATAATAGTGGATAATAGGGATAATAGAGAATACTAGCACTACTATCTACATTATCTCTAATAAGGGTAGATAATAGGGATAATAGGGACTATAGGTATAGTCTAAGTATATAAGTAGCAAGAGTTTCTCTTATAGAAACCTCGTACTTAACTTAATATAAGGATCTTATATTCTTATAATAAATCCAATTATTACGTAGTAATATTAATTCACTATTATTATATCTTACCCTATTCCCTAATACTTTAATTAGTATTATACTATACTCTAGTATCCGCTATTATTATCCCGAGATAGTAGCATGTTATACCTATTTACTTTTAAGCTAACTAGAGTATTAAGGCCTATCTTATCTATAATATAACCTATAGAACTATACCTACTAAGTTCTTTATAGTAAATATAAGAGACTATACTAAATAATACTATTAGAACTTTCTCGCGCACTATATATAGAGTAAGAGTTATAAGTAATAGGCTTTCCGCTAAAAAGACTTTACAGTAGGCTATATAATATAGCTTTCTATTATAGTAGGTAAGATATACTACCTATACCTACTACTAGTAAATGTTACTAGCTAGCGTTCCTTTAAGAATACTTATACCTTTAAGAGCTAGATATATCTAATCTTCTAGACCGTCTACTTTACTTATAGGCTATTATAGAATAATAAAAAGTACTTATAAATACTAGCAAAGACTATAGAGTAATAGCTAGAGTAATAGCTATATAAACTTTTTATAACTATACTAGTAAGCTATAAGCCTACAGACTCTATAGTACTATAGAACTACTATTATAGTAATCTTATAAATAACTACTACTACTAGCTATAGACTATATATAGTATCTAAAAGCTAACTTAAAAGTAAGCTAAGAACCTTATACTTTACTTACTTTATATAAGTCTTACCTACTACAACTAAATATTAGATAGCTATAGTCTTCTATAGCCCTAATATATCTAGCTTAAGAACTCTATAAACTACTATAACTATCTTCTATATAAGTAGCTTATATTTAATATAGAGAAGATAAAGACTAGCTTTACTAATAGTCTTCTATACCTTAATACTAAGTAGCGGCTTATATATAACCTACTTAATTAGATAGTAGAATCTAATTAGAGCGGCTTTTCTTTATTAATAGCTCTAGTAGTACTAGTAAAACCTTCCTATAAAATACTATACTATTCTATTAGTAGCTATAGAATAGGATAGCGCTTATAGTAGTAATATCTAGTATTACTATAACTCTACTTACTAGAGGTACTACTTTATACTCCTGCTTTAAGATTCTAATTAATATTAATAAGCACTTAACTTATAATATACCTAAGTAGTTCTATCTTATAGAGCTACTATAAAAGATACGCCTAATCTTCTAGAATAAGGCGGTAATATACTATTATTATATAATAGAGGTAGTCTTATAGATACTATAGAATCTTTATAATAAGAGTAATAATTAGCGCTAGCTCCCTTTTAGTAGTATTATAGTATACTTTTATAGGGACTTTTACTAGATTCTACCTATAGTTAAGTAAAAGACCTATAGCTAGATTATTAATATAATACTTAAGTATTCTATTCTATAGCGCTATATATATACCTTCTATCTTAAATAGAATATACGTCTATACCACTTAAACCTTACTCTTAGTAAGTACTAAAAGATTATAGTGTTTATAAAGTAGCTACTCTATATTAGTAAGTATATAGATCTAAATAGAAAGATCTATTAGAATATATAGAACTAAGTAATTAGTAATAGTGTAGAGGCTTTTACTACTACTATCTTTTCTAGCCTTAGGTGGTAGTAGTTATCTATAGATTGGCTATAAGATACTATAATCCTCGCACTAAAGAATAATATAGTAGATAGTATAAACTAGCTACTACTTAATATAATACTAGGCCTAGAGGTAATATCCTACTTTATAGACTACTATAAGAATATTATTAGAGCTATAGCCCTTTCTAAGAAGTTTCTATACTCTATTAATATTCTATAACTATCTCTATATGTACTTTACCTTAAGCCTAGCTATCTAGTAATATTACTCTATAACCTTAATCTAAATAACGGCCTCTATAATAGTATATAGTTAGTAGTTCTCTTTATATCCTGCATCTTACTATACTACTTAATCTTAGAAACATAGAGGTATAGTATAGTTATATAACTACTATATATACCTCTAGATATACCTAGCTCTAATTATAGGCTTAAGTTTATATAGTACTAGTTTCCTATTAGACTCGCCTTTATAATAACTATTAATAAGATATAGGGCTAGAATCTATCTAGTATTAGCCTACTTTTTAGTCTAGAGGTATCTAGCTATAGCTAGTTATATATTACACTTAGCTATATTACCTATTCTAATAGTGTTTATATAGTACTATCTAATATAGATATCGCCTATAGCGGCCGCCTAAAAAATATAATATATAGTAAAATACCCTAGATATAATAGAATATAGAGGCTAGTAAGAAAGGGTTAGTAGTATATTAAGTGTATATATTACTTTATTATATATTACGCGTAGGCCTATTAGTTAAGTATTACTAGTAATAGATTTACAAAAGCTTAGTATAGATAGAAGGTAGAAATATAAGTACTATATAGTATTATAAATCTTACTAGTATAGAAGTTAAGAGTGAATGTAAAAATAGTCTTAATTAATACTATTAAAAGCTATAAGATAGTATACTATCTATCTACCTATAAACGCTATACCTATATTATATACTAGATATAATATAGTATTATACCTATTACTATAAGAGTTAGAGACTATAAAAAAGTAATTTTATCTACTTTATACTATTATAAAAGACTATATTACTATTCGAAGTAGTAGTATATATAACTAGCTACCTATATTCATATTATTATTCTTTTTATTCTCCTTGTTATTACTCTTTATAATAGTCTACTACTACTAGATTATAGTAGTAATATAGCGAAGCTATAAGACGTTCTACTAGTTAAGGCTCTAGCTTAGGGAAAGGGTAGTATAATAGTCTTTTTAAATGTTATAAATATACTAGCCGCATTTAGTATTTATAGCTCTTATTCTAGTAAGTATAGTAATAATATTTAAGAGCTATATTATTACTAGTATTAATAGTAGCATTAAAGATAATATAAGACTTTAAGAATAGATACATAAACTCTATAGCCTATAGATAGGCACGAGTAACTAGTATAAAGATAGTAATCTAAGCTTAATAAGATAGAATAGTAGCTATAGCTATAGTATAGAACTTATATCTACCTATAGAATCTATAGCTATATTAAGTTAGTACTATACTCTTATGTATATATTTAGTAGCGCTTACTAATACTATAGCTACTATACTTACTACTAGAAGTCTAGTAGTAAGTATAGTAGCTATAGTTATAGTAAGCGCTACTAAATATATACATAAGAGTATAGTACTTAGTAAAAGGGCTAAGACTATATTAGTAGTAGTTATATAGTCTACTTTATATAAGGGGCGTATAAAGCTACGCTTTAGTAAGAAGGCGGAAAAGAGCCTAGTTAATATTATTAATATTACTATAATTACTATAAAAGGAAAGATTAGTACTATAAATATAGAAAAAATTATTAAGTAGTTACTTATCTATATTAGACCTAGTATTCTCTATAAGAGACGCTTTAGTATATATAAGTAGTTTAACCTCTATTATAAATATTAGCTACTATTCTATAGATCTTATAGTGCAGATACCTACTACTACTTTTAGCTAAAGAAGAAGAGCTTATAGTCTCTACTTTATATCTATATATAGGCTTATAATTTAGATAGTTTAGATTATTACTACTACTACCGCTACTACTAGTTGCGGTAGTAGTAGTGCTACTAATACTAGGCTATTTTAAAATAATAACGCTTATACTAACTTAATTAATATAGAGAACTTAACAGGTAAATATAGGAGGATATAATTAAGAGTTATTAGTTAGATAGAGATTATAGAGTTTATAGTATCTTTAATCTATATATAGCGGAGATTACTAGCGCTATTCTATATATACTAGCGTATACTAGTATATATTAGAAAGAAGTAGCCTATATATAGCGTAGAGACTTTAAGCACGTATAGTATAAATATAACTTATAAGAGAATTACATTATATATAGTAATTATAGTATTATATATAAGGTCTATAGTTTAAATCCACTTTAGATCTTACTTTTTAAGAATATATTATATACGCTTATAGTGGCCTATATTCTGTTCCTTACTTTCTTCTTTCTATTATAAAAGATCTACAGTTCGAGCTTACCTTAGAAAGTACTTTTCTATAGATT
Source organism: Coniosporium apollinis CBS 100218 (assembly GCF_000281105.1). NCBI lineage: Eukaryota > Fungi > Ascomycota > Dothideomycetes > Coniosporium > Coniosporium apollinis. The sequence goes on from NW_006913281.1 coordinate 211,678, forward strand.
CTTGAAACTATTTTAGTATAAAACGAGTACACCTCATTAAAAATACTATTAAAGGTAGAAAACTACTACTTAGTATATATATCTAAATTCTCTAGATCTTTCTACTTTCTAGTATATTCTATATTACTAATCTATAGAACATTCTAGAATCCAATAGAATCTTTAGTAGTAAGCTTAATTATTAACTAACTAGTTTTACTACTTACTACTTAGTACTTAAAGCTAAAAAAAATAGATATCTTATAGTCTTAATAGACTATAGACTAAGAAATTTAGAGATTTTCTTGTGATTTATATATTTTTAATACTTATTAAGTAATTTAAAACGGCTCTAAGTGCTTTAAGTACTTTAGGTAAGATAGTCTATTTATAAGCACTTACAAGCGCTCGAAACACTTAAAGCTATTTAAAGAAAAATAGCCTTAATTAAGTAAGTAAAAGATTTCGTAACATAGTTTAGATACAATATTCTTTAGTATCTAGATCTTCTGTTATTCCGAGGTTATTAATATACTTAATAAAACTGATTCTCCACCGTATACTACCTTAGTAAAAACTATAATTACCTCTAAAATTCGTATAGCAAAAACGCCTATAACGCGAAAATAAATACTATAGATTAAAACTATAAAAAGTGTTAAGATAAATTCTTAGTTTTATTATATACTATTAATATATACACTTTATAGCCCTCTATAACCGCTAGTGCAAAAGCCTTAGAAATTTAAAATTTTAGCTAAAACTTAATTACAACTATATTTGCAACTATAGAGCTATAAGAGCTAGTAGTTATAGCTAGTATGCTACGGCTGTAGCTAGTACTATAGCTTAGCTACTAAAATACTAACTACTAACTATACTAATTATACTAACTGCGCGCGTGCTTTAGGTTACTAGTTTAATCTCTAGTAGAATTATACTTTTTCTTTTTAGTTATAAGGTAGATATAGACTCTTAGGGGTACTATATAGCCTATAAAGGGTTATTTAGGTATAAAAGTAACTGTATAGCTCTAAAAATATATATAAAGCTTAGAATCTTAATAGAAAACTTAAAAATTCTCTAATTTTATCTATAAAATAGTAAGACTATAACTTTTTATATAGCTATAAGACAAATGTATACTCTATTTAAAGTAAAAAGTATTCTATAGCCTAGATATTTAAAATAGCTTATATTAATATACTTATTAAAATTAAATAGAAATAGAATATAAGCTATATAATAAACTAAACTAATAGCTAAAATAGCTAAGTTATATACTAAACTAGAGACTATACTAAAAGTAAAACTATATCTTAAACTATAACTAGGACTATAATTTAGATAGAAGTTAGTAATAGCTACTTTTTATAATTCTATAAAGAGACTAGAGTAAAGTATATTGTAAAGAGCAAACTATAAAAGTAAATAGATAGTAAAGTAAAAAGTAGGCTACTAAATAAAGTAGAAACTAGACTAGAGACTATACTAGAAACTATATTAAAGACTATACTAAAAGCTTAGCTAGAAACTAAACTAAAATCTAGAATAAAAAGTAAATTAAAATAAAACTAAACTAAAAACTAAACTTAATAGTTACATGAAAGGAAAGTTAAGAATTAGATTATACTAGAGTATAAAAAGAGAACTATATAGTAAACTAAGTAATAAACTAGAAATTAAACTTAGTAGTAAGCTAAAAAGTAGATTAAGATAGAAACTTAATTGTAAGCTAAAAAGTAAACTAAGGTATAAACTAAGATATAAACTAAAATATAAACTAAGATACAAACTAAGATACAAACTAAGATACAAACTAAGACATAAACTAAAAACAAAAATAAGTAGTAAACTAAAAAGTAAACTAGATTATAGATTAAGAGATTTAGTAAAAGATGAACTAAGAACTAAGCTAGAAAATATACTAGAAAACAGAGTAGAAAATAAGCTAAAAAAGAATTAAAATAAAACTAAAAAGATACTAAAATATAGATAAAACAAGAATTCTTTTCTATAGAATAAAAAAGCTAGAGGAGATTTAAGAGAGAGAATATCCCTTATCTTTAAAAAGAAAATAGAGGGTATAAGGGGGAGAAGTCCTCTTAGAAAGTAGAATATCTAATTCTACTAAAGTAGAAAGAATTAATATATATAATAAGATAAAAAGCTAGAATAAATTATAGACTATAAACTAAACTAGAAGCTACAATAGAAACTAGATACTAAACTAAGCTAAAAACTAAGCTAAAAAGTGAATTAGATATAGATTATATTAAAGATAAAGCTAAAATATTAATAAGAAAGTAGTTTAAACATAGAATAAAATTAGAAACTAAAAGATAGACAAAATAGTAAATTAAAGCTAAAATTTAAGAATTAATTAAGAGATAAACTAAGAGATTAACTAAGAGATAAACTAAAAAGAAACTAAGAACTAAAGAAAGAGAAACAGTTTTTTTATATATAGAATAAAGAAAATTAGGGGGGGGGGGTTTAAGGAGGGGAACGCCCCTTATATCTAAGAAAAAGAAAGATAGAGAGATATTAAGAAAAGATATACTCTTAAAAATCTATGAATAATAGATACTCTTTACTAATACTCTAAACCGTTTTAGTATAAAACGGGCACACCTAGTATACTTCTATATAAAGTGTTTTCTTTCTATTAGGCTTATAGACCTTTCAATCCTTGTGTAATATCTTATATACTATCTAATTAATCAAGTTCCAATATCTAGCCTTCCTGCATCGTGACAGGTATTGTACGTACTCTACGCCTCCGCCTCACGCACCTTCGAATAACCCTCTAGGAACCGCTTCCGCAATCCATAACGGTTAAGAGATCTAAGGTACCACTCGCGCAATCCGTGATACTGGAAACCCCTGTCGAGCCCCAAATGCTCCTTGCGCCGGTACAACCATGTCAAAAGCAGCCCGGCAAACGATGCACCCAGCAGAGTCGCTGCAACGGTCCCTCCAGTTCCATGACGATGCTGTGAGTGAGGATAATACGAGGAAGAATCAAGATCGGTCTCAAGTGTCACATTCACAACTCCTGGATTCTTGCCTGTCATGTCTTGTCCTTCCGCTGGGTGTATTCCGTTGCAACCGGAGTTGTCGCATGAGGGTGAGAGTGCAGCAGAGGGGATGAACGTCCTGACAACCGAGGAACGGCGCATCTGCTTGCCGTGCCGATCAATCGCTTCGGCGAAGGTGTAATTGTAAACTTCCAGGATTCTGGTGGACGTCTCGAAACCCGTCTTGATGGCGCTGCTAATCATCTTCCAGGGGCCCTTGGCGGTATCGCCGGCATAAAATTTCCAGGAATGAACCTCGGTCGCGCCGTTCCATGAGACGTAGGACACCAAACCAGAATCGTTATTGCCCGTACGCGAGTAGGTCCAGATTGTGGGCGAAGTCCTTGGAGTCGCTGTCCAGTTGGATTTGTAGCAGCGATACATCATGACGTTGGAGCCCCAGTAGGCTAATTTTCCATACAGTACAGGCTCCCCTATATCAGAGTGCTCAGAGAAATATGCATGGTCCCCCCAGCCTATAAAGGCATGGCCATTCGGGAGCAGCTGGAAGTTTCCCTGCGAGCCGGCGGATACACCGCCTTCCTGATCTGGAGCTTCCCAGGTGTATAGTAGATATGCTGTCCTGTGAACGTGATCGATACTAACAACCATCGCTCGTGACCATTTGTTGGTGATGTTGAAGGTGTTGCTGGCGTTGTCGAACAAGGACAGGATGGTGTGTGTAACGTTCTCCTTCAACCACCGCGCGTGGTGCTGGCTCGAGAAATTGAAATCATTCAAGCGGAAGTCGGAATTTGCCCCATGCAACTGCCACAGCACGCGACCATCTTGTCCGGATATCTTGTATATGCAATGCATATGGCGGGCCGAGATCAGGTAGTCGCCCTCGTCGTTTTTGTCGATGGAGTTGATGTGGAAGTAGTCCCAGGGCGTGTCCTCCGCTAGCCCGTTTCCACTTGTATCGGTAGTCCCCGCCATGGTGTAACTAGCGGTTGGAGATATGTGATCCAGGCTGCGCCATTCGAACATCAGCTCGCCAGTCTCGACATCCACCTCTTGAAACACGCCGTCAGTAATCCAACCCATGCCTCCGCCTATACCATAAGCGCTCAAATCGTACGTCCGAGGTTGGTAGGCCGTCAGCAATGCCCTCCTTCCCTCATCTAGGAGGCGGAACTCGTGCATGTCGCTCGGAGGCGCTGAGCCACTGCTTTCGACTGTCTTGACCACGCGGTAATTTTGGTCGATGATGATGCCTCGTCCCCTTGCGAAGCCGTGATGCTGATTGCCTTGGAAGCAACACAGATGGTCGGCGCCATGGTACCGGCAGACTCGAGGCGCGTGGGCGGTAGAGGCTCCAGAGGTGCCGGCGCCAGACCAGACGAGGTTCTGCACGCATCCAGGTCAGTAGGCACGTAGTCTTCCGGTATACAAACCGTAACACGTACTCCATAGTTGTCGTATATGTAAGGCCCGGAGTCGATATTGCGGTATGGGGCGAGGAAAATGTACCCAGGTGTGACGGCTTCAGGCTTCAGGATCTCCAGGTGGATGGCCGGAGGGTGAAGATCGGGACGCTGTACACATATGATCAGACGCGTCCCGTCTGGGGTCACGGCAGGCGTTAACTCACTGAAAAGAAGACGGAGGTCGGAGAAGTCTCATTATTTAGCTGGGCCAGCGCTGTCGAGACACAGCACAAGAGAAGGGCGAGAGGGAAGTAACAAGCATGGCAGAACTGCTGCCATGGCAGAGACGTAGCGGGAGACATTGATGGAGCGGTGCTGAGAGACAGCCCACCGAACAGCTCTCGGATCTGAACTGATGGATGGCTTACCTGCAGAGACGATGGCTAGGGCAAGGGTTGATCCCCGTCGGGCGCCTGCAGCGATTGCGTGCGTGCAACCTTCCTATCGACATGCGGCGACGGCTTCCTGCTCATCTCGCCGGAGGCTGCGTTACAGACAGGAAGGAGCTTTGTGGCGGGTGTTCGACGGACGCCGCATGATGGATTGTGCTGAGACACGCGTCCAAGTACATACCTCCTTGTGGAGCCGAAACTAGGCCCGCCTTGTCGGTAGCCTAAGATTAGACCAGGTGGAAACAACATTGTCCTCCGAAGAAGTCTTGAGGGCTCAGTTTTCGTGACGATGGTTGGGATTTGGAAAGTAACAGAGTTGACATTAAGCCATACATCAGTACCGTGCAACGCTATCGATGTTTCTGTAACCGAGTTCCCTCTACGGGTAATCAAAATCTCCACCACAACCGCAGAAGACTGCCCATCAATATCTATGGAGTTCGTGTCATTACTGCTGACTCTAAAGCCTGTGATAAACGCCAATTGCCCTTGTACCTGCAACTCCTAATCCCTCCTGATCCAAGACGAGACTTCTCTGAGAAAGGATGAACGGCAGCCTTGACTATTGCGTGTCCGTTTCACGCTCGAATGGCGCCAAGGTTGTTGGCAACACTGCCCAGTAAAACGCCAGAATGACGCATAGCTAACGACGATGCGAGCACTGTAGCTGCCACGCCAGACCCGTAGACGAGATAGCGGAACAAGACATTCTTCAGTTGGTCGTGGTTTCTCTTGCGACATCTGGTGACGAACTTCTCGGTGTCGTTCGAGTGTGGGAATTCCTTGTTCTCCGGCACAGGAACTTCAAGGAAGTCGCAGAGCGGGCCCCAGCCCTCGCTGACACTGTAGTTGAGCAGCTTCTCTGGCGGAACAAGTGACCGCACTTCCGCATAGTATTCTGTGAAGACTTGCTTGCCGTGCTTCCTGAAATCGCCTCTGAAGAAACACGCCCAGAACTTGTGGAGCATGGGCTGGTAAAGCGCTGCGGCCCAGTCACCCAATTTGGCAACTAGAACCAGCTCCGGGTCGTTTGCTCGCCAGTCGACGGTCTTCAAGCATGAACTGCGTGGAAGGGGTCAGCGGCAGAGGTATACAAAAGCGAGAGAACTTACGCGTGCCAGGAGTCCACATCTCTCGTAGTCAAGATAACTTTGGCGTCCGGATAGGCCTCAGTCAGCTCTTGAGCAAAAGCGACGCAAGGCCAATCGCACACTGCCTGCATCGCGTCAGGGGTTGCTTCCAGAAAGTTGAGACCAAGTGGCAGATGAGCCGTACCTGGCAGTGCCCGAAGAGCTTGTCCCATTCCGTGCGACCAAATGTCCCGATTCCGTCGTACTTTGCCGCCAAAGCATCCTGCCACATCAAACAGTCCGGGGGGTTCTCGACGCTGGCAGACATCATGTGGTAACAATCGTCAAATCCAAGCTCCTTGAGGGCAGCACGCAGAGCTTCAGCCAGACATCAGTGGTTGATAAAGCTGGCTTCATTGAGATGTCTCACAAGCTGTCCCTGTCCTTCCAAGCCCCAACGCCAGGACCCTCATCGGGACAGTCCTCCGGCATTTCCTTCGATCAATCTCCGTATCGTCAGGCGTGAAGATGTCGGTGACGGGTCTCGGCGTGTATGCTTGGCCAGGTCGGAAAGCCATTGCAGATCGTGTCGAGCGAATTCGAGGAAAGGAAGCGCAAATGAAGTTATGTGGACGGAAAGAAAAAGGGAAAGGAATCGAGGAAAAGAAAGCACCGCGGATGCTCTCAGACTTCGTGAGCTATCATGGCCCGCGATGAACAGCGTGTTATTGACAGGCACGATCGAATATTTCTCACCAAGGCGACCCACATATCAGTGGTAGGCGGCGTCCACCCTTCCGGGAAAACTGCATGTTGCACCTACTGACAACTTTGTTTGTGCCGCGTATGTTCAAGGCACCCGCTTGCCTCGAAAGGCAGGGAATCATGGGAAGCATGCATTGTGGGGGCGTGGGAGGCATCATCGACTGAGCTTCCTTCCTTCTCACAGGGCATAGGAAAACAGTGCGCCTCTCGATAGGAGGCGACGTCTCGACCTGGATCCCTCGTTGCTTGGCATTTCTATGGTGGCCAGCGACTCTGGTTGGTCCGTGTTTTCGGGAACACTACTGCTGCAAACTCGTGCAGATATCTTTATCTCTGAGCCGGGATTGCTGGTGCTGGCGGTGGCAGATTTCCAGAACCGGGCGTAGGGCCTACCATGAGCTCAATGGCTTTCGTCTCCCGCTGAAGCAATGTTGTGAGACTTCCCAACGGGTCAGTAATGTGTGCCATTGCAGCCGGCTGTTACGATACTCTGGGCCAAGCTGTGTCGTGTCCTGTCGCACCTGGGCAGTCATCAATCAGCGTCGTTGACTTCATTAGGTCGCGGCTGTGGCGCTTTCGGCTCGCTAGGGGAACCGCCATCCGAGTGTCCACAAGCCCAGCTGGCAGGGCAAACACCAAACACCCGACCTTCATGCTCTAAGAGTCCGTTGCGCACTGTAGACGCTGCTCACGGCGCATCGAACACGCTCGGCTATCGGACAATCAAGCTGCTCGAGCTAATCACAGTCAGACGAAGCACACCCCATATCTATCTTTGATCCGGGCCGGGCTTTGGGCCCCTCATTCTGCAAGCTGCTCAACGACAGTAAACCCTGGCTCCAGTCCGCAAATGGCAGCAGCGCATGCGGTCCGCCACAAGTGATCCTCCTCTCCCGGACGTCTGCTGCGGACACGAAGCAGGGCTGTCGAACGTCCTCCAAGAGGAGCGCGTAATCCATGCCTGACGTCCGTTGCTGGACACTCCAGCGTCTCATCCAGCTTGCAAGATGAAACAAGAACAGCAAACCGTCGCTCGAATCACGGCATGAGTCGATCTCTCCTGTAGATGGCCGCTTGCTGCACGATCTGCGGCTAATTTAGCTTCAATCGCCTTCGGCAGACCGGGCGCAAGGCTTGTTTGTAGTTTCACTAGTTCGTTCTCAGCACCTAAAGCAACGTAATCAAGCTCGCTATCCCGATTGATCGTGCGCGTACCGGCAAACAATTGGGGACTGTTCTCCGAAGTTGAAACAGCATTACGACGCTCACCGTGCACAGACGCCTTCCCGAATCGCCAGTGGTTGTTCCCATATGGCACTTCCCTGCACGCAACCTAATATAGTCGAAGCGCCTCCACGGCCTCCCTTGCCCGCCACTGCCACGCGGACGAGTAGGGAAGAGTTCATGGCAGAGTGACCAGGTATCTTATCTGGCCGTACTTACCTGTATCGCCGGCAGTGACTTCTGGAATATCGCCGTCCACCTACCTCCGCTACTTCGCAGCTTGACTCCACCAGCGATGGCTCATGCTGTCTCTGACGGGAGCGGCTGTCTCTCCGGTGTGAAGTTAAACCAGAAAGAAGACTATTGATCACTACTGGGTGTACTGGGTCCAACAGAATGTCGACCACATCTGCAGAGAAGTTCGACCAGATTGAAAGTCACCACCGCCATGGAAGATCAACCGGCGTCACGCGCTCGGTAATGGAAGATCAAGAACACAGCGCTGAGACAGCGATGCAGCCTGTAAGGCCGCCGCAGGCATCATGGACGTCAATGCCACACAAAGACCAACTAGCCATACTGGCACTCTCTCGTATGGTCGACTTCTTTCAAATGGCATCTCTCTCGACTTTTATGGTCCACCAGCTCCAGTCTTTCGATCCTTCTCTGCCGAATTCCTGCATCTCGCGTCAAGCCGGCATGCTACAAGGCAGTTTTACGGCAGCGCAGATAGTCACTGCCGTGTTATGGGGCCGGGTAGCGGATGAGCCCAATATAGGGAGGAAGAAAGTATTGTTAGTAGGGTTGATTGGCACGGCTTTCTCATGCATAGGACTTGGATTTTCGCGTTCCTTCACGCAGGCCACCTTATGGAGACTTCTAGGAGGCGCCATTAACGGAACAGTGGGTGCAGCGCGGACGATGGTGGCGGAGACCGTTGAGAAGCGTTTCCATTCACGAGCTTTCCTCTTGTTACCGGTTGCTTTCAACGTAGCGAACATCCTTGGGCCGAGTGAGTCTCCCCCTCTTTCCCAAGTTGATGACCTACTAACAGTGTGCCTTCTCACAGTCTTCGGCGGTATGCTCGTCGATCCGGTTACATCGTTCCCTACTCTCCTGGGACCCAGCTCCGTATTCGGGGGCCCAGAAGGCGTAGCATGGATGATCAAATACCCTTACGCTGCTACTAACATGCTCAGCGCAGCTCTTCTCTTCGCCGAGGCTGCGCTTGTCTACTTCTTCCTACGGGAAACACTAGCATCCTATGCCAAACGTGGCCCCAGCCCATTCGGCTGGCTTGACACCAGCAGAGGTCTTCTGGCCCGACTAGTACCGCGGCGAAAGAGCGACTACAAGGCCTTGGACCCATCACAGTCTGTCGGCCTTCTTGCAGGTATTGAAGGCGATGCGATCAACATGACAGAACTCAGCCCGGAAGGGTATCTGGAGAAGCCATTCGCAAAGCCGAAGCTTTCATTCTCTAGGCTATGGACCTCAAACGTCGTTCTCACGTTACTCTCTATTGCAATATTTGACTTCCATATGGGGTACGCGCTCCTTCCTGGTCTGCTGCTCTCATCTGACGTGATCATTAGCGCCTTCTCCAGCCTATGGATCATCTTCCTGTCCACCGAACGCGCTGAAAAGCACCATGCCGCACGCTCTCCGTCTGATCCGTTCTATTTTGACGGTGGACTTTCCTTCCAGCCCACGGCAATCAGCTATGCGCTAGCCGTTATCGGCCTCGTAGGCTTGGCTCTCCAGCTGAGCTTGTATCCCTGGGCCAATTCACGGTTCGGGCTCATGCGCTGCTTCCGCTACTCACTGGTTTTGTTTCCTGTAGCTTATTTCCTCGCACCCTTTATATCGCTGCTCCCGTCCTGGACCGATGCGCCTCAACCAGCATCAGGGCCATGGATCTGGATAGGCATCAGCATGGTGCTAACCTTACAGGTTACGGCCCGCACATTTGCGCTGCCAGCCAGTATCCTCTTGCTCAATAACTCCAGTCCGCATCCTACTGTACTGGCTACCATCCATGGTCTTGGCTCCAGCACTAGCTCGATGTTCAGGACTGTTGGACCTATTGCGGCGGGATTCTGGTATGGTGTTGGCTTGGAGATGGGTGCAGTCGGCATGGCATGGTGGATCGTCGCTGGTATAAGCTGCATCGGTTGCATTGCGAGTTTTTGGATGCGAAATGGAAGCGGCCGTGAGATTCTGCTGCCAGGAGACGAGGAGTATCAGGAAATACAAGAGACACAGGCCAGAACACGGGATTGATATATCACATGGAAGCAAGCTGGACAGGAAGTCTTGCACTATGACTTCCGCTTGTGTTGTCCTTTGTATATGGTTTGGCACTACCCCTGTGGACCTTGAATCCTCTGTTTTCAGTCATGGCTGCGTCAATTCACATCACTCAGTTTCAAAGACTCCCAGGGAACACCGTGCACCAATTCTCCAGCCGTCCATGCTCTCATCAGGGCTCCATCCGCATGTATCTAGCTTCTCCTTCCCACACCCCTTCATTTGCAGTGAGCGGTGACCAGCGTTCATACCCTTTTGCGAGTCGAATTGAAGTGTTGATACGCGGGGCCTTCCGTTCGCGCCTTCCACACTCAAAGTGACCAAGAGAGCTGACTATCGTTGTATGAGACGCACAGTATCCAGAGGGTGTATCAAAGCTCCGAGCGACAGCCTGTTGAACCCTGGCTGCCATTGTGCTGCAACATCATCCGAGCTGGAACCTTTCTGGCTTGTAAGAGGATGAGTGCAAGACGGTAATCTCATGCTTAAAATTGAGCTTACGGTGGCAGATCTAACGGCCAGGTACATTAGTGGGTAGCCGACCACGTAACCAGTGCAGTTGCACGCAGGAACCAGTTTCTAGTTCTAAGATGCTTATGAAGACCATGGAAGTCTTCTAAGAGCCGACTATTTAGTCTTATAAAGGTGTCAGATATCTGAGTCATAGTGAGAGATTGCGATTCCTGCATGCTATGAACTTTCTTCTAAGTCCCTAAGCAGGATTTGTAGTTACTAGTAATGGCCCACGAAAGTGGACGAGCTGATTACTAGTAAACAATAGCCCTCGTATTCGGGCACAGCACTAACACAGTCTTGCCAGAGAAGGGTTCATACAATAGATAGTGACAAGTTCTGGGTCCTAACCAAAGTCTTCTAAGAGGACTGTTACAGAACACTAAATCTACTAGTACATATCAACCTGCTCGATCGCTTGGGTTGGAGCTATCCGCGATGGATCGTAGGCTAGAAACTTCGAAAATCTGTGCAGAAATCTCTGATCTGATGTGGCTTGTTAACCTCTTTCCTACCCAAAGTATCCACAGGATTTGACTTGGAGATAACCCATCGTAATCAGAGGCTTGTCAGGAGCGGTAGAGATTTAATTACTTAGCTTCACATTCTTCGTCATAGCCCATATCTGTTTTTCGAGTGTTGTTCTACGAACTTTGCATCGAAAAACTGCGGCGTATCCCAAAGGGCTTGGAAGAAGTTGCATCTCCCAACCCTTGCGTTGATTCTATTCAATACGTATAGTCGGCTCAATCTTGCTGCCGACTACAGCGGCTTACTATACTCCGCTTTGCTAGGTTGAGCTCTGTTACAAAGAGATTATCAAACGATACTAGGTGAGAATATAATCTCCGGAGCACAAAAGTGATAACGCTTTCGGCTATCACAAAATTGGACCGATCAAATCCTAGGCACATTGAAATGGCCTGTTGTCTCATAAGACTGGACGGACAGAGATGATCGGTGATTACGCGAAGTAGAGCTTCTTCGCTATCCTGTATACAAGCTGTCTATACACTTTGAGCTGATCCCCTAAAGTACACGTTCCCTTCTCCTCAATCCCGGCAAGCATATCAGCCAAGACATCGCCTTTCTATGACAACAGTTACTGGCTATCTTATGGTACACAGACCGTCCCCCTTCTGAAACACGAGGAAGAAGGAACATATGCAATCCCCGCCAGTATAATACACAATAACCAGCAACAACAAAGCGAAGCTTCTGGACAGGAGGCTGAACCACCACTTGCTGTCAAGTCCGTGAACTAGATGAGCAGCAAGATGGCAAGGGCAGCGTTCCGATCATCATACAAGGTCACCAATCGGAACGCCCCAACCGGTTCTACAGGTCCACAGCAAGCTTGGAGGCGGCGCAGCAGATCGAACGCGATCAGATCCGATGTGAGAACGCAACCCGCCTCCTTCCTCCCGTGAACACCTACCCCAGGCCGGCTTTACCAGTCTTGACAGTATGCGCAATCGGCTGCAAAATGCCCTTATTATTAAGCGCACCAAGGGCTGTACCCTGAGTCCACCCCATCTTTTCCAATAGCGCGCGGCCCTTGTTCCCAACACCGAGCTCAGGAGCGTTCGCCCCGACAACCTCGCCATCCGTATAGCTGACTCCAGCAGTAACGCCCCCGCCACCAGAGCGCCTAGGCACGACTCGGCCCTTTCCGGCCTTCTTGTCCATGCGGGGGAGGAAGCTACGCGTCATGCGCGCCTCCACCTTAGAGAAGAGGCGATCGTCGAACTCGCGTGTGTGGCTAGTCTTGATGAGGGTGGTGAAACGGCTTTTGCCTGAGCCGACAGACTTGGACTTCAGCCCGAGGGGCGAGGCGAACTGATGCACCAGAGCACGGCCGCGCTTGTCCATGGGCGGCAGGGCGCGACTCGTGTGAGACGAGCGGACGAATTCTTCGATTTCTAGTCTCAGCTGGGCAATGTTCATGCCTTCGCTGTAACGGGCGTTGAGGTCAGACTTGAACTTGTTCTTCTTGCCGAGGAGGCCTTGGGCACGAAGTTCTTCGCGTTCGGCTTTCTGGCGGCGCTTCTTCTTGCGATCTGCTTCCCAGGTGTTGCGGAGGGTAGTCTGGAGCTCATCATCGGACAGCTCAAACGGCATTTCCGCTTGGCGGCCCTTTGGCTTCTTAATGCTAGGTCGCTCGAAGTCCATAATGTCGAACCCGTTGTATGGGTCTTGCTCGAGCACGTCAGCCATGAGGCTGGCAGAAGGATAGTCACCTCTCGCTCTGCGGGATCGCTGGCGACCACCACTTCGACCAGCCGGCCGGAATAGGGCATCGAGGGTGGCCTGGAGTTCTTCTTCGTCACCCTCTTCCCTGCCCTCGTCGTCATCGAAGAGTAATAGCTCGTCCGAGCCCATCCCAAGCTCTTCCTGTTTTGCGAGAAGCCGTGCAATTTTTTCGTCAGTCATTCTGGCTATCCTGCGCTCGATGAGATCTTTTTCGTCTTCGAAATCCTCATCCGAGTTGATCCCGTCTTCATCATCTTCATCATCATCCGATTCGTCATCGAACCCATCATTTCCGACGTCGAAGTCATCTTCTTCGGAATTGGTAGAATCGCTGTTGCCAGTCTCTTGAGATGGGATGGAGCTCTCAAATAATGTTATGAGTTCCAACTGGCGCTCCGCAGTCAACAATGCACTAGGTATCCATCTTGCATCGTCGACTGTGTAGCCCTCGTACACAACCAAGTACTGAACTCCAGCCTCCCGTTCCCTCTTGTGCAAGATGCGCTCGATCTCTCCAAGCATCTCTTCTGATGTGCTTACACCTTCGAAGTCGTCCAGCATAGAGGGGTCCCAACCGTCATCAATCTTGACAGTTGACTGACGCAGAGCTTCTTCGAGTGGTGCTAGGATATCAACATCCGTCCCGTTGTTGTCATCTAGGGCAAGATCCCTAAGCAAGAAAGCAGACTGGCTGTCGGAAGGAGCGTCAGCGCCGAGCTGTTCCTGCGCGCGAATGTTCTCCAAGTAATCAGCGATGATCTCATCCTCTTGGTGTTGCTTCTTGGATCGCTTAGTAGCTCTCTTCAGCGGGGCAGAGCGCTCCCCCAAAGGTTGAGCATCTTGACCGACAGCAGGTTTGCGGGGCGAGGGTTTGCGAGGCGAGGGCTTTCGAAGTCTTGGCGGAGATTTGGGAGTTTCGTCAACAAATCTTACGGGTGCGTTTCTGCCTCTGAAAACCACCACTTCTTCACTGGATGTAGAAGGCGTCGGCGAAGCGCTGCGGAAGGCAGGCGGAGGGAGCTTGGGCGGCGCTGCGAAGCCTGAACCCGTGGTGTCGACAAAGAAACCAACTGCAGGCGCACCGCTGGAACCCCCGGTAACACCATGTGGGCTGCTCTCGATCTTGATATCCACGTCACTGCTCGATGCGGATGCAGATGAAGTGGCCTCTTCCTCGCTTTGGATCTGCATACGGGCCAACGCATGCTCTGAGCAAGCAACGTCGCCACGCTCCAGAGAGTTCCCTTCCGCCCCCGACTCTTCTCCTGCTACCTCATCTTCCCTGGTGCCTTTTAGATCGCCAGCGCTCACGAAGTTGATCACGTTGTGACGCAACTTCTGGTCCGTAGACCAGAAGGAGTGGTGTCGTGCGGTATTCCGAGCTTCATCGCTCAGGGAGAAATGGGCAGGCTTAGAAGCTGTGCGTGCAAATGAGCGGAGAAGTGCGGGAAAGGCTCAGATCTACCCACCACTGTGGTTGTCGGTGAAAGAGCTCGACGACTGTGGGACGAAAGAGCCAGAACTGCGGACGTTGTTGTGTCCACTCCTTGTGGGAGTGGCTGGCAGCTTGCCACTGTTGCGGCCGCCTTTCTTCGTTCTTGGCATTCGGACGCCTCTTCCCTAGGACAAACGACGTCTGACGGCTTTACCAGTCTGTGAACTCGGAACGCTGAGAGGAGAGTTGTGAGTCGTGAGTCGTGAGCCGTGAGTCGTGAGAAGCAGAGGCAGAAGGTGGCGGTAACTTACCTAGACTTCATTGACGTGGGGCGATACATGGACGGAAATATAAATTACAAAAAATACATAAAATACATAAAATACCATCTCTTATCGTTAAGAAACCCCTCTCCAGTGCGTGCGACATCCACGTCGGTAGGTACATACCAGGTGCCAGGTGCCAAGTGCTAGGTAGGTAGTTAGCTCAAGCTCCAGCGGTGCGTGTTCCAGTCGATCTGACGACCACAATACCTACCTCCCTTCTGGAATCTGCCATGACCGGATAGATCTCCACAGCTTCTTTCCTCCGGCTCGGTTTGTCTCTTAGTCTCCTCAACATCAGGCCGCCTCGTCGTATATACCTACCCATGCCAAACCCAGCCCAAGCGTCACGGGCGTGCTTGACAAGCGCATCACCGGACACCGTCCCCAAAACCCTCACCTTACCTCCTCTCTTCCCACTTCCGCACGCAACATGAGCAACCTCGACAACCTCGGGCGCTACAGCAAGCGCGTCGTCCAGTACTTCTGGGACCCGATGCCGCGCAACGACGAGCCGAACCTGCCCGTCTGGTGCCTGGGCGAATGCTACGAGGCACGCAGCCAGATGGCAGGCAGCGAGCCGTACACGTCGTCGCCGAGCGCACCGAACGGCGCTCCGCTTTCGACCTCGCATGCTTCTTCGACGACCGACAGCAGCAGGAGTCGGAGTAGCAGTGGTGCTGAAGACACGGCCGCCGGAGATGCGGATGCAGGGTGGCCGAGAGCGTTCCTGGACGACTTCGAGAGCAGGATCTGGCTCACGTACCGCTCGAACTTCGCGTCGATACAGAAGTCGGAGTCGCCCAAGGCGGTGGCGAGTTTGAGCTTCTCTGTGCGGCTGAAGCAGCTGGGGAACCAGGGAGGCTTTACGTCGGATTCGGGCTGGGGGTGCATGATTCGGTCGGGGCAGAGCTTGCTTGCGAACTCGCTGGTGATGCTGCAGCTTGGGAGGGATTGGCGGAGAGGGCAGAAGCGGGAAGAAGAGCGCAGGATATTGTCGTTGTTTGCTGACGATCCGACAGCGCCGTTCTCGATACACAGGTTTGTTGAGCACGGGGCGAAGGCGTGTGGAAAGCATCCTGGAGAGTGGTTTGGACCTTCTGCTACGGCGACGTGCATACAGTAAGCTCTAGGCATCGAGATATATTGTGTGGCTACCTGACTTTCTTAGGGCACTATCGAACGGCTATCAAGACGCTGGATTGAAGGTCTACATCACCGGCGACGGCTCCGACGTCTACGAGGACGCCTTCATGAAGATAGCCAGATCGACCGATGGCTCTTTTCAACCTACACTCGTTTGCGTCGGCATACGATTAGGCATCGATAGAGTCACACCCGTGTACTGGGAAGCTCTGAAGGCGGCTCTGCAAATGCCTCAGTCCATCGGGATTGCTGGGTAAGTGCCTCCCAAAAAACCGCGCGAGTATGTGTCAAGTGGACTGATTCTTTGGGCAGCGGCCAGCCATCCTCTTCCCACTACTTCATCGGCACTCAAGCCGACCACTTCTTCTACCTGGACCCGCACACCCCTCGCCCATTCCTCCCTCTCCACGCCAACCTCGATGACTACACAGCCGAGGATATCGACTCCTGCCATACGCGCCGCCTACGCCGCATTCATGTCAGAGAAATGGACCCGAGCATGCTGATCGCTTTCCTGATCCGGGATGAGGAAGATTGGAAAGACTGGAGACAGGGGATACAAGAAGTGCAAGGCAAAGCCATCGTCAATGTAGCTGACCATGAGCCGGCGCTGCACGGTAGTGTCGAGAGAGAGGGAGCAGTGGACGAGGTTGAAGCGCTTGACGACGATGAGGATGGGTTGCAGTGAGTGAATTGGGCTGGTTCCAATGGTTTCGCGCGATTTGCAGAGGCGTTGTTCTGTTGGTTGAGTGGACTTCGGGGCGCGACGGTGTTGCATTGTTCGGCCGTTTCAGAATGCTCATGGGTTGGTGTAGCGGCGTATACGAGCGCCGATACCCTGGAGAGCCATCCTATCAATACGCAACCCTATCATCCCCGGTTTTTGACCACTCTTGATGCGCGAGATTTTCGCGCCAGAATGTAAACAACGCCGGCCTGCGCGGCTGCGAAGCAGTTCTTCCATGGCAGAATTAGCGCTGCGCGTTGCGTGCCTAAGATGACAAAGCGGTCGATATCCACGAAGCGTGATGATGCTCCAGATGCCAGCTGTTTCCGCGGACTGCAGTAGCACGTCTTGCATCCTGACATTAGATGATCGAAAGCTCCAAAACACGGTAGCTAGATTGTCAGTGCATCACCTGTCAGGTTCGATGTCACAAGACATCCCAAAGTCACTGAAGCAAGCGGGACTCAAAAGTAGAGAAAGGATCTTTGATTCCTCCTCAGAGAGGGTGTATCATACAACGCTCCATGATATCCCAGATCCCTGAACCGTGAAGACATGTGGCTCAGGCCAGAGCAAAAGCAACCCATCCCATGACGCACTGATGAACCGTAAACACCTGCCGCAAAACCCGCCGGTATACCATCGAGCGGCGTAAAAACCCCTTCACCAAAAGAGCATAGATCTGAGAGCCCGCGAAAGGGAGAAGCCGTTTACTTGGTGGATGACGAGTACTTGGTGACGGCCTTGGTGCCTTCCGAGACGGCGTGCTTGGCAAGCTCACCGGGCAGGATCAGTCGCACACTGCGAAACAGTCAGAAAGGGCGCTTCAAGATGACAAGTGGATGGAGTGGTAACGTACGAGGTCTGGATCTCCCGCGAAGAGATGGTGGACTTCTTGTTGTATGCGGCAAGCTTAGATGCCTCGGTTGCGACGCGCTCAAAGATGTCTGAGTCACAAATCAGTACCGGATTAGGATCGCATTGTGCTGGAGGTCACATACCGTTGACGAAGGAGTTCAAGATGGACATGGCGCGGTTGGAGATACCAGTGTCAGGGTGGACCTGCTTGAGCACTGGAAACAAGACGCGTCAGCTTCGATGATCCTGGATGATGAACAAGGCTGGAACAGGTCCAGGCACGGAATGCGACCGTGATGCGGACGCGATCAGGCGATGAAGACGTACCCTTGTAGATGTAGCTGGAGTAGGTCTCCTTCCTGGTCTTGGTGCGCTTCTTCTTGTCACCAGAGGGAGCGGCGGTCTTCTTGCCAGCTTCCTTCTTCTCGGCGGGCGCCTTGCCAGCCGGGGCCTTGCCGCCAGTGGTGGGAGTCTTCTGAGCCTTTGGTGGCATTTTGAGTGTTATGTGCGGGTTGTGAGTCGAAAAAGCGCAAGTTTGATGTTTCGAGTGAAGCTGTTGATGGACGGATGTGTGTGAGTGATGGATGAAGCTGCGCGGCAGGATGGACGTGGATGGTGGATGGTGGATGGTGGATGGGAGCAGGAAATGAAGAGGAGCGCGGGTGGTGGAGGATACTTATGGGCAGTCGCGAGAGTCGGTCGCGTAATCGGCATCAACTCACGTCCGCTCGCGGCAGGGTGGTGCTTGGTGATGCGGGAAAGTACGCTAAGCCTCTTGCGGCAGGCGCTAGAGCCTCCGCGCACCGAATGATGGAGCGACCACAACAGCCCGACGCGACCAGCTTATAACTGCAACGCCGCCCCCCGACTGAAGCTCCCTCCCTCCTTCATCCACAGATTCTCATCCACACGCACCTATCTATCGCATCGCATCCCTCCCGTCGCATCCACCACTCCCATATTAACCACTCAAACCAAAACCGCCAACTTCAACCAAATCTCTCAAAATGACTGGAGGCAAGTCTGGAGGCAAGGCCAGCGGCAGCAAGAGCAATGCGCAATCGTAAGTCTTCCATTTTCGCAGGCTTTGCGCGCCGTTCCTTTTGGATGCTTTCAAGGCGCGCCTTCCGCATCACGCGTCCAACGGATACTAACTCCAATCCAGTCGTTCATCTAAGGCCGGTCTCGCATTCCCGGTCGGTCGTGTCCACCGTCTCTTGAGGAAGGGCAACTACGCCCAGCGTGTCGGTGCTGGCGAGTCATACCCTCTCAATCCAACTCGAATAGTCATCTGACTTTCTCAGGCGCTCCCGTCTACCTCGCTGCCGTCCTTGAGTACCTCGCTGCCGAAATCCTCGAGTTGGCTGGCAACGCCGCCCGCGACAACAAGAAGACCCGCATCATCCCGCGTCATCTCCAGCTCGCCATCAGGAACGATGAGGAGTTGAACAAGCTACTGGGTCACGTCACCATCGCCCAGGGTGGTGTGCTTCCCAACATCCACCAGAGTACGTCATCCAGCTCCATCCAAAGCGTATCAGATATACTGACTTTCATCCCAGACCTTCTGCCCAAGAAGACTGCCAAGGGCGGCAAGGGTCCCAGCCAAGAGCTATAGGTTTTCTCTGGGTCTTTGCTTTTCCGGCGTGGGTTTGGTGGTGCTTTTCACAATGACTTTCATGGGGTTTAGGGTCGGGGCAACTGGGTTCAAGGGCTACGGCTTTTCTGCACTACATCGGGACTGCTGTACATTATGTCCATGGAGATGGACGGAATCTGATGACTGACACTTGATTCTGCTTCTAATCTGCGCTCTGATTGTCATTTTGAAAACGTTTTAGAATTATGCTACCAGCTCGTGCTTTCGAAACATTAACATTTGATCCATTTCTACTTCCAAGGTCAGAAATTTCCTACCATGGTTTGTTCGACCAGAACTCCCAGCTTCCCTTGCAACTGCTGCATGAACGCCATCTGTAACGAAGAAGTACCCCTTTGTATTCGTGGTATATCTCCATGCTTTACAGATCTTTGTGGGCGTTGACATGCTGGAGGCTGAGCAAACCGAGGTGACACAGTCTGGCCATTGGAAGACGGCCTGCGTCTGCTTTCAGCTCACTGGGCAATCGGCTTGATAGTATTGAAAAATGAAGTCATGATGCACGAGTTTACGTGGATTAGAGACCGGCCGATCTACCGTACATCGCACCACAGCATTGCAGTTCGGCCAGTGGCAAGCATCAGTGCGTAAGAGCTGTGCCCAGGCACGGCTACCACTAGTAATGAGCAATGGGTATTGACGAAATCATAAAACCTTTACTGGCTGTTCGAATGATACGTGTGTTTACAATGGGTTCGTTTCTCGACGCCTGAACGTTCACCTTCCTTACAATATCATGTGCGGGGGTGCTAAAGACATCATCAGCGGCGTTTCAAGCTACTCGGTCAGCGAGCATGATCTTACGGTCGAGGATGGGCGCAGGTATGTTTCGTTCGAACTTCGAGCCTGTCTAGCACATCAGCACCGAGCTCAAACACAAGGACTCTGCGTCTCCATACCTCCTGGCGCAGTCGGTGGCCGATACGAATCCGGGTGCTGCCACTTCTTCAACAGGTCTTCGGTCTCCTGTATGAGGATCTTGTAGCGTTGTCAGCGTCCTGTCACTATTGCACTAGTCGAGGATTTGGGCGCGTACCCTCCGTTGTCTGGGCTCTGTGACATGTCTGTTCGCCTCGAAGAGCGAGCGGATGTAGAGCGCCTGTCCGCGCCAGAGGTATCTATGGACAGCCCAGTCGAGGGAGAGCTTAAGGGAGCGGCGGTAGAGGTGGCTGTGGGTAGCTGTTAGTGTTCTGTGCAACTAGATGGAGGTCTGACATCGATGCTGTGGTGCTCTCACAGGACGGCGTTCTTGCTGGCCATGCTTGCTACTGCGCTGGCGGCACAGCGTCAATTGGCGCCTGTCGCACTTTGTCCACGGCGAGGTATAGACGGCCGAGCTGAGTCAAGCTCGAAGGGTTGGCAGTGTCGCGAGTGACGAGAGTACTCCGTACGGGTGCGCAACGACGGAGCCGCTCTCCGGCTGATGCCGTGTTGGCACCCGCGCCAGCTCCACCGCAGGCCCAAGGCCCAAGGCGCAAGCTGCAAGCAAGCTGCAGAGCTCTCCTCACTCGTTGTCCCGCCGTGTCAAACCAACAACCTCCAACCCCTAGGATCCTCATCTCGTATGCTGTTGTAGAGCTCGCGGTCCTGCTGCTTCTGCACAATGGCCAGCTCTCAATGTTTGCGCAGAGTCGCGGCAGCGAAGCCTCAGATGCGGTCATCCCCTCTCCTCCGCGCTTCGTACCTCAAGCCTGCGCATGCTGTGGCGGCTGTGAGGTCTTACTCTGCACGCTCGCCAGCATCGAGACCTTCCCTCTTCGCGTCTCCTCTATCGTGAGTCCACATCCCCCATTGCCTCGGCCCTGAGCGGCCTCCGCTGACGTACAAGCAGGAAAACACCGTTGATACCACACACCGCTTCCTTCAGTCTCACCCACAGATGCAATGGTTTGAGCCTCCGTCCACTCGAGCGCAAGAGCAGGCGTACCTGACGAGTACCACAGCGGAGAAGATCGTCAAAGTGCCGGAGATGGCCGAATCCATCACCGAGGGCACGCTGAAGCAGTTCTCGAAGCGTAAGTGATCAACGACATGGTCAACCAGATATATGGCAGGCTCTACGGATACGTCTCTAATACCTATGCCAATGCAGAGGTTGGCGACTACGTGGAGCAGGACGAGGAAATTGCCACCATCGAGACAGACAAGGTACACAAGGAGTAGTGAACAGCACAGTAGAGCGATGAGAGCTAAGACTTCTCAGATCGATGTATCAGTCAATGCGCCCGAGGCCGGCACAATCAAAGAGCTACTTGTCAAGGAGGAAGACACCGTCACAGTAGGGCAAGATCTAGTAAAGATGGAACTCGGCGGCGAGCCTTCAGGTGGACAATCCGAGACGGCCAAGCAGGAGCCCAAGGCGCCCGCATCAAGTGACCAAGAAACCTCCTCGCAGCCAAAGGGCGGCCAGGAACAGGAATCCAAGCCCCAGCAGCAGGAGGCCAAGCCAGAGCCTCCCAAGCAGGAATCCAAGCCGCAACCGCCACAGCAGGAGAAGAAGCCATCCCCGCCACCGCAGCCAACCAAGCAGGACAAGAAGCCGGACCCGCCAAAGAAGGAAAAGGACGAGCCGAAGAAGATGGAGCAGCCGTTCGGAACCCGGGAGGAGCGCCGCGTCAAAATGAACCGCATGCGTCTGCGGATCGCCGAGCGCCTAAAGCAGTCCCAGAACACCGCCGCATCGCTCACCACCTTCAACGAGGTCGATATGTCCTCCCTCATGGAGTTGAGGAAGCTGTACAAGGATGAGATTCTCAAGAAGACCGGAGTCAAGCTTGGCTTCATGAGCGCTTTCTCGCGCGCGTGCGTCTTGGCGATGAAGGACCTCCCAGCGGTCAACGCGTCCATTGAGGGACCTGGCGGTGGGGATACTATCGTGTACCGGGACTATGTCGATATCAGCGTGGCTGTGGCGACTGAGAAGGGCCTTGTGACGCCTGTCGTACGGAACGCTGAATCGCTCGATATGGTTGGCATCGAGAAGGCGATTGCCGATCTCGGAAAGAAGGTTCGTGAACACCACAGCCGTTGCGTGAAGTATACTGACCGGTACAGGCACGCGATAACAAGCTGACCATTGAGGATATGGCCGGTGGCACCTTCACAATCTCCAATGTAAGCTCATTCAGCTTCTAGCAACTACGCAAATCATCTGACGGCTTTACAGGGAGGTGTGTTTGGCTCATTGATGGGCACGCCTATCATTAACCTACCGCAAACCGCTGTGCTCGGCCTGCACGCGATCAAAGAAAAACCTATTGCTATTAACGGCAAAGTCGAGATCCGACCTGTAAGTGCTATCCTGCTACAGTAGAGGCGGGGGGCTTTGGGAACTAACGATCCATAGATGATGTACCTCGCTCTCACGTATGACCACCGCCTTCTGGATGGCAGGGAAGCAGTCACGTTCTTAGTGAAGGTCAAGGAGTACATTGAGGACCCGCGCCGCATGCTGCTCGGTTAAAATGGATCATTGTTGTACATCGCCAACAGCATTGCGCGTCCAGTATCACGTCACGTTTTCTTGTACAAAGCACAGCGGTTGTTGTGGCCTTGCCGCATTCGGGGCTCTGGTGTATGATAAAATATTTTCATTTTGGTTCAACTAACGCATGAAGTTACCGAGACTTCCCGTAGCCGTGCTCAGCTGATTTTCCTGCCCTGTCCAATACCAGTGCCCCATGTTCTGAGAAATTCCGTCGTTGGGCATGTCCCGCAATTCTCTCAGCCCACTGCCTGAATCCATAGCGTCCGCTCCCCAACGCATCTCCTACTCCAATCTTGCATTATTCTTCGCACTCGCCTCCGCTGTCATCTTCAGCGCAACCGGCGCGTCCTCCTTGGGCATATAAATCTCGACAAACCTCAAGGCATCACTGTCCGCAAACTCCTTATCCTCGAACAACCTCTCGACCTCCTCCTTCGTCTTGACCTGGTACGTTTTCGCCTCACCCTCCTTGGCCCCAAACGCAGCCGGCAGATCCTTATACCGCCACGTCTGCACATCATTGTACGGCGCGTCCCAGCCGTGGATGTAGCGCTCGATCGTATACCCCTCGTTGCAGATTACGAAGATAATCGGGTTCAGCTTGTTGCGCAGCATCGTGCTGACTTCCTGCGCCGTGAGCTGGAAACTGCCGTCGCCGGTAAACAGGATCGTGCGCCGCAGCCCGAGTTCTTTGGCCGCGAGCGCGGCGCCCTGGCATGCGCCGGTCGCGTAGCCGATGCTGCCCCATAGCACCTGGCTGATGGCCGTGACGTCCTTGGGGAAGCGCGTCTCCCATATGCCGAAGTTTGCTGTGCCCGTCTCCGTGATGACGACGTCGGAAGCCTGCAGCCATTGCCCCAGGCGCGGCCAGAACCAGGCCTGCGTGATCGTCGGGTCCTTGGAGTTGCGCTCGGCTTGCGGGATCGTGTTGCTAGGGACGGGTCCGGCTTCGATGTTCAGCTTGCCCATCTTCTGGGTTACCTTGCGCAGAACCCCGTTCATGCGCACGCCAGGGTACTCGGAGTACCGCACCCGGATGTAGTTGCTGTGGAAGTCAATGGTGCGGAGCTGGGAGACGCGGTAGGTGAAGCCGGCGGTGTTGAAGTCGGACTTTATGGCGCCGATGCTGAGGACGAGGTCCGAGGACTCGACGCGCTCACGCACGCCGGCGTTGGAGCCGTCGCCTGCGTAGACGCCGCCGTAGTTGGGGAGGGTTTCGTTGACGGCGCCTTTGCCCATCGGCGCGACGAAGGTGGGGATGCCGGACTTGGATATCAGTTCGTGGGTCTCCTCGAGAGCTCGATGGCGGATGGCGCAGGCGTCGACGAGGATGATGGGGTTCTTGGCGGCGTGGAGGGCGCGGAGGACGACGTCGACTACGTAGTCCTCTTTCTCTGGCTCGTTGGGCGGGAATTCCAGATCTAGCGGCGTCTTTAGCCGCTCGCCCTCGACCTTCTTCTGCACCATGTCCGACGGCAGCGAGATGTAGACCGGTCGGCTCTGGATGTAGCATTCCTGGATGGCGTGGTCGATCAGCGTAGCGGCTTCATGCGGATCGTTCAGAAGCGATGTGGCACACGAGATTTGCCGGCTCATGTTGCTGAAGACGTGGAAGTCGCCATTGCCCAACGTGTGGTGCAGGAGCATGCCGCTGCGCTGCGAGATGGTGGATGGACATCCCACGATGTGCACGACGGGGACGTACTCGGAGTATGCGCCGGCGAGGGCGTTCACGGCGGAGAGTTCGCCCACGCCGAAGGTGGTGACAATGGCGGAGATGCCTTTGACTCTGGCATAGCCGTCTGCTGCGTATCCTGCTCAAACATTCAGCACTGTCTGTTCCGAGCACGCGCCTGGCCGAAGTAGCCATGTGCCATGCCGCCTGAGACGCTCCGCAGCCCACACCGACCAACTTCTCATTCTCAATGGCCGTCAAAAGCGTTCTGTCCGTGGTCCAACACAAGGGCTCGACAGCCCGATCCAGCTTCAGCTTCAGCTTCACGATCTTTGGTGCGGCGCAACGCTCAATCACGTGGTCGCGGAGCTGCCGGAGCAGGCACAGAGCTCTTGATCTGCAGCAGATGCACGCATCTCCACGCATCTCCACGCCAGCTGCGAGAGAAGAACGGAAAGCGCCCAAATGAGCTTGAGAACTTCTCGAACATTTGTATCAAGGCGAGCGCAATCGCTGTTCGTGGAGTGCGGAGCTCCTCATGTTGGGCACTCCTTCGCAGCACGAGAGGGAAGCTCACCTGCGTTGAGCTCATTCACGTTGCCCACCCAGTTGAGGCCGACCTTGGGTATGTAGTCGAGCGCGACGAGGTTGTAGTCGCCAGGCAAGCCGTGGACCGATTGAACGCCTACTTCCTTGAGGCGGCGGAAGAGGTACTCGGCGACGTCAACGGGGTCTTTGAGCTCGGAGGTTCTGATGTCAGACATGTCGGTGGAACCGCTTGGGCAGCAGGTATGAACGTGAACGATCAAGGAGTGTGTTCGGTGAGGACAGCCAGTTTGCGGGAGCGGCTCAGATTGATATGGCGACCGATAAACTGCGGTTGCTGCGCAAATGATGACGGTACGGTGGGAGCATCATCCCACCTGGGGCAGCGTGTGCCGGTGGGGTGATACCGTATGTGTGTTCCTTGTCACAAGGCATAACTACCGGGGATTCATCCGCGTCTGCTCATGAAGAGAGAAACGCGGCCTGGCTTTTACCTCACTCGCGTCACCTTTGCCTAGTAGACGCAGATGTCGAAGTGGAAGACAAGACCTTCTTGGACATTTGGACATTTGGACATTTGGACGGGGCATGCCGAGGGAACTGTCGGGCATGCTGAGGGGACTGTCGGGCATGTCGGAGCATTTCAGCTTCTCTTATGTACTGTACTTAACGTTAAGGCGCCCCCACTGCCTGGTGCATCTGCCCAGGTGCCGTCTGTGCTGCCTCCCGCCGCGCCCGCCAGGCCCGCTGCACGTCCCTCGGTCTGGGCGATGCGCCCGCCAGAGTGCCCAAGGCCTGTGGGAACCCCCGGCCCTCGAACCTCCAGCGCGCCCGTGAGATGGGACGGACGAGAGCGCACCTGGGCAACTGAACCATTGCTCCTCAACGTCGACCGCCAGCAACGGCCAGTAGGAAATTCGTCACTACCTGGCTATCCACCTCCCACTTCTCCATCCTCCCCGCCCCCAACGCAGAGCCATCTCCACCGTTTCGCAACCGCTGTCGACCGATTCTCAGACACCAAGCTCGACTGCATCACTCTACCAAAGACTCCATACCACCCCGACATCCTTCAGACTACAGCTGCACGGCTAGTCTGTACGCTGCTTCCCCTCGAAGCATCGGCCTCGATACGTGTACTCAGCTCGCTATATCCACTCGTGCGCAAAGTCCGCTCGCTGATCATCCTCGAACTTCTTGTTGCTGGACAACACTACATCATCAGCGCTCTACCTTGGGGCCACCACCACCACACCAACTACTTGGCATCTGTCCCTTCCTAGAAACATATACTCCGGGGCTGGGCACGTCGCAGGTTCGCAGTATTGTAGCTTGCTAGAAACCGGGCCATGCAGTCATGAGCAAGGAGCGGCGCTCCCGTCAGTCGGAGGAGTAAATCCTGTCTTGGACACCATCCACAGACCATGAGTGGGAGAAATCGAGAACGCTCCTCGTCCGCAAGATCAAACGCCCCGGATATCCCGCCAAGCCGGCGCACTGCTTCTCCCTACCGCCAGACCCCTCTCGCCTCAGACCTGGTTCTGAAGGACGTGCCCAACATCAACAACTCAGCCTCCGCGCTCTTCGTGCCCTCTCAAGGCACTGGTTCCCCATATCCCTCGCTATCCACACCTACTCCGCCTCAGCCGCCAAGCCCTCGTCCTCGTGCCCATACCTTTGCCGATCCAGGCGCCGCACAACATTCGAACAATCTCCGCCGTGGTGCTCCCCCGGCAGCCATGTATCAGGCTGGTGGGCGGCACGTAACTCCACAAGGCACTTCGGATGTGCAGCGACCATATTTGCCCCCACCACCGCCCCCTGCGGCCAGCACACCTGTCCAGCATGGCATGTCACTTCCGCCGCCTCCACCTCGCCCAATGCCACAACATCAGCATGGGTTGATGATCCCTCCCCCTCCTGGCGCTCCCCCTGGGAGCGCACAAGGCTACTGGAACAGGCACTATCCTCCGCCGCCTACACCAGTTCAGCATATACAGTACAACCCCAATGCCTACCAAGGCTATCAACAGGCCTATGGGATGGGTACGCAGCCGCCACCGCAGAATGAAAGCCAGCCTCTCACGTCAGCCACTTACATCCCGGGCGGTGAATCTTTCGGGCCTGGCGTAGGCATTCCACCGCTGCACGCGCCCTCCCGTCCGTATGCCGACCATCCGTCCTACTACCGCGGCGGTAGCGTAGACTACACCGCAGGAACAGATAATCCTCGAGATCCCGCGAGCACAAGACGCGGCAATGATACAACAATCACCACGCCGGGAGAGGAAGGGTTCTATGCTGACAGTCGGGCGTATCAGAACGCGCCGCCAACGCCGGGTCATCGACAACAGCCCAATCAAGCCATCGCGCAGGAACATCACCCCTCTGGCCATCCAAATGGTCCGTCGGTCAACACCTTGAAGCGAACGGACACCTATCAGCAACATTCCGATGGTACCTCAGCCAGCACGCCAATCTCGCCCCCTGATCCCGGCAACGATTGGCCTATAGACCGGGTTCTCATCTGGCTCGCTGCGAACTCCTTCTCAAACGAATGGCAGGAAACCTTCAAGACATTGGACTTGCATGGATCTCAGTTTCTAGACATTGGACGGGGTCATGGCAGCAAAGGCAATCTTGCAATGATGCATCAACTCATCTTCCCTCAGCTGGCCAAAGAGTACGCAAAAAGCGGCAACGGCAGTGATCAGACCAAGGACCGAGACGAAGGTAAAAGACTGCGCCGCCTAGTTCGCAGGATAATCGACACCGGCAGCTCCAGCAGTCTGAGGCCTGCCCCCAACCGGCGCAGCTCGACTCAATACCTTGGCAGTGCCGGTACCGATGGTGGCCTTGAAAATTCCCCAAACCTTAATCAGTCGGGTGGCGTACTGTCCACGCCAGTTACCGCAGGCGGCGGAGAAGATAGCCCGGGACGGCATTTTCCTATGACTCTGAATTCGCCAGCAACGGTTCCTGCAAGGCGATCTTCCAACACGCGCATTTTCACGATGCCTCCTTTGGGCCAACTGGGAGATCAGACGTCAGAGAACGGAACTCGCAGTCAGTTTACGCAGAGCATCCTCGGCGGCATTGAAGAAAACCGCACGTCGAACAAGCATAGTCCGAACGCCTCAGGCGAATTTGGCAACCACCGTGAAGCGTTGAAGCGTTCCAGTCCCCACGCAAGCCCTAGGCTACAAAGCGCTCGACTGGCGCAGCCACCCAGCAGTAATGTACCGGCGCCGTCATCTGGCCGTTACTATCACAACAAAACCAATAGCGCTGAGTCGAATATGTCAAATACCGCCGCGTATAATGCTACTCAACCGCCTAGCCAAATCATTGACACCCGTCGCAATGCAACTGAAGGGGCGCGTCCACCTCCGATAGACTCCGCCCCACGGTCTAACAGCGACGAACCAACAAGCGCAAAGGAACACAAAGGATTCCTAGAAAGATTCAGGAGAAGGAAGAAGGACGACACTCACCCTTCGCCCGAAGAGTCAAGCCTAGACTCCCCAACCTCCCCGGGCGGACTCCACTACGAGCGGCCTAAAGCACTCTTTGCCCGGTCCACGATGAACTCCAGTCAGACTTCTTTGAACGAGCGGCCCCCGTCTAGAAGGCAAGTGGAGCCTGAAAAGCCAAGTGGCGCACCTCCGCCTGAAAGAGCCCCTGTAAGAGATCCAGAAACGAGAAAGTTCGTCTTCGCAACTCCAGACGGCTGGAATTTCCGCCTCATCGAAATCACCGACGTCGCTTCAGCAGCGGCGTTGCGCAATGAGATATGCAAGGGCCTTGGGATAGTTAGCACATCAGACGTAACCCTTCATCTTACCGCGCCTGGCCAGAAGGAATACGACGAGGCACTCAATGACGGCTTGCTGATGCTAGCTCGTGCCAAATTCGCCGATCCACAGGGAAGTCTGAAGATATTTGTCAATTCTCCTGCACCGGCGCCGGGGTCTGCTGGTCTTGGACTGGGATTTGCAAGCAACCTGAACTCTCCTTACGGCAGAATGTCTTTCTCTGGCAGACCGATCGATGATGTTACCTGTGCACGTTTATACGGAACTCTGCCTTTCCAGCCAGACTCGCCTGTTGTCGGGTCAGAGGAATCAACACTGGTACCAGCCAAGGCCGAGGCCGTACGAATCATGGCCAAAGGTAGAGAAACGTCGACCGAGGTTGTCGGGCAACGGATGCCTAGGGGTGACCGAACTTGGGAAGTTGAAGGTGATGTGCCTGAGACTGAGAGGCGGCAGCTAGAACAGAAGGCCGAAGAACATCGGAAGATGAACGAGCAAAAGCAGAAAGCCTACCTTGATGAGCGGAGGCGGCGACTTGGGCAGGAATCGCCTGTTGAAGGATCCAATGGGGTTGGGATAAGAGGACGTGGCGTCAACTTCGACACCCGGCGAGACTCACCTTATGAAGAGACGACGAAGCAGTTTGAGGCGAAGGCTAAGCCGCTGGTTCCGATGCGAGAAGCTCCGCCAAAGCCTCCAGTAGAGACTGATACCCTAATCAAGGCGAATTCGCTCAGCAAGAAAACCGGCGGCAAGGTCAGGACTTCGTGGTCGGAACAGGACGAGGCTCAGCGAAAGCGTCGGTCCGGAGAGCGCGCTGCCGAAGCAGCGGGTATGGATGCAGCTCATCGCGCCCGACGGAAGGCTATACCTGACGGTCCTTCCATTACTTCTGGCATAGGCGCCGCTCTGATAGGAGCAGGCAAGCTCAGCGGCCTTGTCGGCGCACCCACAGCGCCCACTTCTGCTCCACCCCCTCCGCCAACCACCTCTCCACCTGCGCCTCCATCTGAGAAGGACACGAAACCACGACGCGCCATGGCGTCTGTAGACTTCAAGGAGCCGGGAACTGCAAGTCCAGGTGGGTCACCTCGCAGCCCGAGCTACACGCTCAGCAAGGGCAACATGATGTTTAAGATTCCTGACTATGAGGAAGATGTGCCCGAAGATGTTGTTCTTGGCAAGCCTGCCCTGACACTGCAAATGCCAGCCAAGAATCCGTTGATCGCGAAGCTGCAAGCTGAGCAAGGTGCGGTGAGGGGTGGGGCTAGCCCTGAGGTCAGCCCAAGTACGACGCAGGCACCGCAGCCGAACCTCTCAAGGGTCGCGAGCAGGAAAAGCTACGGTCCAAGCTTGGATTTCCAGGAACCCGACGTTGCTTTTGAGAGGAAGCCGCCGGTTGCTGCTCAGCAGGATTCTGATGATGACTCTGATGACGGGTTATTCGCGATGCCACTTTCGAAGAAGCAGCCTACTCCTGTGCCGACTCCACAGCCTTCCGTGAACGGAGACTCGCCTAAGCAACGGCCTTCACTTTCCGTCAAGACCTCCCGATCGAGAGTGCGAGTCGAGTCACCCAGGAGATCAGCCGAGCACAGCGCCACGACCAGCCACACCGAAAGCGACCACAGGGACTCACAACCGGGCGGCGACCGCTCTGCGCCCCCATCTGCCAGCTCGCCCTGGCCTGCCGATTCTCCAGACGAGTCCCTCAGGTACGCTCGGAATAGAAAATCGTTCGCAAGCGACGTGTGGGCGAATAGACCTCCCGCCGAAGCACTCGTGGAGCATCTTGACGAGTTCTTCCCGAACGTCAACCTCGACCAACCCCAGCCCGTCATCGAGGAAGAGATGGAGCAGCTTCCCTCGCCCATAACGTCCGGCAACTTGACCGGTTCAAGCTCCGCGCCCAGCCGAACAACCACTCCCGGCACCTCCGCGGACGAAGCCGACACGCTCGGCTCAGACGAATCGACGCTCAAGCGAGGCGACACCATCAAGACAGTCGCGCAGCGCAACATCCGCAAGAGCGGCGGGCTCGGCCGCGCCAAGTCTATCCGCGAGGTCGTCAAGGGCGCCTACCAGCAGCCAGGCACACGCGCCCTGCCCGGCCCATCCCGCGTCAACACGCTGCGGGGCGGCGACATCGTGCGGCGCAAATCGACCAAGATGTTCGGCGCGCGCATCGAGCAGGTCAAGCCGCCGCGCGGCTCCCGCCTCTTCCAGCTCGACACCATCCCGCAGGCGCACAGCCCGGTCCCGCAGCGACAGCCGACATTCCGCTGGGTTAAAGGCCAGCTGATCGGCAAGGGCACCTTCGGGCGCGTGTACCTGGGCATGAACGTCACGACGGGCGAGCTGATTGCCGTCAAGCAGGTGGAGGTGAACCCGAAAGCGGCCGGGCAAGACAAAGACAAGATGCGCGAGATGGTGAAGGCGCTAGACCAGGAAATCGACACGATGCAGCACCTGGACCACGTCAACATCGTGCAGTACCTCGGCTGCGAGCGCAAGGAGTATTCCATCTCCATCTTCCTCGAGTACATTCCCGGCGGCAGCATCGGCTCCTGTCTGCGCAAGCACGGCAAGTTCGAGGAGCCCGTCGTCAGCTCCCTGACGCGGCAGAGCCTGAACGGTCTCGCCTATCTGCACAGAGAGGGTATCCTCCACCGCGACCTCAAGGCCGACAACATCCTCCTCGACCTCGACGGCACTTGCAAGATCTCAGACTTCGGCATCAGCAAGAAGACTGATAATATCTACGGCAACGACGCCACAAACAGCATGCA
This sequence comes from Coniosporium apollinis CBS 100218, assembly GCF_000281105.1. Classification (NCBI taxonomy): domain Eukaryota; kingdom Fungi; phylum Ascomycota; class Dothideomycetes; genus Coniosporium; species Coniosporium apollinis. The sequence goes on from NW_006913281.1 coordinate 243,155, forward strand.
GGGCTCCGTCTTCTGGATGGCCCCGGAAGTCATACGGAGTCAGGGCCAGGGCTACTCCGCAAAAGTCGATATCTGGAGCCTCGGGTGCGTCGTGCTGGAGATGTTTGCCGGGTCGAGGCCGTGGAGCAAGGAGGAGGCTATCGGCGCTATTTATAAACTCGGGAGTCTGAACCAGGCTCCGCCGATCCCGGATGATGTTTGTCAAAGCATTAGTCCCGCGGCGATTAGTTTCATGTATGATTGTTTTACGATGTGAGTGTTCTCTATTTTTTTTCGTCTCTTATTCCCGGCACTGCGGAATGGGAGAGCAAAGACCGTAGCTAATGCGGAGAGCAGTGACCCAGCCGATCGTCCAACAGCGGAAACGCTCCTGAGAAGCCCATTCTGCTTCACAGACCCCCATTACAACTTCTGCGACACGGAACTCTACGCCAAGATCAGGCCGTTGGATCGCCAGCCATGGGATCTAGGGCAGGGACAGCAAGGGCAAGGACAGGGGCAGCAGCAGCAACAACGATAAGGTTGTAGGAACTTGGACGGGCAGCTGGGGCAAAGGAAACGTATTTTCTTGAGCAACGAAGAACTTCTCGTGGCCACTTGAGCGAAAGCGCGTTTATCAGCGTCTACGGATGGGATGTACCTTTTTGGGAGTGATACCCTGATGGTGGTTTTTGAGCGTGGAGTGCTGCGGAGTGTCTTTACTTTTGGCTTTTCTGTCCTTCATGAACAGTCAAGGTGTTTAGCATCAAGTTCAAAGAGTAAATAGGAATGACATACCGTTCCGTGTTAGGGGAAGCACTCGGGCATCGGTGAACTGACGCATATCAAGGCTACTGAAGCCGTTCAAAGGATTGGCAACACAGTGAAATCAATCAGAGTGAGCCGTTCCGAAATGAACAGTCGAAGGAGTGGCACCTAAATAAGAGCACCCAAGACGTCGGCGAATTAACGGAGTAACCCGCCCAAGTCAAAAGCCATTGAACAGCAGTTCCAAGAGCACTTCTACGGTGGAAATTCACTGTGACTGAAGTCCGCCAAAGCAAAGGATAGAAGCGTTGCGGGAAGAGCAGAACGAGACTACACGGTGCGACGAAACGCGGTCTGGGAACACTGTCCTGGTGGAGAGCAGTCCACAGGTCCACGAATGCTCCTCGAGCGCCAGAGATGCGACGCTCAATGCGCGGTCGAGCAACGGAGATTATCCAGAAGCACGGCCTGGGCTCCGTTGTCGAGCATGGCCTCAGTGAATGAGTACTCATAGGAGCCTACCGTAAACACAATCTCCAGCCAAGACGCAGGAGGCTTTCCGTGCGACAGAAGCCCCGCCCCAGCCCGGAATCGTGCAGGATCGGAAAAGCGACAAACGCGACCTCGTCAACATGCATATCAGCAGCAGCAGGACGCGATGGAAGGTTACCCATTCGCTTGCCCCAGCTTCGCCACAACGACCACCTGCTCCTGCAGCGCCCACATCGGCCCAGCAAAGCTCACCGCCACGAGAACAAAACTCCCGGCTCGCTGGTCCTCGGACAGAGATCCGGGCCCCCATTTGCCGCTTCTACAGACCACAGTAACACGACACCGCCATAGCGATGCCGCCCTGCCCCTCGGATCTGACTTAGCACAGCAGACGAGACGATGCCACGCGCCGCCGCCACGTGCGTCGCGGCGCATGTGGTGAGCCTCTGCGGGCATCCGAGCGCTCCGAGAATTGGAAACTCCCGCTGCGCTGGGTCGAGCTGTGCGACGCGCGCATGGCGGCGGCAGTCTTGGCGAGAAGTGAAAGGCGAAAGTTGAGTGGTGGATGCAGGGCCTGGGACAGAGAATGAGTGTGTTCTCGTGCGGCAGACGACCATGGACGGTATTTGCCAGGGGAGAAGGAGGCGCAAAGCAGGTGCCGGTAATGAGGCGTCGAGTGGACATGCTTCGCCTGGGGTTGTCGTACAGCGTCTGTTACACAGGAAGCCTCACGCAACTGGATGCGGTGCATGCGGAGGTGATCGCGTGGCGTAAACTCTCGCCTGGACGAGTGAATCCTCAATGTCTTGTGAAGAAATCTTGAGGAATCTAGGACCAGAGCTGTTTTTGGCTTCTGGGGAATAAACTGGTCATTCCGTGCTGTGGGAGGAGAAGGTATGCTGAGAGAGGCTATGACATGAACGCAGCTACGTGACAGCAAGGGAAGCTGAAGCGTGGATTTCACGAGAATCTTACGGGACTCTCCATCCCTCGCATGTGATGCGCACGCTCACCAAGTTTTGTCTTGATGCACATGGTTTCGGTGAAGCTCGGCCACGCATATGCCAGTGGGTGTAGGCATCTCAGACTCGGATTGCGATGGAAGCTTCCTCTCGTAGCTCTGTGTATCATGCTTCTGCAGCAGAGTGCTCCCTCGATACGTCCTCGAGGAGGACAGAACTACTGTGTACAAAATAAACGGGCATTAGACGCGTGCTCTAGGAGCCGCAGCTGTGTGCAGAGAGCGAGGACAGGCAGAAAAAAAGGGGGACAAGAAAGATAGCAGCATGTGGGACGGCTATGTCGTACCGCTTCGATAGGATACGGAAATCCTCTTTTTTACCTTGCTTGCTTGTCATCCGGTCCGTGTTCTTAACGAGAATGACAAGGGGACTTACGCGTATCCGTTACCCTGCTGCAGTCTGCGGTCTTCGAGTAGCCGGGACCCTCAGTGGCAGCATATGCTCAAGGGACGGCATATGAAACTGCCAGCGAAAAGTTCAGTGAATGCGGTACAGCATCGTGGTCCGACAGCGCAAGACTTTGGACCCTGAAGGGTACGTGCGTGCCGCCATATGCCTCATGAAATTGCGGCCGGAACCTAGGAGTCCTGACCAGGATAGAGGATTCGAACAGACACCGAAGAAGATGCCCACGTAAGCCGCAACACAGTAGTCGCCGCTCAAACTATCCACCTTCGAAATTGACCTAGAGGATGCCGCTACACGCCGCTCCTTGTGGGCGCACCCTGAGTGCGTTGGAGATAAGACGCGTGTTCTGAGTGCGGCCGAGCAAAATAGTTGGACAAATAACTTAGAGTCTTAAATCAGCTCTGCATTGATTATAGTCCTATCGGAGGACTGAGGGAGGCTTTTCTCTGCGGTGTGTCAAGCATCTGCAGCTTCTTCACAACAAACGAGAGTGTTTGCCAATATGAAACGTCCAAGAACCTTCCAGCGATACGGCGCTTGTGGAGAGCATAGGTTGGACGAATATTGTGAGAAATTCGCAAACTATCCGGCGGGGACCCCGAGCTCTGGTGCGCGTAGAGTGTTAAGATCAGCCTTCTGGGACGAAGCGTTCCCGTAGAAGCAACATAGGCTACAAAGTCTCTGTGGCAAATAATTCGCGAAGGAGGGTGTGTCGATTTGAACGACCTATGACCTAGATACGTGCAGTAGTGTAATCCGTACGTGCTTGCAAGGAAGCCTTCGAATTTCTCGCATAATGTTGCCGTGCATCAGAATGTGAATTCGTAGGACAAAGATACCAAGAGATATGTTCTCGGCTGCGATGCCTGACATGCGTGAGATGCTTGACATGCTTGGGAACGGATCTGACGTCGGTCATCAATCGTCCGGGAGAGAATGGCCACCCGATGAAGCCCGTTAACGGCCCTGAATCTAGAGGGCGTGACTCGTCAGTACCTGTGCCCTACATTAGCAAGGTGGCAACCGATCATGCAACGGAGGCTGTCCTGTGATTCAAGGGCCGTTGGGCAATGGCATTCTTCGAGGGGCTTTTGTCCGTCCGGAGGCATCTCGCAAGATCCTGCTCCATCCATGTCCACCGTTCTGCAGCTTCCCGCGAGTTTGAGATTAGGTTGAGATTCGCGAGATGATGATCTGCAGCTTCCACGTTTCGATGATTGGTCTCCTGGTGGAGCTTGCGTGAAGCATCCCGATCTCCTCCATAATTCAAGTCTCTGGTGCTTAGCATCACCGTCGCCTTCGCGGAGAGGGAACCCTCCGAAAGCCATGAGCAGCAGCACAGTTTGCGATGCGGCAAAACCCGCAGAGGTGGTTTCTCATCTGGAAGCGTTTCCTCCACGTTGTCGTAGCAAGCAGTACTTTGCTTTGCAGTCGTCGAACTCGCGGATCGCTGAAAAGGCGCCAAAAAGCGTGCGGCTTTCAAGAAGAAATTTTAGACGAGGTGCTATCGAATGGTTGGGTTGGAAGGCCCTGTCCAGGCCAGACCTTGAGCGCTTGTCTGCTGGCATTCCTGACAGGATTGCCGGTCGCCCCAGAGCGCTTGCCCCTTTGGGCACAGCTAAGTTGGCGACCTCTCTGCTGGCCGCAACAGCGCCGCCGCAGATGCTAATTGATTGACATCGGCGTCAAACTCTCGGCCGCCAGTTAGCCAGCAAGAGGCGCAGCAGTGACGCATCCGCGGACAGAATCGGACAGAATCGGACAGAGCACCGGCTGGGAGGTGGAACTTGGGAACGGTCTCTCGAATTTTCCCAAGCGGTCAAGCGAAGCGTTCAGGAAGCTGGGGCAGCGGAGGGAAACAGCCGTGTGACGTCGTTTGTGGGTTTGCGGGTGCAGGCTAAGGCGCCGCCAAGGCTGGAAACCTGAAAGATTTGTCAACCTTGGGGAGCTTGGGGAGCTTGGGGAGCTAGCTGCTGGTCCGTGTGGTCCTGGTCGCGCTTCGGCGCCGGAACCACCCTGGCAGCAACGGGGATCTTAGCGGGCCCATCTTGCCAAGAGGCGTGTTTCGATCGCGCTTGCCCAAGGTGCAACACACCCGACCCAACTCCTATGCGGAATGCGGCATGCGGCATGCGCTTCACCTGCGCAGCGAACCGACCTGTTGATCTCTGCAGAACTGCACCGAACACCACCAATCAGCAGCTGTGACACAAAAGGGCAAATGATCTCGACGTTTGGATCTCTCTCGCTAATCTGCGAAGGCACAAGGGATGCCACGAAGGCGCCGGCGCTGCGGTCATGGTGACTTGAAAGTGGTACGGCCTCACGGCATCTGGGCGGACAGCGCCCGCACGTCAGCCGGCCTGGATCAAGCTCTGACAGCTCTCGTCCGTCCGTGGGACTTTCCCACCGATTGCGCAGCCATTGACGTAGCAGCGACTGGCGTTGCAGCAGTTGTCAATGGCGCTGCGCAGATTGTCTATTCGAGAGCTCTTGTTAGCTGGTAGATGGCCCTTGGGAGTAGATCGCTAGCGAGACCTTCGTGACCATGCAGGCGCGTATCCAGAAAGTCGCAAGATGCAGGGAGCGCAGTTGCACCGAGATGCCGCAGCGCGTTATCTTGCGCTACAGACTGCTTCCCCTCGCCAACTTTAATCGCAGCGGCCGGAGACAGTCCCTCGCCAGAGCGCTGACTGGCTTTGGGCCCCGCTTGCAAACGTGCAGGAGTGGCCTCGAACGGGCCTCTTCCTGATGCTGGCAAAGCTGAAGATAGCTGCCGCGCTCACTCCACAACAGCAGCTTTTCTGCGGCATGCAGCATCATGCCGCATGCCAGATCGCTGCTGCTCTGCTTCCGCATCTGCTGCTGCTGCTGCCGCCATCTGCACCGCTCGCTCCGGAATGCCCAGGTGCCCTGTTTATGCAGATCGCGTGCCGTGATGGCATGGCGCACCCACACGGACGCGAGCAGTGGGCGGAAGTCAATCGTCGGAAATCGTGCCACAAGATCGCTAGCCTCGATCGCAAATTTTGACGGGACCAATGATTGCCTGCCGGAGCGCGTTACGCCGGTCAAATCGAATTCTGGCGATCCCTCATCTCTTGCTGCGCGCCTCCCAATTTTGCCATGCCCTCGAGAAAACCGATGTCGCTCCAAGCCGTTGCTCCCAGCCTTGCTCCAAGCTCTGCAGTTCGTCGCTGCTGCTAGCCCCTGCCGCTGGCCACGTCCCCACCGTCCGCCTCCCGAGCTATCGATCTGGCGCCGCTTTTCCCATGCCACCAGTGACACCAGTTGTGGGCCAATGCGAATGCCGTGTGCTTCTGTGAGATGCGCTTGGCCTCCTTTTCCATATCAACCCAGCCCTCCCTCGAAGCCCCCGAGTCTGCTGTTGTTTTGCCAAATCTTCAGAAACCTCTGTCCAGGTCCCCGCACATCAGTCCCAGCCTCTTCTTGTTATTAGACAAACTCGAGGTCGGGCCTGCTCCCCTCACGCAGCTTATTCCTTAGACGCCCCCCCCCCCCCCCTTAGCTCCGCTCGAATCGGGTAGGTGCTGGCTCGCACGCACGGTTTCTTTGGGAGTAGCGCCATCGTGCTCCAGTCTGCCCACCCACGGCCATAAGATCGATCCCCAAGCCTCAGGCCTCTCCGCATCACGCACTACGCATCTCGCTCGTCTCCTCAGCGCCGATTCCGACCACTGTTACTGCCGTTCTACGCAGGTACTTGTTTACTCAGCAGGGTGCCTCGCCATCCACTGGTAGCCCTTGCTCTTAATCGGACCAAAATCCCACCGTTTGGCTAGCCCGCAACGCTCCACGCTTGTAGCCACCTGCACCACCCACCACCGCTTCCACTTCCAGCTCCGCTTCTCTGCCCGCACTCTCACGCCTCGTCGCCTCTGCTCCTTACCTTCGAGGACTCTGGTGCCAGGCTGAGTCGCTTGTTTGTTCGACCTGTCTCTTGTTTCTGCTCGCTCAGAATATCATCTCTACTTCGTTTCGACCATTGCCGTAGAACCGCCAAGATCAGCCATTGCACTTGGAGCTTATCGAGAGAAAGAGATTCAAGATGCCTCCAGTACGCACAGGATCGCTGGCAGGGGCGAAGCCTGTCAAGACAGAGAGGACTCATGAAGAGAACCAAGAAAGGTTTGTTCTCCAGCGCTCCAATCGACGCACGGCACTCGCTAATCGCCGTGTTACAGAGCATACATTGCCGCATCTCGACGCAGCGATCGGAGCCTCGAAGCTCGCATTGAATCCGCTCGACGAGCTTCGGAAATCCACAAGAAGCGTACCGGTCGCGCCCTGCGAGTCACTGAAGCCGATGTCGTCAATGAGGAGATGTATGAAGAGGAGGACGAGGACTTGCCGGCACAGTACCGGCGCCTCACCGCCCATCTTCACACTGGTTCCGTGGATTTCAACAGGAGACTCCAAGCTTATCTAGCGAGTCAGCATGCTACTAGATCGGCTCTCGCCGCGACGTACGACCATCAACTCATCAACACCAACTACGCACAGCATTACCCAAATGCGCCTCATTTCGCCCACCACATGATACCCCAGCCAATGTTACCGACACAGATGCTCGCACCACAGATGATCCATCGTTCGCCCCAGTCATACCGCCAGTCACCCTACCCAGTCAACTACCAAGCGCACATGCATCAACGACAGGCACCGATGTCTACGTCGCAGAATGCATCCGGTTACCAGTCTCCCTCCACTAGTCCGAAGAACACAGAGCCTATGCAGCCGGCTGAGCGAAGACAAAACGTGGTGGCAGCGACGCCAGCATCGTCAGCAATGCCAACTCCACTCCCACAGTCATCCGCGGAATCCCGCCCGATTCTTTCACGAAGCGCTGCAAGCGCATCCAAACTGGAGACCACCCAGCCATCATTCCCAACACCTGACATGGGCCAGTCACCCACCGTCTTTCAACCAATGCAACACATGTATCCCGGTTATGGCTTCTCGCCATACATGCAGTATGGCTTCGACCCATCCATGGCGAGCTTCAGCCCGTTCTCCACGTCGCTGCCGATGGAGACCCAGCAGCTGCTTGGCCCCGCGCTCGACCCGCTCAACCCGCATACCAACATGCTCATGGCTGGTAGCGAGGTCATGCAGCAGCCTTTCTACAGCTATAATCCCAACCCCAACAAGACTCGACCTTCGCCGCTGGCTCGCAATGGCATGAACGGCATGAGCCAGACTCTCGCTCCGGGTGCCCTCGAAACTAACGTCGACATCGATCATTACTCGTGCTCCAACCCTCCGTCGGCTTCTACTGAGGCCCTCGCCTCCCCTTACACACCCTATGGGTTCACCATGGACAACAGTTTTGGTGACAACTCGCTGAAGACACCTATCCTGACAAGGAACAACAGCGCGGCTGGGAGTGCCACCATCACTCCAACTACTGAGTGGGCGAACTTCCTCGACGTCAGCGCCTGGGATGACCAGTCAGGCACTGCAGCCCCTGTGCCGGCATGAACAATCTTGTGCATTACTGTTATAACTTTCCTCAATGACTGATGCATTAGAAGGCGTTCAAAGGTTCCATCACGTGCGGTGGACAAGGCTGTGGGTGGAATTGCGTGGCCACCATGGAGCAACGATGATACGAGATCTGTCTGTATTCATTTTCTTCCCTCTGATCTTTTGTTCGACTCACCTCCCCTCCGTGATGGAGATGAAGTCATTTGCACACATCGTCCGCACCATCTGCGACGATGTCGTTCCCTTTTTGAGTTGTCTTGCGTTGACAGCTTCAGTTTTTTTTGGGGCGTTCCTACACTCCACCATTGTATACCTCGCGTCTCTGTTCCAGCAGTTTGCGGAGGCGGTGACCGGTGCTGCTGGTCGCCTTTGTCTTTTGCCATGCGACGAAGGGTATGAAAGTTCAAAAGTCGGAAGCGGCGTTCTGCGATATGTCGATGGGGGCTTAGCGATACTGTTGGTCGTTTGGGAGGATTTAGTACGAGGATCTTGGCCTCATCAGGCTGAGTTCAACTGAGATAATTGATATCTATAACAACATAATGATAAAGTTCAGCATGACTATTTCGCCATTCACGGTGCTGCTATCTAAAAACACTTCGATTCTGTCGGACCTTTCTTGAGCCGTACGGGGCTTCTGGCCCCTATGGACAGTGGTTTCCATGTTGCTTAAGGCATGGACGCCACCAAGGTCTTCCAGAGCAGCCATGCAATATCACACGCCCGAATAGGCTTTGACCGCGCAAAGACCAAAACTATGCGAATACTGATCGAGCGCCGCAATCTTGGCACTTGGTCTTCCTCGTGTTGGAACCATGTCAAACAACAGGCAACTACCACCGAGGTCACAAATTGATCAGAGCGTACAACTCCCTACTCGTGTGTGTGTAGGAGCTATCTCCTGGCGACTCGGAGCCAACTCCCTGATCAGTTCACGCCGTCTTCTCCCCCCTTGTCAGCTCCGCCTGCGGTCTGGATCTCCCCATCCACACCATCCAGGTTTCACGATTCGAACAGCGCAACGGCGACCACCGAACATCGCGCCATTTCTCAGCAACACATATAAACCCACGCTCCATTATGTCAGCTAGCGCAACGGTCCTCGGCCTCCCTCCCGCTCAACAGCCGTTTGCGCGATACCGTTCTTTCTCATCCGGCTCAACGCTAGCACGGGATCACTCTGTACCCACAGCACGTCTTTTGACTGCATGCATATTAGGAGGCTTTCTCCTTTCGGTGTGTACCTGCAGCGCGCCTCTCATTCCTGACACAGGTTTGCGATATGATTGCACAAACACTGCCTAGACCGAGCGCCGCGCCCTAGGCGGATCACGGCAATAAAAACCCATCGTTTCATGATGAGAGACCATCGACATTGGGGACGTTGTAGCAGTAAAAGTTGCGCTACTTCGGATCCCACGTTACGCACCCGTCCGTCCGAACCGTCTGATAAGATTGAGATGTCCCGCCAGGCGGCCAGAGGAACTCGGTGCACTGAAGGTGTCTTCCTGCCTACGGAGAGGCACGACTGTCCTGTGCGTACGCAACCATGTGAAAGGCCAGAGATGGCGAAGCTGGCTTGACTGAGTTGTGTCTCTACAAAGACTGAGCATGCAAACAACATTGAAGCAAGTAAGACGTCAAACGAAGAACACGCAAGGCAGCATATGTCAACTGTCAGAGTTAAGCCTGGATCGACTGGATGCATAGTTACACGACAGCCCGGGTACCTGAGTACAAATGCTTTCCTTGGAGCTACAGCCCGTTTCCCCAACTGTCGCGAAGGTGGTTCTCTTGAAGCGAAGCGTTTCTCTTATTTCAAAATCATCTAGTCATGTTCTTGATCACTATCTCTCCATAAACCTCCTGTATCGTCCGGTCAACCCCTAAGATGGAGAATCAGTGGCATGAAAGAAACATCGCAATTTTGACAAGGTATACTCAGCTTGACGTGTTGTGATACCTCGGCAACGGACAGCTGCATGCAGTATAGATTTCGATCATCCAACTTTATTCGGTGCACTACCGTTACACCCACGCTGTCTAGCTACATCCAAACGATTTTGTAATCTTCCGCCAATAAGCCTTTCAAATCTCTCTGAACTTGAGCTGGCCTTTGGCCAAAAAGCAATATACGTCAGCCTTTACGGAAGGACCATGCAAGTACCCCTCAACCTGTGTGATTATACCCTAAGATGATTGCGGTCAAACGCCATCATGCCGAAGACGTCCCTCCTTGCGGCAATTTCAATGGCCAGAAGGATCGCCAATAGACTATGGAAGAGGAGAGCAAATCGTCTGTACGCATCAGATGCCGCCATCGCCTTCAGAAAGGTCGTACCATCTCCAGAGCTTCCGGGTATCACTCACTCCACACTGCCTAGCTTCCGCATTGGTGAGCCTTGGCTGGAGGCGTCGACGTGGAGCTTTATGTAAAGTCCTCTGGACCCCCCAGAAATGCTTCAATCCTTCACGCTCGCCTTCGTGAGCTTCTTTTTTCTCAACTAACCCGGAGCGTCTCCCTTCTCTGTTCTACTCTACCGACGAAAGCTCTGTCACTCCTTCAAAATGAGAATCTTTGTCGCTATCTCTGTGGCATTCGTCATTCCCCTCGCTGTTGCAGAGCCTGTGCCGGGTGAGTCTTGAGTCTGCAAAGTCTCCTAAGTATCAGTTATTTCTCCACTCCTGTCGAAGGAGGGTCTGCTGTATGGCCACATGTTTCTAGACTTGCTCTACTTTTCTTTGCTGAGTCTGCTGGCTAGCAGCTGGCATCTTATCGAGCATTCTCGCCTCTGTATCGCCTCGTAGCCCGGGGTTCTGAGTTCAAGTTTGATCGTAGCATATGGCGTTGTTAAAGGGCAGGGAAACAAGCTGACAATTACTCCTGTAGCCCACCGTCCCGAAGATAAACGTGTCCGGTGCGATAATCACACTGCGCCTCCATATCATACCGACTACGGTCCAAGCACTATGGCGGACCCAGTAGGACAGAGCTCAAGCGTGCCGCTGGTCCCGCACTATCCTCCCTACTATGGTCCACCTACTTACGGGCCCTCATCCTCCACATCGGCCGGATCGGATAGCACCGAAGGATCCCCAGTACAGCCTTCGTCTTCTTTCCTCGGCACCGGAGCTACCTCCTCGGCACCTCCATCGCAGACGGGGTTTCTTTCTTCTCCAATCACTTCCCATTCGGCCACATCTCTGCGCACGACTGTGAGGATAACTCTGACCGTAACGGGATTTCCAACTGGACCCAGCTCTTCGGATGATGGACCGATTGGTACGGGCTCTGTAACTCTACCAGTAATTAGCAGCTCCATATCGCCGCCTTATCCAATTAACAACAGCAGTGAGCCTGTGGTTGGCCCGACTGGCGGTCCTTCATCTTCACCTGGGACGGGGTTGTCAGGCAGCCTAACTATCCCCCCTTATCCCAGTTCGATCTCGTCTTCGGTCGAGATTGAGCCAACTGGAGGGACTTCTACCTCTTCACGTGGTAATCCGTACATCCAATCAACTATTTGCGCAGGGCCTGGCAAGACGGAATGCTACGTGTTTCCCCCAGAGAGTACAAGCTCCGGCTTGAGTATTTCAGTCACCAAGTCTGCTAGAGGAAGTTCGGTGTCATGGAATCCCACTATTATACCTCCTCCTACTTCGTTGTCAGCAGGTAGCAGCACGACCGGTGGACCGTCGCTCCCCTCCTCAAGTGCCATCGTCAGCTCTCTTCCCTATCCTCCGATACTGACGACGTCATTACCGCTCCCTTCATCGACTGTTTCGGTGCCAGGCAATGCAACCACAGGCGGTCCTGTTGTTCCGTCCTCAAGCCACATCGAGTCTGTACCCGCTTCTTCGTCAGTATACTTTCCAAATGCAACGACGTCTGCGTCTCCTACAGGATCGGCCTCGTCTTCTTCGTCCTTCCTTGGATCTACGGGCGGTCCAGTCACTCCTTCGTCTGGAACGTCCTCACCATCATACACGCACTCAATACCGCCCACTAACAGCACTTCGCTTAGCAGCACCGAGGGCAGCCCAATTTCGCCCAGCTCGAGCTCAACCCGTGCAGCAAACTCAACTACAAGGATCGTCGTTACTGTTCCGCTAACCCTGCGCTCAACATTAACGCTGACCACGGGAAGCCCGAACACTCCGACTACGAGCCCTGTCGTCACCCTCACGTCAACGAGACCGGTCACCGTGATCGGGCCATCCACGATAACATTCACGTCAATCGGGCCGAGCAGATCTAGCAGCACGGAGGGAAGTCCCGTCACCGGACCCTCCAGCGGCTTCCCATCATCCATGCTGACATCGGTCTACTACTCTAACACAACATACGGCTCCTCGATTACCGGCGGGCCGGTCACTCCTCCTTGGAGCAGCAGCGTTTCGAGCTCGAAGTCCTGCAGTGACTCCGATTCTTCAACTACGGCGAAAAATGGATGGCCACACGAGAGCAGCACCGAGGGGAGTCCAGTAACACCATCGTCGAGCTCTGCTCCCGTCATCCCAACGACAACACCACCGGCGAACTCAACAACCGCCTACAATCCGAAATACACCTACCCAGCCCCGTCATCAGAGTCGGAGTCAGAGTTACCGCCCGGCAGTACTGAAGGAAGTCCCATCGCGCCATCCTCGGGCGCCGCTCCCATCGTTCCGACAACGACACCACCAACAGATTCATCGACTGCCTACAAGCCTACGTACTCGTACTCTGCCGCATCGTCAGAATCTGTACCTGGCAGCACCGAAGGCAGCCCTGTGGCGCCGTCGTCAAGTCCTATCATCACGATACTGCCGATACCGACAACGTTTTCGACCTTGGCAAGCAGCGGCATAGACGGTCCTACTTCTGGCGAGTACGATGCTAGTTCTACCGAATATGATGCTACTTCTAGCGAATATGACACTACTTCTAGCGGTTACGCTGCTACTTCGAGCGGTTATGATGATTATCCTCCGTTACCGACGTATGGATCTGGATCTAGACATCGTGGGTGGCGCTATCCGAAGGTACGTCAATGGATCTCACAACGTCGTTCCTATAGACGTACGCTGACACTCACTTAGTGGACGGACTATGGAAGGAACGCACGTGATGAAACTGCGGCCGAGATGACGGAATAAGCAGCCATACGCACGGCTCTGTTGGAGTTCGATAGGCTATATGATGAGGTGCGAAGGAAGTCTAATGAGGTGAGATGACACAGTTTGAGTGGCTCAACGCCGGTTTTTGGGTCTCTGCATCATACTCCTGTTCGGTTCTTTGCAGCGGCCGATCTATGGCCTTCTGCCTCCCGACGAAGGCAGCCCTGTGGCGCCGTCGTCAAGTCCTATCATCACGATACTGCCGATACCGACAACGTTTTCGACCTTGGCAAGCAGCGGCATAGACGGTCCTACTTCTGGCGAGTACGATGCTAGTTCTACCGAATATGATGCTACTTCTAGCGAATATGACACTACTTCTAGCGGTTACGCTGCTACTTCGAGCGGTTATGATGATTATCCTCCGTTACCGACGTATGGATCTGGATCTAGACATCGTGGGTGGCGCTATCCGAAGGTACGTCAATGGATCTCACAACGTCGTTCCTATAGACGTACGCTGACACTCACTTAGTGGACGGACTATGGAAGGAACGCACGTGATGAAACTGCGGCCGAGATGACGGAATAAGCAGCCATACGCACGGCTCTGTTGGAGTTCGATAGGCTATATGATGAGGTGCGAAGGAAGTCTAATGAGGTGAGATGACACAGTTTGAGTGGCTCAACGCCGGTTTTTGGGTCTCTGCATCATACTCCTGTTCGGTTCTTTGCAGCGGCCGATCTATGGCCTTCTGCCTCCCTAGGGATTCGTTTGGGGAGGAGGCACACTTGGGTTCAGGCTTTAGCCCCAACACTTTTATGTCACACATACTTTATTCATGTATATCTTTGTTCATTTGTCGGGGCGCCGCGTGTTCTGCATGCAGTGAGTGGCTGACGGCTGGGTGCGGACCCCTGGCTGACCTGTTACGGTAATCATTCGCACGAAGCACTCGACACCGCGGTTCATCTTTAGATTGCAATAATCCTCTTGCTCATTGTGATTTTGTTTGACGTGACTCTTCTACCTTCCTAACCACATTCGCCTCTAACCTTCATCGTCCAGACTTAAGCCGCAATGGTGACCTCGACCTCGACGCCCGCCTCGATGTTGATAATGATCTGCTTGACGACTTCGGTAGGAGCGTTCAGACTACCCTCAGATTAGCGACGAACCTTGCTGTGCCTCCTCTTTGCCTCGACTTACTCAATCAGCCGCTTGTGGATCCTCATCTCGTACGTATCCCAAGTCTTCGAGCCCTCACCGCAGGGAGTTTTGCGGGTGGTGACCTTAAGGTTCTTGGTCGGGAGGCGGACGGGGCCTAGCAGCACTCATGTCAGTGACTTAGTTTCTCAGGCCGGAATGAGGAAGTCTTTACCCTTGACACGGAGGTCCTTGGTCTTCGCGCGCTCGATCAGCTCCTGGCACACCTTCTCGAGCGACTTGACGTTGCGCGAGGTCAGGGTGATGCGGATCTTGTGGATCTTGGGGCCCTCGCCGACGTCGCCCTTGTCGCCCTGGTATGTCTGTGAGCGGTGGACGATGTGGAGTGGTGTTGATGGATGGCGTACCTTTCCGTAGCTGGCCATGATTGAGTGATGGGTTGAGGTTGGTGGAGGTGGAGGTGGAGGTGGAGGTGGAGGGTTTCTGGAAGCTGTCAGTAGGTGTGCTGGTGGCCGTGTCATGCAATCGGTGGACCTTGTGAACTTGACGAATATCCAGTCGCGACTCGGATCTCTGATCGCTGCAAAGTGACGACCGGCGGTTGCGAGAAAGCTGTGTAGAGGCGCTTTTCGTTGCTGCGCGGCAATTTTCCAGTGTGCGGGCGAAGTCTTGGCACTGCTAAGTAATCCTAACGAGGAAGCAGTACTCTAGTTAAGCGGGTTTGGATATCGGTCAAGTCATCACCACTCATTAACCTTAGGCAAGCATTCACGAGCAGCTAGGTAGTTACAAGATCACTGCTCCGTCCCATACTCCCTGGCTTCCATTCCCTCAAACCTCTCCCCGAAAGCAACTGCAATCACACATGTTACATACTCGCCCAAGCGCTATACCAACATGCCTCTTCCCCCAATTGCACCGTTTCCGCCAGCCAACCTCCGCCGGGAAATCATACCGGAAGAATGGGAAGCATGTCTAGATGCCTGGATTGCGCTCGCAGAAGCCCACTTACGTTCGGGAGACCAAGTTTTCCGTGCCTCCGCAACAGGAGACAGTCCGCTCGTCACGTTCTTGCTTACATATTTCCATGAGGCATCGGCTGCTGCTTCAAAGGACGTGTATTTTCAAGGTCCAAAAGCTTCCAACTTACGCCGGTCATGCTTTCTCTTAAGCCACAGGCTGCTTTCTGGGAATCCTATACCATCAGCATCACTGACAAGCTGGACTTTCTTGGCGGACCTTTGCCGTGCCTTCCCCAGGAGTGAGAGCCTCCGGGATGTTCTTCGAAGTCTATGGGCAAGAAAACGGGAGAAAGTAGAAGCTGAACTTCAGAAGCTCAAAGTATCTCTTACCCAGAGCTTAGAGTCAGATCATCCGGACGTGGCCGAACAGGACATCAAGCGCCTGGCTCCCCTGATGCACGCATCGCCTGATGTTGCGGTGTTCTTCATAGTCGGCTCCGATTTTCTGGATTCACTCTCTGCTGGATACATTAGAGCATCTGCCGCCCTGCGAGCGCGGCTGGTCACGATTGCATATCTGGGACTTGTGTCACTGGCCCGGGCCGCAAAACCAAACTACTCTCTCCTCTCAGATCACCTGTACGGCCTCAAGAGTAATGCGGAAGCGATTCAGAGAGCAGATTCGAGCTCAGGGTCTCTTCTTGCAGATTTGGTCACAAACACGCCTATCCTTCAGAAGATAAGAGACAGTAGTAGTAACTCCGAAGGCGCGAGAGCCAAGAACCTGGCAGCCTCTCTAAGCGCTCTCCGTCTGCCAGCTGCAGCAAGACCGAAGAGGCTTATCCGCCGGAAGGTTGACAAAGGCAAAGCGAGAGCGAGTGATGAGTACGGCCATGGGGCATTCGAGGGAGGAGTTCATGTGCACCGGATGAGCCTGATCAGCCAAGTGCAGGACCTGTTTCCAGACCTAGGCTCTGGATTCGTAGTCAAGCTCTTAGACGCGTACGGAGATGACGTGGAGCAAGTGACCGCGCATCTCCTCGATGGCTCCTTACCCGCTTATCTGGCAGAAGCTGATCGCACGGAGCAACTACCACAACCGGCAGAAACACCACCAGAGCTAGCACCACATCTGGCGCCTAGGTCAACTCCGCCCCCACAGAGGCGCAACGTCTTCGACAACGATGAGCTCGATCGGCTCGCAGTCGACGCTTCTCGCCTGCACATTGGCCGCAAGAATGAGAAACTTACAGCCGACACCATCCTGTCCGATCGCTCTGCCGCGCCCCAGAAGGCAGCAATCCTGTCCGCACTCGCAGCTTTTGACCTCGACGACGACGAACGCGACGACACGTACGACGCCGAAGATGTCGGAGGGACAGTGGAACCCGGCTACGACGAAGTCGACATCGATGTTCGCGAGAAGAACGAAGAGGTGTTGTTCAAGGCGTACACGACATCCTCTGACCTCTTCAACCGCGACGCCGCCACCAGACGCAGCAGTGCTAGGGCCGCCCTGAAGAACGAGACAGGCATGACGGACGAGGCTATCGAGGGCTGGGCGATCATGACTGGGAGAGATCCGCGCAAGCTGAGGAGGCTGGAGGCCAAGTTCACCGCGTTCAGCGGGCAGCAAAACATGCTTGCACCGACTGCATACCGGAGCTCTCCTGCTGGCTCTGGTGCCGAAGAGTCCGATATGGACGGTGAAAGCGGGCGAGGTCGCGGTGGGCGGGGGGGAGCGAGAGGAAGGGGCCAAGGCCGTGGTGGCAGAGGAGGCAGAGGCGGTAACGTCGCCGGACCTGTTGACGAAAAAGGCACTCAGGTTGCGAGACAGCGGAAGGAAGCGAGTAAGGGCTCGAGAGCGAACCACAACCGAAGGGATCAGAGGGCTCGAAAGATGGCCAGGGGTGGCTTTCCGGGGTAGATGGTGTCCGTAGGATTCAGGCAGACGACGAGCTGGAACATAGCATGTGGAGTAAGGGGATTTGAGCGAAGGTCTGAAACACTGCCTGTCTTTTGGGCTCGAAAGCCTTCGGCATTGTTTTGGATAGACCTCCGGGCAGCATCAGTGTCCTCACAGTGTGCTGCTGGTGCTCCGACTGGAGTTAACGAACTTGCTCAACTGCTGTACTGATAATCCCTGCCGTGCTACTGCAGATGTTAGAGTTTAGCATGACAAATCTTCTTGGTCTCGGAATCGCGCCTACTCTACACTGCGTCCGTATCGTGCAGCATCTACCTCAGCACCTCAGCAAGCCCTGTACCCTACGCGTACACGTCCGCACTGACAGCTTAGTTAGCCCTATCCGCCGCCAGCGTAATCTTCTCAAACAGCGACATACCCGGACGTCTGAGACGGCAGCGCATCAGCCCTATCGCTTGATCCCACTGGCAGCTGTCGGAAAGCTCGAGCCCTCGGGCATCCAGCAGCAACTTCGGTTCCAGAGGCTCGTTACCGAGATGCCCTAATCCATCAAGCTTCCGGGTTAACGGGCGCCCTACCCTGTTCCAGTTATCCCTCTCGCTCACCCTTGCCTGATAGGAGTCGCCTCTGCTCGCTACCCGAGAATCCCAAGCCGTTTATACGGCCGGAATGTTCCACGATACGTGCGCTCCATTTGGTTGTGCCGAAGCCACAAGCGAGACTTGATATACTGCTACAAAGGGCCCAGACTAGTGCCGTCCGAAATCCGTCATACACGTGGAAGATGGTAAGCTGATTGTTCAGACTCGCCGCCCCGAGTCCGCCTAACTCCGGCCTGGGCGCCCTTTCGCCGCCGCATACGGGGTTGACGACATGCCCTCTATGGAGAAACAGCAGATTGCCTCCAATGCCGCACTCTCCCACTCTAATGGGTCCGCTAAAACGGACGATGGATATCTCTCATGAATCGTGATCTCGTGACTCTAACCGAAAACACCGAAAAGATGCTCAAACTCACTCTCACACGACTGCAAGCTGGTTCAGCGCCCAGGTTAGCGACCGCCGTGCTTCCAGCTCCTCGTCGTCCGACTGCGGCCGGTAGTAATGTGTTACAACCGCGACGACTGCTCTATAGACAGCGTATCTGCAGACCGATTAGCTCAGACGTCCAGTGAAAAGTGTAGCGTACTGCGTTTTCGATCCCCACTTACATCAACATCCTAACCCGCTCCGCCCCACTCCTCGCAGGCAGCTGGCCAAACCCCTCGTAGAAAGCCTCACTCGCGCCCGCGAACACGCCCGCCATGGCCGGATCGCCCCACACGACGTTTCCGAACCCGAGCAAGCCGCATACCTGGCGGGAGCGCTCGTCCACCAGCACATTGCGCGGCAATCCCGCATCCAGCGCCACGAGGCGCGCTTCGGTGACCTGGTCGAGCAGGTGCGCATGCTGCGCGACGCAGTACCGGATGCCGTCGTACGGGACGGAGAGCATCATGTCCTCGGCGTCGCGAAGGACGGACTCGAGGAGCGAGAGGAAGGCTTCGCGCCAGGTCGGGCTGCCTGTGCCGGCCAGGACGCGGCAGAAGGGTCCGAAAGCGGGTGCGCGGAGCGCGGAGAGCGAGCGGAGGTGGGCGCCTAGTGTTGCGTCTATGCGGGCGCGTTCGGCGGTAGAGAGGCGGAGCGCTGGGTGTGAGAGCGGCGTTCCGAGGAGATAACTGCGGAGGAGAAAAGGCGCGCCGATGCCGCTGCCCTCGGGGTCGTACTTTAGGCGGCTAGGGAGGGGCAGATACACCGCGTTGACCTTGACCATGTCGAGGACTCGGGCTTCGGCTTCCAGGCTTTGCTGCTCGTGGCGTAATAATCGTGTATTGCATGATGGCCGGCATTTGAGTACGAGCCGGCTGCCGTCGGCGATGGACAGGAGGTAAATGCGGTGAAGACGGCCCTGAAGTCTCTCTATTTGCTGGACAGAGGCCCGCGACGAACGGAGAGCTTGGTTCACGTGCCTCTGCACGCTGCTGAAATCTGGAGAATCGAGGGACGCAGAAGGCGAGGCCGGGCGTGAGCGACCGTCGACAGATATGCTTCCGTAACTCATGGCAATCTGAGGGTAGATATGGAGGTTTATCGGAGGGAGGTGCATTATGATTGAGCCTGACATGATGAAAACAAGGAGCAGGTATAGTGGGAAGAAGGATGCGATTATTTATAATGACGAAGGTGATACTGCCCAAAAGGGATATATCAAACACTGAAGGAATCAATGATAGGAAGGAGAGCAAGATAAGACAGCTGGCTGAGTTTAAGTTTAAGGCCAATGGAGTTTTAGCGAGACGTCATCCAAAGACACGTCTCATGTTACTTTATGTACCTAACAGAAGCCTACGGTCAAGTATGATTAGGGCGGCGACCAGATCCCGCTGGGCGAAGGACGCGAAGATTACTCGATGTTAAACCGCATGAGACAAGCGCAGCGTCGGTGAGAATATAAGCCACCGCTCGGCGAGACGGCGCTGCAGCGAGGACATCGCCTACTGATACACATTGCCACAGGCCGCGCAGACGGACGGTACGGATGAATGGGCTCTGAGTGGGTTGTTGAGTGGTGGCTGGAGATGAGGTGGAAGCAGTGGGCGTCGAGTTTGGCGAGCGGACCGTCGTCAGCACTCGTCTATGCGAGCCAGAAGCGGTAAAGAGCACGCGAAGGCGGGCTTGCAGGGCATTTCATCATTGGTGGTCCGGCTTAGTGGCCGAAGGCTGGCGCTGCGCAAGGTCTTTGACTTTCCCGCACCCGCTTTGACCACACAGCTTGACCGCCGTGAAGACAAATCCCCGGCCCAGATCCTTGAACTCGAGCGCCGGGCGTTGCTTTGGCGAGAGGTTCCATCGTGAGGTGTGATTCAAATGCTTATTCTGAGACGGAGAACGCTATGGAGGAGGAACAGTTCTTTGGAACTGGCTCCATATCAAATTCTCAGAGCGAGCGGGAACACTCAGGGTTTCACAAATGTACGTTGCAGCCTCAGTCGACGCGCGGACCCTTTGACAGCTATTCATCACGCTCCCCAGCGTGCTAATTTGTTGTAGCCACCTTTCTCAACAGCGCTAAAGTTGCAGCCTTGCGTTGAGCGTCTCTGGTGTTGTAGATCTGTGAACCTCGAGCGGCCTTCTCGCTTTCAAGTCGGCTTCGATTTGTTCGAGAGAGCGAGGCGGAAAGCATGCGTGTTCCACACGATTGGAGACGAAGCGATTGTTACGCAGCGTCCTTGTCAGGCCGCTCCTCCGGGTCTCTCGCAGGGGACTGAATCCGGAGGACTGTCAACTTCCGCGCGCTACCTTACGTGGGGGTATTCTTGCGCAGCAGGCTGTAACACCGGACAAGTCCACGTCCAACATCTGCGCAACGCTTGTTGGTCTAGTTAGTAGCAGCTTTCGGTGTCGGCTCGTAGATTTCTGAGAGGTTGTAGCGCTTGAGCTTCTCGTAATCGTTACCGACTACACTCATTCCGCAAACGTTCTGTGCCAATGTCCTTAGCCGCCACGAATAGCATGCGAAACATTGTGACCACTAGCCCGGGTTCAGATCTACGCACCTTGTATACGTCGACTAGAATCAGTAGATCAAACTCCTTTAAATCCACCTTATGACCAGGGCCGACTGCAGCAGCTACTCGTTTGATGATGCCTTCTCGCGTGAGGATCTTGTGATTACGTATATTTGGACGAATAGCAAACTAACGGAAGCGACCGTTAGCGAGCAACCACATCGGAGGCTAAGTATAGGAATACAAGTCTCAGACGGCCACGGATAAAGGATTTCAAAGAATGCCACAACCAGCTCACCTTCTTCGGCAAACCGTTTGGCTGATGGAAATGGGGAGCTAAGACCTGCTGTGCTACTTCGTCCATGCTCTCCCATGTGGCTTTTCCCATGAGAGTCATCGGCGTCAGTCTCTTCACGAAGCGGCTTTGCTTCCGCCCCGAGCTTGAAGCGGCGTCTTCACAGATCTTGCGAACAAATGACACCGGTTCCAAAGGGGGCCGGGTCTTGAAGAACATGACTGCAGGTAATCAGCCAAGGTCCGGAAGTGTTGCTCAGGGATTCCAGCTCACTGCAGTCCCCATCGAGTCTGATATTTGAGAACAATGGTGCAGTGGTAGGTTTCCGGATGTCCTCTACTTCTCTCCTGATTTCAGCCTCGATATCATCGACTTCCGCTCCTTCTCGCTTCTCAGCTGCGCTGTCGCCTTCCTGATCCCCATAAAGAGCTCTTGCATACTAAACCATATTCACATCAGTCCAGGCGCATCTGGAACACGGTAAAGAAATTGTCATACTTCCTCAAAGCAGTCCTTCAATTCCGCAACACACTTTCCTTCTCTACCCATGTTGCATGACGCCCAGATGCCGGCGTCACCAGGCTCGATGGCTGTCCCGGAGTCGCGCTGATGTGGCGTACGCCATTGCTTCCTGGCCTGCACTCTGGTTCAGCGGGTTGACTATCCGAAGATGCACTTCGGAAGTAGCGCATCGCCAAGAGCCGAGCGTGTAGAACGAGATGTATGTAAGATGAACAATACCTTTGCTTTCTTGGCCGGCGCCTCTCCATCATATACAGGCGCCTTTCGCTTCAGTGCATCCGCCATTTGGAAAGTTGTAGGATGATCAAGCGCACCTGCATTTGAAGATGCACGATGGAATAGTTCGGCTTGGCGATGAAGTAGGCGTTTGGGAAAATCCGAGACCGAGGGGTCTGAGCATCGCCGAATTTGCGCCGTAGCAACGTCAGAACGGGTGAGCAGGACGACAGCGAACCCTCTACGTCTGCTCACTATTCAAGGGTCTACAGGCGAGATTTTTGAGCTGAATTCATCAGAGTGAGGAATGATGCTGGAGCTGCGCTTCAGAAAAGGGACAGATTTCGCAGTCTCAGCAGCACGCGATGCCTTCGAGCATCAGCCTGACGATGAGTGAGTGGCGTCTGGGGACATTCAGCCTTCTCGGTTGTGGAGAGACTAGTTGCAACACACCACTCCGATCAAACACTCAGCACGAGGACGTGGAGGCGTTCATCGAGCTCAGCGGAGCTAGGCGACCCGGAACTCCTGGATACTCGGTCTCGCAGTGATCGAAGTTGAATCCTGAATGGGCTTAGTGGTCTGTTTGAACTCCCATGGAGGGTTGCGGCACGGAACCTCTCCCTAGAGGGCTATGGGAGAACGAAGTCCGCGATATCTGTGGAGTGAATAGACTATAGGAACATGTCGTGAAACTATGGCCTCAGCACATCGAGACAAATCAGACAGGCGCGTGCTCATCATCCAATATTTGAGACGGGCTTTTCACGCTCTGTTGATTGGAGGTATTCCCCGACTCGACAGAACTCGCTGGAGCCGAACACACCTTCAGAAGTCGCGGAAGAAGCTTGCAGACAGCTTTGCGGCTAATGATCTATCCATCGAACTCTAGTTTAATAGCCTCATCGTCATCTCGACCCTAGATTGCAGCAGCGTTAGCCTACTCGCCCGTCACAATCCATAGATCGTCATCATTGAAGTGAAAAGGGGATGGGCACAACTCACACAGCAAAAGTGCCCGCGCTGACCGGCATAGCCCTCAACAGCGTCGGCGCCAACCCCTTCCAAAACCCCCTAAACCCCTCCCTCGCCCACGTTTGCCGGAAGCAATCGCTCATGCTGCGATACTTCATCTCCTTACCAAATCCATCACTCTGCATCTTGCTCTTGATCACATCGAACGGATAGCTAGCGATCCACAGCGCCTCGCCTGCCAAACCCCCATAAAACGCCACTTTCGGCGTACTCACCTCATCACGCCTAATACCATTGCGCGCTGCGTCCGCATTCATCAGATACTCGAACGTGAGGAACCACACGCCGTACGCCTGGGCCTCACGAAGGACCGTGACAAGCTCGCCGCGATACAACCCCTTAAGCACGCCCTCATGGGCCGACAGTTTCCGGATGCAGTCGATCGGGCCATTATACAGCCTCTTCGCGCCATGCGGCTGCGTCTGCAACCGAATCCTGACGTGCTCGATCGGACCAGAGATGACGGAGTTGGCGATGCCGGCGAAGGCGCCGGAGAGGTAGTACTGGCCGTAAGACAGCGTCGGGGAGGCCAGAGGGGACTGGGAGGAGTTGCGGGCTTCGAAGGCCCGGCGAGCGTAGTGGAAGGCGCCGAATTGGATGGAGACACAGGCGCCGATGCCGAGGAGAGGGGTTAGGGTGCCTTTGTAGAAGGCGGTTGCGCCTTCATTGCGGTAGATTTTGGTGGCGGCGTCGAGGGCGTTTTTGTAGTTTGTGGTGGTCTGTAATCGGACCTTTACGATGTCTTACCGCGAGCATGAGTACGCTGATTTAGTGAGTATAGGGTATGAGTGCATACCAAAGGGTTGGCCTAGTTGAAATTAGTTTAGAACCAAAGAGTTTGCTATGGCGGTCGACATAAAGACTGGGCTCTTGCTGCAGGAGTACACGGTTTTGGTAGACAACGCGATTGATGGGACAACAAAATAAGAATGAATGAGATAATGAAAGCCATCGCGGAGTTGGCAAGAAAAAATCATTGAAAAGAGACTGTTCTTTGAAGCAAATTTCAGAATCGTTGTGAGCATTGCGTCCACGCGCGAAATCCAGATATTACGAAGTGCTGTCGCGGACTGTCAAGTTTTGACCAGAGAATACGTACCTAACAAGACCTGCGCAACACCTCCAGCAGCACCTGCAAACAAATCCTTAAGGGTCCGCTTCAGGCCCTGGCCTTCCGCCTCAAGTTCATGCTCCGCCTGGGCCATTCCTCCGCCCAACTACTTTACCCGCACCGGCAATCACTTTCCCAAAAAACTCGATGGATATAACTCAGTTGCAGCTAGGAGGGAAACAGACAGGAGCAAAGTGAGCGACGGTAGTTGGGCGATCAAGTCGTTCGGCGCGAGAGTCAAGGTCTGGTCCTCGGTTTGAAATCTTTGGTGTTGACGTGCTCCGCGCCAAGACCTTCAAGATTTCATCCGGAGCCTGAGGTTGACACCCGAAATAAACTTAGGCATGCACACAGTGCGATGAGTGGCTCATGAGCCAAGCTACGTTAATCCTTTCCGACTTCCTAGAGTCTGCCTGTCCAGATGCTACATATTTGTACAAGCATTCGCGGTATTTCGCCCCCGGTATCTCAGGCTCCCAAACCTCATCCCAATAGATTACATGAGCGTCTGCAAAAACCCAAGTTCGGAAACTGGCGCACTCCCACTCGATGCCTGCCCCTCTCCATCCTTCTTTTCAGCCGGCATCTTCAGCCCTTGCGCGGGTTGATAAGTGACCTCGCCCTGACTCGCCGCCTCCAATCTCATCTTGTTGCCTGCCTCTCCGGCTCGCCCTAGCACACCGGCTATAACCTGTACACATCTCAAACTATCATCGTTTGCTGGAATTGGATACGTGACCCACGTCGGGTCCGCATTGGTGTCGATGATGCCGATGGTCGGGATGTTGTTTAACCCGCACTCATGCAGCAGAACATAGTTCTCCAGCGGATTCAGACAGACTACCAGGTCAGGCTTCAGCACGCTCCTATCCAGCAATTGCTCCTCAAAGTCTGGAATTTCCCGGTCAAGCTCGTCTACAACCTTCATGCGGCAGTTTCCCAGGATCTGCTGCCCGTTGGTGATGCTGCCCGGGGTCCATCTGTCAAAGAGATGGCAGCCTCCTGCGAGCTCTGCAGCTTTCACCACGCATCTGTCCTGTCCTGCCCTGGTGCCAACGAATAGAATTAGACCACCGCGCCGGGCTACTTCGGTGACGATCTTGCAGGCACGTCGGAGGTGCGCTGCGGTAGTTTCAAGGGACAAGATGTGGACACCATCGCGGATGCCGTGTATGTACTTGGCGTTTCCAGGGTTCCAGAGAGAGGTGTTGTGGCCAAGATGGGCGCCGGAGGCGAGGAGGAGCTCGAGTGTTATATCCGAGGGAGAAGGAGGGTTGGTGAGGAGGGTATGAGGCTGGTAGTGAGGTGTGATTTCGGAGCCGAGGTTGGAGAGATTTTCTTCTGGAGACTCATTGAGTTAGCGACTTGAACTGTAAGGTGGATGCTGTGGAAGACGTGCTCTGGTGCAGGTAGGCCTGGTAGTCCTCTGCCACGGCGTCGTTGTCGGGTGTCGAGGAGGGATCCGCATCAACGGGAGACACTGGGTGGTCGCTGCGGCTGTTGACAAAGGCTTCTACCTTCCTGATCTCCCCCAGCGTCGTCTGCAATGAAGCCTCGACGGTGTCGACCTGGGACGCGAAGAAGCGTGTCCACCGGCGGATTGGCTGCGATGTCAGGGCTCTGCGGCCTGTAGATTTGCACGGATGTCAGAAGGCGGCACAGTGGGGGTGGGCGGAGAGTGCCATGAGTTGCCATACCTTGCCGCAGTGCTAGATGCCGTATTATCATCTCCGGGGCTCTTTGAATGCTGCACCTGCAGGCAGGCTCAGAAACGCGGCGCTCGTGATCTCGGTGGATGGAAAAGTAGCCGGCGTCTCTAGCCTGCTTGGCGGCCTCGGCCTGCGGCGAGCAGCCCGTCTCCAGGACGTCGATATCAGACCCCCATCAGCATTGCGGCCAGTATTGCGACCAGTGTTGCGACCACAGCCAAAACCTGCCCGCCTGGACTACACTCATTCTTACCTCCGTCTATGCCCTTCGATGCGACGTTGCGAAGCAAGCTACCCATACCTGCCGCGGACGGCCGCTGACATCTGCATCAATCACCACCAGATCTCAATCGGCACACGAACCAGCTGAAGCCTTGACCGAGATATTGATTCGAGCTGACTGCGGAAGCAAACCCCCCAGAAACAATACAAGATGAACGGCATGAGCTACTATCCTCGCCAGTATACCAGCGAGGATCTTCAGCGGCTACAGGCCGGCAACAACGGCGGTATGATGGACATGCTGGGCCCGAACGGCTTACAGTCGCCCGGCGTGGCTACAGCCCAGTCGCTGGACGACATTGTCAGCTCGAACTCAGATGCGATGCGAAGACGGAGCATGCCGTTGCACTATGGCAACGCATCGAACCCCCTCGACGCCAACCTACGGCGAGTGTCGATGATGGAATTTAGCGGCGCATCTTCTGGCGGAGCGTTGGACGCTTTCCAGTTCAGCCCGTCACCTAGAGACGG
Source organism: Coniosporium apollinis CBS 100218 (assembly GCF_000281105.1). Lineage (NCBI taxonomy): Eukaryota > Fungi > Ascomycota > Dothideomycetes > Coniosporium > Coniosporium apollinis. The sequence continues at coordinate 269,678 of NW_006913281.1, forward strand.
TATGGATGACACGCAGGGCTTTGTGGGCGTCGAAGGGTCGCATCCCCGGCGAAGTGGAGAGAGACGCCGTTCTGGGGGAAACCTGATACTCGACACGCAGTTCCCGAATCAGGGGTCGCCATATGCTAATATCCCCCCTCCTGGATCTGCATATGCATCCCCCATGCATACCAATGCAGCTTTCGATCTCGACATGACCAATCCGTACATACCTACCAGCCTATCAATGTCCATGGACCTGACGGGTTCGGCGCTACCTAATTCGATGATTCCCAATCAAGTCACGCCTCCCTTGAATATGTTTTCTCAGCAACAGTTCCAGTCCCCCATTATACATTCTCCTTTGCATCAGAGCTTCTCTGGGTCGATACAAGGACCTCCTCAGGACCCAGGCGGCGGCAACGCGGACCGCAAGGAGCAGTTTGCGAAGCCAGATAGTCAGATTACAAGACCGGACTTGCAAAGCTCACGAACCACCAGTGGAGAGCAAAGTATCAGATCAACATCTCGCCGGCAAAGTGGGAGTGCCTCCACTCAGGGGCAACCGGTGCAGGCAGAGAGCCATTCGCAGGGCTCTGACCCTTCGTCTCAGATAAAGCAGCATTTGGATGACATGGATCCAAGCAAGTTTCCCTGGCAACTACCACAAAGTAAGGACGCGCCCGATTTCTCCCAAAAGTGGGTACAGTAACTCAACGCTCGTCATCCAGGCAGTCTTCCATCCACCATGAATCAGAATCCGCACACGAACCATACCCAATGGAAGAATATATACTCATCCACCGGGTTTGATATGCTTGGCGTACTGGTACGTCTTGACTGTAGTGACTGACACGTTCGTAGTTCAACTATTTGAGCTGCATGTGCTCACACACTTTTTTAGATGCGAGTGGCCACAAGGCCGCACCCTGAAATCAACATAGGCTCCGTCGACATGTCCTGTGCCTTCGTGGTCTGCGACGCCGAAAAAGACGACAACCCCATTGTATACTGTTCGGAGAACTTCGAGCGACTCACCGGATACAACAAGCACATGATCCTTGGACGGAACTGCCGGTTTCTGCAATCACCGGACGGCAAAGTTGAGGCGGGCGTGAAGCGAAAATACGTTGACGACAATTCAGTCCTCTATCTCAAAAACATGATCAATTTGAGGAAGGAAGCTCAGATTAGCTTGATCAACTACCGTAGAGGCGGACAACCTTTCATGAATCTGCTCACTATGATCCCAATCACATGGGATACGGACGAGGTGAAGTTTTTTGTGGGTTTCCAGGTCGATCTTGTGGAGCAGCCAAACTCGGTCACCAACAGGAATCCTGGTACGTTTGACTACACTAAACTATCTAGGGCGCCGTCATTGACTTGAGCGTAGATGGGTCCTGTTCAATCAACTATCAGCGTGGTTTCAGTATTCCGAGGTACACTATACCTGCTCCGGAAAATACTGGAGCAATGGACCTCGGCCAGACTGTCCCACGAGACGACGTTTCAACCGTACTAAGCACGATTGGTACGGGCGAATCCGAACTATCACGGCGAATCTGGGATAAGGTTGTGCTAGAGAACACCGACGATGTTGTGCACGTGCTGTCACTGAAAGGCCTGTTCCTCTACCTTTCGCCGGCAAGTCGAAAGGTTTTGGAATACGAGCCGAGCGAGCTGGTTGGCACTGCGCTGTCCTCCGTCTGTCATCCTAGCGACATTGTTCCGGTAACGCGGGAACTCAAAGAAACTTCGAACGGAGCCTCGGTCAACGTCGTCTTCCGCATCAGGCGAAAGCATAGCGGATACACGTGGTTCGAAGGACACGGTTGCCTGCACACGGAACAGGGCAAGGGCCGCAAGTGTATCATCCTCGTTGGGCGCGAGCGGCCTGTATATGCCCTCAGCAAGACCGACGTCGTAGCGGCTGGAGGCATTGGCGACAACGAGCTGTGGATGAAGATGTCGACTTCCGGAATGTTCCTCTTCGTCTCGTCCAACGTTCGGCAGCTGTTGGACAGGCAGCCAGACGAGCTTGTCGGCACAAGCATCCAAGTACTAATGCGACAGGACTCGAAGCAGAAATTCGGGCGGATCCTAGAGCTTGCACGCGCTGGAAGAAAGGCTCAGATCAAACATGAAATGATCAACAAGCGTGGTCAAGTCCTTCAGGCGTTCACGACACTCTACCCAGGAGATGCAGTGGAGGGCCAAAAGCCGACTTTCATCGTGGCGCAGACCAGACTGCTGAAATTCTCGCGAGGCGGGAGTGGCGCGGCACAGAGACCGCCGCTGTATCACAGGCCGGAACAGGAGTCCAGCGGCTCGATAAATTCGCTGCCATCGACGGCGTCGCACGGTACTGGCAGGATGCCCAGTACGCTTGGCAGCGAAAGCACGCTAGCTTCAGGCATATCCGGCAGCCAATTTGTCTCGACGGAGGGCGCTCCAGCGACGTTCGCCGGACATAACGGTCTTGCCATCGGACATCAAGACGAAAGCTTAGCCTCGGAGGAGAATGTCTTCGACGAGCTCAAAACCACGCGTAGCACAAGCTGGCAGTATGAGTTGCGACAGATGGAGAAGCGTAACCGGTTGTTAGCGGAAGAGGTACAGAGTCTGCTCGCAGCGAAGAAGAAGCGGAAGAGGAGAAAGGGCGCGGGCCAGCTGCAGAAGGACTGCGCAAACTGCCACACCAGAGTGACGCCGGAGTGGAGGAGGGGACCGAGTGGGAACAGGGACCTCTGCAACAGCTGCGGCCTGCGATGGGCCAAGCAGGTGAGCTCTCCTCTCGTCGCCCTATTTCGACCCTCGATAGGATTCTTGCTGACCTACACTTCACCACAGAACGGCCGTGTCTCTCCCCGCACCTCGTCACAGCAATCCGTCCAATCCGCCCACAGCGACAAGGCAAGCAAAGCCTCGGCCGGAGACACCTCGCCACAGCATGCGAATGTAAGATTGCCAAACTCCAACGAAATTGGCCAGTCAACCATGCCCTCGACGGTGCAGACGACCGATCCCAAGCTGAGCGCGCAGCAGGCTCAGAACGACAGCCATGCTGCCAAGGTCGCGAGGATGGAGGTCCAGGCGAGCCAGGGTTTCGCGGGCGGCATACCGCCTAAGATTGATGAGGATGTGGAGCCGGATTGAGAGGTGAGTGCGGGCTGTGGCAGGATGTATATGTAACGAGTTCGACACATGTTCGGCCTACTTCTTGTTTCGGGGAGTCTGTGCAGCGAATCTCCCTTCAGCGGCGGCTTGTTCGGTCGATACCCTTGCTATTGTTTTGGGGAAGGTCGGTGTGGAGGGCGTAGCGCTGAGTGCGGAGCTCTCGAAGAAGGGGTGATGTGCCTAGCCATAGAGAGTCGTTTTGCGGACATGTGCTCCGGATGCGCGTATCATGTGTCGCCATAAACCTAGAGCAAAGGTACGAGATTGTCGGTTTGTGTAACCTCGCTTCTTGCTCCACTGGTCACTGGTGCGCCCCATCGAACCACTTCGCAGTACTCGAGCAGCCGGTGCGACCACCCTGTGCGACCACCCTAGCCCCTTGTCCGCCACAAGGCTGACGATCATCCCGGCCGATGATCATCCCGGCTCATGATCCCCGGCGGACCCATGCGTGAGCGCGTTCAGGGTCACGCTAAGCCGCATCGTGAATCTCGTCCCCCGGCTCTCCAGCCAGCTCCCCTGTCGGCGATCGCTGTCAGCCTTCCACTTAGCTCTTGTTCTCTCGTTGTTCGCGACAAACGCGTGACTGCCTGCCCGCCCAATCGCTTCGCCCCCATCCATTCCGCTGTAGCCAGGTCGCCGAGAGCCTTCGCGCCGATTGCGACCGCCCCGTTGGTCAATTTGGGGAGTTTTGGGGAGTTTTGGGGGGAGGCCCAGTGATGGATCCTGACAACAGGATAGCCATCACCGTGTGTGGGGATGGAGGTTGCGGTACGTAGCTACGGCGAGTGGGTGCGTGATGCGCCTGGTCGTGGAGTAGCAGCCAGCTTGAGCGCGCCATGCGACTGAACTCGAGGGAAGCTGACTGCGACTGCGCTGGGATAGGCAAATCATCCATAACCCTCCGGCTGGTGCGGAGTCAATGGACGCACGAGTTAGTGGTCCCCTTTTGCGCCTGCCACAGGTGCTGCCCCTATACATATGCCCTTCTGACTGACTCTGCGCGCAGATATGATCCTACAATCGGTGCGCCTTCCACCTCCCCTCCTCCCAACCCTCCGCCTTCCCCCCCCCCCCGCTAACCCACCCCCCCAGAAGACTCCTACTCCGTGACCCGCACCATCGACGGAACCCCCTACCACCTCAACCTCACCGACACAGCCGGGCAGGAAGAGTACCGCAGCCTCTGGGCCACCTCGAACCTGCGCTCCGACGCCTTCCTGCTCGTCTACGACATCACGAACGCCTCCTCCCTCGACAACCTCGACCACTTCAATGAGCTGATCGACATGGAGGCCGAGCACCGGCTCGACAGCGGCAGCCCGCCGCCGGTCAAGCTCGTCGCGGGCAACAAGTGCGACTTGCAGGGCCAGCGCGTTGTCGGCGCGCAGAGGGGGCTCGAGTGGGCGCGGAGGCGGGGTTGCGGGTTCATGGAGACGAGTGCAAGGGACATGGTTAACGTGGAGGAGACTTTTGCGCGTAGGTCATCACCGTGTTGGGTGGAGAGTTGCGTTGGGGCTGGATGCAAGGAAAGAGCGCGCAGCTGACAGTGGGATACAGTGTTGGTGCGAAGAGTCGTCGAGGCGCGGCGGGCGGCGGCGACGGCGACGGGTGGCGCGCGGTTTGAGGCGGCGGGGAGGACGCTGCCGCTGCCGCCTGTGTCGGAGAAGCCGGCGGTATCGACAGCAGGAAGGACCGTCGAGCAGCCGCGGGGCACGAGGGGGGGTGGTGGGTTCTGGTCGAGGCTAAAGTGCTGGTGATGTACGGATGAGGAGACGAGTGAGGCGGAGCGACGCTGTAAGAGGCTATACCCTTTGGTTAATACGGTTGTTGTCGCTTTTGGTCGTTTGAACTAGGATTCATCTGCTTTGGGTCTTTTAGCAGCTGAGATTTGGATCACTTTAGACTGGGGGTTGGGCGCCTTCGTTTCCCGCGAGAGCAAGGAGACGCCACGTCCCGCACTGTAAATCACTGGATGTAGACACAGATGTAATGCGGGGAGCTTGTAGATGTCAGTTTGTTGTTGGAGATACGATAGATTTTCGAGGGGAATCAACACATGGGAGACTCCAGTAACGCAAGTGCGTCTTCTGCTCAAAGAACTGCTTAATCATGCAACGGCTTCTGGGGATGCGTACCGTAGGGCATCATTTTCTCGCATATGCGATAACTGAGCAATATGACTACTTTTCACCCTTGCTTGCCGATACTTGTATACCTATTACCCGCATCACCCACTATTTTGCTTGTTGTCTGTCATGGACTCCTTTCAGCCACTCCTACGTGCTATCTTAGAACTAAATAGAGTGTCTCCTATAATTAGTAAATTACCAGCCAAACTATGTCCCCTCAACAGCAACCAACGAGCCATAGAGCTCCTTCGGATCGCCCTCAGTAGCAGCGCGAACGATGATCTTAGCCCCGTCACTGGCATCCTTGACGCCCTATCCCCCGGTGAGATTAGTACGGCAGAACCCGGGCGCCGCAGATACGACCGCGATGCCCTGAGTAGCGCCCGTGATGAGGACGAAAGCTTTGGAGGCTGCCATGGTGGGTGGTTGAAGGAGAGCTAAACTAAGGTGGTGGACTTTGAGGGATTGAGGATTAGGGGCGATGTGAAAATGAGTGGTCCAGACACAGACAATAGAGGTTGACTGCAAACGCGTCTGGAAGGAAAGCTGGCAGCCAACACTTACTCAATCGTACTATTTCAATACTAGAAGATAGATCTATGCCGGCGACCTGTACGAAAGACGGTGTTGGCCGGAGAAAGCGGACGTGCGGATCTTAGAGCTATTGACAATATCCCCGCGTCTGCGGGAGGAAGCTTAGGTCCATTGTAGCATTTGTGATTACTGGACGCATTTGATGTCAATTTGGTTAGTCGTTTAGGGATAGTTTTCGGTGGTAGTCATGAGGTAGCCAAGCCCGGTGCGGAAGGGATATCTGTCGTTGACCTAGTGGCGCGAGAGGCTCTCGTCCGCGATAACACAGAGTTTGGAAGTAAGTAGATTGCAAAAACACTACTCACCCTTCACATACGGCCACAGATCAAAGAGTGCTGGGCATCCCGTCCGCTTGCATAATCTTTGAATCGGTGGAATAGTAGTTAGGTGGGTGACCACGAGTGCTGTATGTTTTTGCACTTTGCAGCTTTTCTTTTAGTCATGTTTCTGCCCGCAATTTTCAGCGGATTCTGTGTCGAACGAGAGATGGCCTTAACGATCGAGGAGGAAAGGAGAAGTCGAAATGGTTCTGCATTTTGATTTTGTTCTATTCAGTACGGTGTCCGACTCAGTGTCCTCAGACAGAAGGCGGATTCCCAGCGCAGTAACCTACTCATAAGAAAGGGATATGTGTTGACAGTATCTCAGAGCAGGCACAAGGCTTTCACACGCAGCATAAAACGTGCATCACTCTTGTATTCCTTATATCGTCCGACCAACGCGACCTGCACAGCCCAAACCCATGCTACATAACCCAATGCGCACAAGATTACGTCCCCTCCTCGATCTCATCCCCACCACTCCACGAAACACTTTTTGACCCTCCCGCCAGGCATCTACAACTCATCGTGGTGCTCCGCCGCCATATCATCATCGTCCATAACCATGGTCTTAACCGCCTCAGCGCCCTCGCTGATCTTGGTCTTGACCTTATCCTTAACGGCCTCCGCACCGCTGGCAGCCGCACCACTAGCCTTGCTAGCCGCGTCCGAAGCAGCTGAAGATGCGGGCGCAGTGGCCTTCTCAGCTGCGCTCCCTGCCGCGTCGGTAGCCTTTGCGGCTGCGCTTCCTGCGGATCCGCTCGCCTTGGACGCCGCATCCGCAGCCGCTCCAGTAGCCTTATCAGCCGCACCGGAAGCCGCCTCGCTGACCTTCGAACCGGCACTGGCGGCTGAACCGCTGGCCTGGGAAGCCGCATCCGCAGCCGCATCGGTAGCCTTGGAGGCGGCACCGGCCGCCGTTCCGCTAGCTTTGGAAGCCGCATCAGCGGCAGCGTCAGTAGCCTTCCCGGCCACGTTCGCCGCTGAGCCGCTAGCCTGGGACGCCGCGCCAGCAGCCGCATCGGTAGCGGCCTCGCCCGCTCCACTGACCTTGGAAGCGGCGCCCGAAGCGGCGTCTTTGGCGCTCTTGGTAGCGGCGGCAGCCTGCTCGGGCATGTCGGATAGGTCCCGGAGCTCAAGCGTGTCGTCGGAATCACCGTAGACGTCGACGCCGTGGGCGCCGTTCTCCTTGATGAAGTTTGCGAGGTCCTCGACGGTGCGGCTGCCGGTGTACTCCACGGGGTCGGACTTGCGGCCGGCGGCGTAGAGCTTGATCGTCGGGAAGCCCTGGATCTCCTCGGGAACGTCGTTGGCGGTCGCGTCGACCTTGGCAATGACGATGTTGGGGTGGTTGGCGTAGAGGGAGCCGAGCTCTTCGTACTTGGGGGCGAGACTGGAGAAGAGGTTAGTATAGTCGTTCATGAGTGAAGTTGGAACGAAGGGAAACATACGCCTTGCAGTGACCGCACCATGGCGCGTAGAACTCGACCAGGACATCCTTGCTGTCATCCATGACGATGTCCTTGTAGTTGTGCGCAACGATGACCGTAACTGGGCCGTCATTCTTCTCGGGAATGGGCTCAGACTTAATGCTCGGCTCAACCTTGCCAGCGAGGAAGTCATCGACGAACTTGCCGATCGCTGACTCGGTCAGCTTCTGGCCCTGGGTGAACGGGAACTTCTGGTTCTTCTGGGTGTCCTGAATGGCGAAAGCGGGCCAGTTGCCGACCTCGAGGTTGAGGTTGCCGGCGTGTTGGCCGAACGCCGTGGCATCAATGGTGGCAATGTTGATCTTGCCCTTGTGCTTCGTGGCGACGGGCTTCAAAGCAGTCGCGAGCTCCTCACGCTCCTCAGGCGTCTCGGCGAAGATATAGGCAAGGGGAATGCCGGCCTGGAAATATCGTAAGCGCATGTAGTCAGGTTTGCTTCAAGTCAAATCACTTACAGCCATGTAGCCAGCATATGTCTCAGGGCCAACCTCGCCAACCAATGGTACCGAGGCGACCTTGGCGAAATCTTCGATAGCAGACTTCGAGAACTTATCAGTGAAGGTGTTCTTGCCCTCGTCGAAAGTTTTGTAGAGGACAATGGCAGGCTGCTTGACTCCCTCAGCCTTGGCCAGAGCGGCGTCATTGGTGGCGCCGAAGAGGAAGCTGTCTCGGAGACCCTCAGCGACGGAGGAGAAGGTTTCGTTCGAGGATTTGTCATCGGCGGCAAAGTATCCCACAAGTACGACCTTGTCGGCAGTCTTGAAGTCCGCGAGGGTCTTGCTGTCGAGTACCGAGACGGCAGGCATAGCTTGCTTGGTCATGTAGGAGATGATTCTGGGCAAGGCGTAAGTATTACAATACAGAACACGTTACTTGAAGGACTTACGCTTGGGCTTTCCTCTGCCCACTATAAGGACTGACGTTATCCGGCCCGCGGAAGATTTTCAGAGTTGGATAACCCTCGACTCCATAGCTGGAGCAGAGTTCCGCCTCTTCCGTGCAGTCGACCTTTGCTAGAGGGATGTCCTTCTCCTTCAATTGTGTAGCGGCCTCCTCGTACTCAGGTGCGAGCGCCTTGCAGTGACCACACCATGGCGCGAAGACTATGCAATCATCCATTAGCCGTCATCACGCAGCTCAAAGGAAGAGAGAGCTCATACACTCTGCAAGCACAAGATTGTGTTCTTCTATAAAGCTCTTGAACGTATCCTGCTTGAGGTCGTGCACGTCGGAAGCAATCGCTCCAGCTGCAAGGGCAGCAAGGCCAAAAACTGCGGCAGTCCGCATGATTCGAGTAGTTTAAAGGAGGTCCCGCAGTAATTTTATGCGGATTCAAGCAGGTGATGAGAAGATGCAGTTGAAGAGTGATGAGCTCCTTTTTGTGTGGGATCTAGAGTTCAGCGGCTCGAAATGCAAGGTGGCAGCTTCGAGCGCTCAAGGGTGTGAAACCGCCCTCAGCTCAGGGACCAAGGACCCGCCAAGCCAGAACGTCTCCTTCCCCGCTGGGGGTGTCCTATTTTTGTCCCGGCACTCACTCCGCACATCTGAAGCCGCATCTATTTCGTGCTCCTGTAATTACGCAGCATCCACAACGTTCTGCCTGTCTGCGCGTAAACCCCTCGAGCACCATTGGCACTGAGAGTGGAGTAAGCCCAGCATCGATTCACCCACAATTCTAGGTGGATAACCATCTGGCGAATGGGAGGGCATTGTGGACTAGACATAGCCCAGCTCGTGCCAAGATCGTCTTCACAGCTCGTGCGCCGACTCTTGCTGGGTGGCTTAACTTGGAGCTTATTGTGCCCTGCTCGACACACTCCAGAGTTTGGATAATGAGATGTGACTCGGCACCGGCGGTGCAGAGCAGATGGTGAGGATGAATCATTTATACAGGTAATTCAATATACTTAGCGACCATCGTGGCTCCCGCGAATAATACCAGAGTCCGAATCCAACGCTTCGTCCTCTACTGAACGCTCGCTGTCACTGCTTCTAGCCCTGTCTCTTTGCACGCCTGTACTTTTCCCGTCATTCAGCTCTTTCGACATGGCTATACCGTCCGCTCTGCCCCGCTCAACGTTGACCATCAACATCAAAGGGAAGGGCAAGCCGACAAGGACAGCGAGGAACCAAAACGCCTGCATGCATGCATTAGCCGGTTAGAAGCGTGCGATATACACAACACATGCAGCGGACTCACAGGCCTAATCTCCCCCGTAGCATCCGTAATCGCTCCTACGATAGCCGGTCCAAAAATGCTAGACCCCTTATCGGTGATCGCATACAGCGCATAAAACGCCGCCTCAGACCCCGGCGGGATCAGCTCGCCAAACAAGCTCCGACAGTACGACGAGAGCCCGCCGAGGACGAAGCCGTAGACAGCTCCAAGCGGGTACATTTCCCAGGGCTGTTGCAAGCCAAACGCGCCGTAGCGGCGTACCGCCGGAATGTAGCCGAGTAGCCCATACAGCGGTATCAGCTCGAAGAGGCAGATGCAAGCCAGGATGGTCTGTGTGGGCTTCAGGCCCATCATGGCGGAGAGCCTGCTCCATGTGAAGGCGCCGACAACGCCTGAGAGCATCGAGATGACATTTATAAAAGCGAGAGCTGCGGGCTTCATTTCGAGGGATGTCTTTGCGAAGAGAACCTGGTTGCATGTCAGCCTCCAATAGCTACGTGCGAGCTCTAGCTTTACTCACCGCAGTGCCACTAATAGTAGCGATGCCGTCGCTGAGCAGGAACCAGGCGCCGAGAAAGAGCAGCATATCCTTCAGCTGTCGCGCGTGTCTGATCGTCTTCCCAAGTGCCTTCCACGAGTACGAAAAATAGGCAAAGCATGTTCGAGCTTTGCTGTTGGCGTGACTTATACTGAGTGGTGGGCCTGGTCGAGGCCGGAGCCAGAAGGCTGCTGGAATCGTGAATACGAACCACCACGCGCCGATGACGAACAGAGCCAGGCGGAGAGAAAATGTTGACGATCCAGTAGAGATTATGATGAAGATGGACAGGGCTTGCACTATGACTGCGGCTACATATCCAATGCCGATGCCGTAAGATGAGATCTTCGTGGAAAGTTGTAGTTCTCGCGAAGGTGCTGCAGGAGATTGTCGGGTTGGGGAAGTCAGATCCGCTCCAGAACCGCCGCCGAGTAACGCTGCTGTCGAGTCGGTGATATCATCCAGCATAGTGTCTTCATCGACGGGTGATTGATGTCGATCTCCATCCTCAGGTGCCGGCGGGTGCTGAACTGCATACTGAACTGTAGGATGGTGGCGGACCAGCAGAGGTAGAAAGGAGTTTAGTAAGACGAAAGACGCGCCAAAACACGTGTTGGCTATAATTGCGAGCACTGCACCCAAAATGTAGACTCGCGGAACGATAGGAAGGAAAAGCATGGTGGTGATCGAGCCAATGAATGCAAATGCCAGTAGAAATGTCTTTCGGTACCGGCCATGATCCGCCGCGCCTGACATGGAGATGATGAGCAAAGCTTGGATGAGGACACTGAGTGAGAAGGTGTACATGGCAAAACTGGCGGTATTGACGTCCAGTCCAAGAATGTTAACAACGCATTGGCCTGCATCGGCATCGTAAGATGTTCTAGACAGCAGAGCTGAGGTTGCGTTTGCTGCTATCGACGTGTGGTTCATGTTTGGCGGCACAGGGGCGTCGAAGCTGCTTCCACATGGCGTCGACTTATCTGACAGCAGCACGCCGCGTTCCCGCGCAAGCTGCTCTAGGGTGATGGGGATGAAGGAGCCTGCGGCGAAGATTGTTAGTATATGCCCGATTTCGCGGGGAAGTCGGAAGCACGGCAAAGCTTAGAGGTCGGGTATATTCTTTAACATGTCACCAGGTCTATATGATACAGGGTTTTGATATGGGGATTTGCGGCGACGGATGCTTCAGGTCTCGGCAGGCGGTTCAATCACAGAATAATGTCAGACGTACCGACTCCGCAAACGACAAACACCTGCAGTGTGTTAGTACACCGGATGCTTCAGCAGCAGATGAATGCGTACCTCAGCGGCCCAGCCGTAGACGTAGAACCCGGACAGCTCTTTCTTACTGGTCAAGCGCGCGTCTTCGTCCGGGTAAAGACGCGCAACGCGGTCTTCCGCATCAGCATCGGGGCCCATGCTGGAAGCTTCTGACGGCGTCCGCTCATCGTCGGCCTCGTGCGACGAGGAGTGGGCGATGGAAGTCTTCGAGTTGGCGGACGGATCACGTGGCGGAGGTTGTGAGGTTGGAGGTGGTGCAGTCGGCACCCTGGGAACCATGGCTGACGGGAGCGGGAGCTTTACACGGCGCAGATTAGGGGATCTGCCATCGCAGGTGCACTTTGCAGCGGCAGCATCTTGAAGAATTAAGCGGAGACGCTGGAGTTTTGCCAGCTGGTTAGTGTCTCCGGTGCCACTCCGCACAAGGGCGCGTCCACGGTGGGTGTTTGGGTGTAGGGCTGCTGATAGATTACACGCCCGGCGCTCCATTCATCCATTTATTGCGCGCTGCATACGAGTACATATCCACCTGACACGCCCGCATTGGAACAGCAGGCTCGAGCAGCTCGCGGCAGTTGACTGTGCAAGCCCAGTCCGCCTGCTGTCTGCCTTAACAACCCGATGCAAACTGCCTGCAGTCCCATTCTTGGATGCTTGGGAGGTCGTTGTTTTCTGCTTGAATGGCCGGAATGGAGCTAGCAGGTAAGGTAGGCACGCTAGACCAGGGTCTGCCCCGGACGGCATCACCGCCTTGGCCTTCCACTTGTCGTTCACATTCACATTCACATTCACATCCACATCCACATCCACATCCACATCCACATCAGCCAACTTATCCAACCTCGCCTTCTTCCACACTCTCGCTTTTCGCTTCACCACGAGTCGGCGCATTGCTTCTGCTGGCCCGCCTCTCACCTCCGCGCATTCATCTTCTCAGAACTGCCGCTTGAATCTGCTGCGAACCAGTCTTTCGGCGCTCTCGGTCCTTGACAACGCTCCTCGCAACCCTTTGACGTCCATCGACCGGCCTCCCATTGTCTCCGCCACCACACAAGGTATCGCGCACTTTCTCCGAGCCGACAGGAGTTTTCGTATCCGTTCAGCGCAATCACTCGAGATACTGCAGCTCAGCGCCGCAGCTCAGTGCCGCACTTCAAGCTCGACACCTCCGCCGTCCTCCCAAACAGAGCCGCTCGCGGTAGGCGCAAGTTATCTCAGCACAACCGACGACATTGAGTGGTCAAGAAGGGCTGGAAGACTCGAGGCCGACGGGGCGCGGTGAGGGAGACGAAGGTGGGGGGGGTGGTCGTAGAAGCCTGTTAGAAGATAGCTCGTCCGCAAAGTCTGGGTTGGGCGTTGCACCGATGCCGGGAAGGTTGATCATGGAGCACGAGGGCGCAGACAATGCCCCAACCAGCAAGGGCCCAGGCGCAGCGCAAACGACAAATGGTGTCGCGCCGCACTCACAATCTGATGGTCTATCCGGCGCACCAAACGGCTACATTCCCAACGGCCATTCAGTCCCTTCTGAGAACATGGCTGTTTCCTCCTCCATGCTGGCCCTCCCGCCAGAGATAAGACAGGTCATGTTGGACTCTGGACCTCCGCCTGAGATTGAGCACATTACGGAAGGCTTTCAACCGCTGGGGAAGCTCATAGGCCGAGCGGCGCAAGAATGCTACAACGAGCTTGCGGAAGTGCTCGATGAAATGGCGCAGATGCAGGTTCCTCAACAGGCCAACAGTTCTTTGCCCAACGGGGTCAATCACAATGCGGGAGCCGCTGGAGCCGGAGTCGCGACACCAACTGGTGTTCAGAAGAAAACGATGTTGATGAGCTTTGCACACCGTCGAAGGGAGATGTTCATCAAACTATGGATTCTGTCGCAATGGAGTCGGCAGGCCGAAGACGTGAGCAAACTCATTGACATCTGGACCTGGCAGCGAGCAACGATGGATAAATTCGACAATGCGGCCCATTTCATTGCTGATATCAAGCTCTCGACTCACAATGCGAAGATGCCAAATCCGGACATGAAAACAGCCCTAGAGGTTCTTTCTACTGGGAAAGCATCCTGGATGCCAGACTTGAACTACATCCCGCAAGACCCACTGGATGCTCAGGGCATAGCAGACACCTTACAGAATCTTAACTCTATATTATCGATACGCTTAAACCTTCATGAGTCTCTACCTCGATACCTGCAGAAGTGGTCGATAGCGTCAGGACGAGCAACGTTTGTGATACCCGGCGAGTTCGAGTTCGACGTCTCGGTAGCAGACGAAGAGCCCTCGTCACAGTTCTGGTTTGTCGACATCAGATTCCTATTCTCTCCGGCACCACAGGTTTCGGATGAGTTCAAAGACATTCTACAAAATCAATGCAATGCAGTGCTCGGCACGCAAGGGTTAGCACGCTGTCACGAGTTCCTTCATAACTTCACTCTCACCCACAAGATCTCTGTCCTCTGGCGACAGGCACATGAAATGAACGCGGGCGCTTGGCAAGATTCGTTACGGATAGAACACGTCCATCGAGTGCTGGTGATACAGTACTGGACTGATCTGCCTGGCGGCAAGAACTGGCTAGAGTTTGGCGTGATGAGCGCGACTTCCAATGATCGAAACACGTTTGCGACCAATGCAGCACAGCCAAAGATCGGCATGCGGTGGTTCCGCAATGGGAAAGAAACGACTGATTCCGTGGCGCTTCAATGGGAAGACGTATCCATGGAGCTGACAATGAAGCGCGTCATTGCGCGTCACATAAACATGGTACTGGCCTCCGTTCATGGGAAGCTTGTTGCTGCGGCTGGCGGCAACGAAGCGTTCGGAGCCAGCCTGTCTACTTCGGAAACGGAGCCCGGTGACTGCGCGCTGCGGGCATGGCTGGAAACGCCAGATAACGAGATTACTTTGAAGGTGGATATGGCGACCGGACGCTTGACTCTACTGCCGGCGACAGGATCATCAGCGCGCATCGAAGTGGAGCTTAACAGGAAGGACTCCCCGGCCGAAGAAGTAACACGGGCGCTGGCCTACTATCTATGTAGGAGCATACAGAGCAACATAGAAGAGCACGCCGAGAGCACAGGTTGGAAACGACTGAGGCATATTCGGGTCAAGCCGGATGCGATGAAAGCGGCGCTCAACCAAGATATCTTGCAACTCAGCTTCTTCCGAGGCAATGGATGGGATCCGAGTTGGGCAATAGTCGCCAGCATCACACCGCTTGGCCTGACTTGGTGGAGCCTGGAACTGTGAGTCTTACTAGCGTCAACAGCGTTCTTCCCAAACTCTCTACTAACGCACAATCGCAGGACTGACCCTGTCTTTGGTGGAGCTATCACCGCAGCGATTCCTATACCATCGCTGAGGTTGAACAGCAAACCAGTCCCGATCTCCGGATCCCTCCTAGCTAAGATTGAGCGCATGGCTGTCGCGGCGATCTCAATGCGCACAACGGTCCGCGACTTGAGGCAGCGGAAGATACCGTTCGGTGTGCGTGAAGAATCTGTCTTCACCTCCCCAGGAACTTCGGGCACCCCTAACGCCCATCAGGTGGTAGCACTCTATGTGCAGTTATCGAAACTACTCCAGCAGAGCCGCAACCAGCCCGCTCCGAGCGCCACATTCTGGGCATCCGACTTTGTCCGGCTTGTCTATCACGGCTTGGACGTCGAGCGACGCAAAGTGTTGCACATCGCAAAGGGCTTCTTAGCTCAGCGACAAGTGGACATGAACAGACTGTTGAAGACCTCCGACAAAGACGACTGCATTTTCCATAGCAACGGCGCGTTCTCGATGATGCTCCGTTCCCCCTTTGGCACCTCCTTTGTCAAGCAATTTGCGCTGTGCTTACACAACATCGAACGTCTGCGCTTCTTCATCGAAGTACTCCAAAGGCGCAAATTCAAGATCGGCAAGACTAGTCCCTCGCGAATCTCTTTCCGGTATGGCGAAAGCGCCAGCCTGAGCGCAGACATCTATCTACAGGAAGGCGCAGCAATGAGGCTGCATCTCGCACCGGACAATCCACAACAGAGAGCCCTTGTCTGGCTCACCAATCAACTCAACGACAACGACGCCGGATTCGACACGTTCGCCCACATGTTACAACTCAGTCTTCCCCTACTCCGCGCCTTACAGTCCATCGAGACTCGCGAACGACCTGCAGCGGAGCGGCCGTCCATTCACTCTCACAGCGCTGATTGGCATTCGATGGTGTATTCAAACCCAATGTCATCCTTCAGCATACGGCTACGCACACACAAGGACAAAGTTCAATGGCACATACAAGATACAGTTGCCAGCACAAGGCCGCCTCAGCAGCGGTCGGAGCCGCTCAGGGGAGCTCTTCAGGCATTGTATAGCGACGAGGGCAAAGACTGGAGGGGTACGGGAGCTGGCATTGTAGCCGGGATAGTGGGTGTCGAGGAGGTGATGCTAAAGCTGGACGAAGTGGTCACCCAGCACGCGGTCGCTGAGGGCGCTGCTCCGCAGCAACTTCCGGCCCTACAGCAACCGCAGCATGAGGTTATCAACATTGACTGAGATGCTGGAGCCTGTGCCCTTTTTTTCTTTCCCATTTCCTGGGCTAGGTTTGCTCTGCGGGCAACAACAAGCACATCGGAGCTTACGGCCTAGCTCCTTTCGGGTTTCTGTCTTTAGTGTTCGATGAGGTTTTCCATCTCTGCGTGAGGTTCAGCGGGTGGGTTGGGGACCTACAAACAACAGTCGAGCGACACTGCAAGCTTGCAGTATTAGGACAGGTAGCTGATTCAGACAGCTCCTGCCACGCCTGGAAAGGGGCAGAGGATGGATCACAGGCTGGCAGGTATTATGAGAATCACTAAAATGAACAAATCTGCAACGACTGTCATATTTCAATGATATTCAGAATCGCTGCCGCAAATCCCACCCGTTATCATGCCTTACCCGTCCATGCCTTTTACATCCAAGTGACCGTTGACATATTGTCATATGGTCTTCCTTCACTTCGCCACTCCGTATCTCCTCACTATAATTCCAACTCACCCTACCCAGTGCCCTTTCGGATTCGAATGCTGTATCCGAGCAGCCGTTCAACCGCTCTACTCACCAGGAAACCCCTTCCTCATGTTCTCGTACTTCGAGTCCGGATACGCAAGCACATTACAGCTATGCTCCATCTTCCCCTGCCTCGGCCCACCAAGCTTATTGACAACCTGCGTACATGCGTCAGCCTGCTTCCCCAAACCTCACGGAGCAAACCCAAGCTCACCGTAGCAATCAGACTACCCTCCCCGCAGCCATCCGCACTACTCTCCCACCACATCGCCCCGCCCAGCCCCCTCTGCTCCACAAACTCCGCCTTCATCCGCGCCATCTCCACGCTGTCATAGCTCACCATCGTCCCCCTGTCATCGATACACCAACTCGCCCCGACCTCCGTGTCCAGACACACCTTGGACCCCGGCCGCGGCAACGCCTTGAAATCCCACACCCCGCCCTCCCAACTCCCCTCCCCCGTGCCGCAGAACGGGCGCCCGGGGCCGGAGGTGCCGCAAAAGGCGCGGCCGTAGAGCGGCATGCCGAGCACGAGTTTGCTGGACGGGATGCCGCCGTGGGCGAGGTAGTGTTCCACGGCTGCGGAGGTGCTGAAGGGCGTGCAGGCTGGGTCGCTGCGGCAAGGGTACAGGTTCGATTGGTGCGCGCAGCAGGCGCCCCAGGCGCCGGCGTAGTCGTAGGCCATCAGGTTCCAGAAGTCGAGGAGGGGGTCCATGGCGGCGAGGTCGAGCTTTTGATAGTTCTGCGGGCCGGCGGGACACGCGATGCTGAGGAGGAAGCGCGGGTGCGGGAGGTGGTGGCGGTCGCACAGATGGCGGCCGTACTCGTCAAGCGCCGACCGCACTTCCTTGAGCAGGAGCACGAAGTTGGAGACTTCGGTGGAGTCTTGCGGGTACTCCCAGTCGATGTCCAGCCCGTCAAGACCGAGGTCTTTGAGCAGCTGGACGGCGCTCGAGGCGAAGCGCTTGCGGCCTGCTTCGGTAGATGCGGGCTGCGCGAAGTTGGCGGAGTAGGTCCAGCCGCCGATGGAGAGGAGGACTTTGAGGTCGCGGTTGCGCTTCTTGAGCAGGTTGAGCTGCTTTATGCAGCCGTAGACGTTGGTGCCCACGTCGTTCCAGGAGTCGGTAGGGTAGTGCTTTTCGATGTCGGACCAGGTGTCTGTTAGGTAGCTGTGATGTGAGTGAGCTTTTGCGCTTGGAACTGGGTCAGTGATAATGTAATGAGGTTTACGTACACCTCTCCGGTTTCTGGGCGGATGTTGGCGAAGGCGTAGAGCACATGGGTGAGCTTCTCCGCAGGAAGGTCTTGAGGATTGTGATTGCGGCCGTAGATAGCCTGCTTAAAGTCAACAGCAGCTCAAATATTGATTGCGAGTGTCTTGGTTACCCAGTTTACAAAGTATGCCACAGATCTGTAACCATCGCCACCGCCCATGTTGGAATGGTCAACTTCCAGAGGACGGTTCTGTTCAAGTAGAAGATTGACTACGGAAAAGCTATTGTTACTTGATTCGAGCAAGGCAAAGCGAAGGATACAGGTGGAAGATGTAAGGAATGCGACAAGTACTTGAAGCTTGTACGTGAACTGGCAGTTATTGTGGCGGAGCACCAAGCTACGTAACGTATCAAACTGGGAAACTTCGAGTTACGCGCTGTCACAGAAGGCCAGAAAGAAGAGTGATCATGTGAATGAACTCGACCTACATGAAACAGCTGCTGTTGTAACAACATCACAAGCGGAAAGGCGCAGACATGCTTCCCGGTCTTGCCTCAAGGTAGTGGTCGGTGGGGGATCGTCAGGTGTTCAGGCACTAAGTAGATGTTCTGAGCAAGATTGATACTCGTATAGTAATGTTCAGTAGCTTTGAAGCCTCTCTCATAGTTGACATGATCCAACCGTCTCGGATGCCACCCCTCCGTTAAAGCACAAGCAGCTCGTTACAATGCTCCCGTAGCCCAAAGCCATAACGCCCTAGCCACACGCTGATGTCCCATGCCAAGCGACGCCTATGTTGTGATGAAATAAAATCCGATATATACCGTTCGCCAACGTGTAACACTGTCACCTGGCAACCCCAGCGTTACCGTCATACAACATCCTGACCCTTGACATTTTCGCTAGCGCACATGTCAGGCTGAAGCAACAGCCTCCTTAACGATTCGTCTCGATATGAATCTGGATCCTTGTGGCGCAAGAAGTTTGCTATACGGTCTTCCTTCGTCCCACCTATTGTCTCACTTCTCGCCCGTACCAGCTCCTGGCTTGCTAAGTGGTGCGCCGCGTTGCGTTGCTCCAGCATACTAGTCGAGAAATTTCCCACCCGCGTGGCTTGTCCGACCCCACCCAGAATTGCCAGCATGGCAACGAAGGATATAAAGACTCCGTTGGACAGGTACAGCGGCGCCTGGGGCTTCTCGTCATTCCGTTGGTACCACCGCTCCCAGTCCTCCCAGGTGGCGCAGTGCATCGGACTTTGACCCATACCCCATGCTGCTGGCCTATCGTGTCCATCGTTCGAGGAGGGGACCTCGGCGTGCCCACCCCAACCGGCACCCCAGCTATCGTAGGCACTGCGTCTGATCGGGTCGGAAAGGATGGTGTGCGCGGCAACGATGAGGCGGTACCGTTCTAAGCGTATGGCGTGGGGGATGTGACATATATTGGGGTGGGTGTGAGCCAAGCTCCCTCCAGCGCCGGTCTGTCGGTCCGGGTGGTAGAGTTTTACGAGCTCGTAGAAGCGGCTTTTGGAGTAGGTGTGGCCTCTCTGGCAGCCGAGGATCTGGTATGGTGTTGGATGCTGATGGCCCGGCTTACACTTGGGCCAGTGCCCGTCCTCTCCATGTTGGTCTGGAGGACTATCGACAACGGTTGCGTACCCTCTACTCTGGTAGTTCGAGGGTGTTGATAATGACGCACTCGATTGTGGCACTGTGGAGTGCCATAGCTGGGTGAAGGTGTTGCACGAGGACAGGAGTATGCTAGGCTTCTTGATGATCATGATGAGGGTATGAGGGTATGAGCACCGGAGGCCCACGTCTCTGAGCGGGCGTCATCCAGTGTCTGTAACTGTTGTCCAGGAGCAGAGGCGAGGCGTGGGGGACAGATGGATGGCGTTTAGCCGGTGGACCCGCAGTGCAATCGATAGGGCAGGGCTGATCACGTGGTATCGCGTGGAAAGCCAGATGCAGTCGCGACTTCAATACCGTCTTGAATCCGCCGCTATCATCTCTCTCTCGCGGGTCAAGACGCCCTCAGCACGAGGAGGACCAAGTACCAAGCTAAATCCAGGTGCAAATTCGCCGGCGAGCCGTCTAGTGGCGAGCGACAGCTGTTCCGGGCGGCCAATGAGTGTGGACAGGGAGACCTTTCTGAGTCTCCGTGTGGATCCTGATATCTCTAGGTCGCAGAGAGTCTTCTCTTAAGAGCTGGTGTTCAAGGCTCGAAGAGATCTGTGTGGGCATGGGCATACGCACCCACGGCACCTTGCTGGCTAGTGGACCGCACACGACATTGTAACTTTCACCTCTCGGAACGACCTATACTCAACTTCTCTAACATTGCCTTGTCTAAGACAGTACATCGGCAAAGCCGACTTGATCAAGGATGCAGTATACGAACTATGATCCGGAAACCGGTCTCGCATATACCGAAGTATCTACCCATGTCAAGTCCATGGTCGCGACTTGGCCTGAGAAAACGAGAGGCAGCCTCATGACACTGCAAAAATACCGGAACCCAAAGGGGGCTGGATCATTACAGAAGATGAGCATGCGGAACCTGCTGCTGAATTTACACTGTCTCGACGAAGACAGCTTCGACGCTCATACGGGCCGCTTTCGCCAGACGATATGGAAAGAGATCTGCCAGCAGTGCGTATTAGTACCTCTATATCTTTATTCGTGTATTGCTTTTGTTCCACTCGCCTACCTGGATCTGGACTGACCGGGGTTCGTGGAGCTTTGCAGCGAACTCGATAGTCTCAAAACCTGGACAACGTTCGTTAAGATTTTCTCCAAAGGCACGCACGAGACACTCCCACAACATCGCAGGAACATCAAAGCCCATCACGATTTCGACCACATCATCAAGCACATAACATCGCCATCAGCTCAATGGTTGACGTACCTGACTTTATCGAACGTCCCTTTATCGTTTTTCAATTTAGTCAGCATCTCTCGTATCACCAACCTGGCCGCACTTGTTGTCGAGGAAGGCCACCGCTCTCGCACTGCTACTATCGACCATGGTATTGATGATCGAGTACTTGGAGCTTGGGCTCGCCATGCAAGCGCAACTGGAAGTGAAAGTTTCAGAAGGCTACGCTTTCTTATGATCTGCGATTACCACTATATCAACACTACTACACTCGACCAGTTGGCCGTGTTTCCAGCGCTTACTCTATGTTGCCTGCGCAGCGAGACGGGCAGTCTGAGCTCGAACATGCTCGAGCAGTCTATTGCGAAAATGTTGGGATGGTCATCATTACCCGCGTAAGTCAGGTCTTAGCCAATACCAACAATCTATGCCTCTCAATTTTGGCGTTTTTTCGGTTCGGTCAGCGGAGGTTAGGAGTGTGAAACGCTTCAAGTGTTCCATTTCCTGTTGTTCTCAATCTCCGGCCTCCTTCTGCGCCGACGTATCGAGGCAATTCAAAGAACAGCCTCATCAAGCGGACGTGCAGTAGCACATGATAAGGTATTCCTACTGAACGCTCACTAACAAGGACAACAGCCGCCACGCTCACCACCTGGAAAGCCAATGGAGCGGAGCTTCAAACAGATCCAACGCGTTAAACAATCTCGTCGCTTACGCAGACCTACTCGCCGACGGCACCAAAGAATCAGCGACCTCACAGCTGCCGACCCTCAACTTCCTGTTCGGGCCTGGCCGGTACTCGGAACGGATGTTTTCATCACAAGACACCCTTTGGGTGCAAAGACCTGGAGGATCTCGGCAAGTCGTGGTGCCGCAAAGGCAAGAGCGCCCCCCGCAATCAGGTACGGCAAGAAAGCGTAAGATTCGAGAAGGGAGAGTGGGATCCCTTGACGCCGCGTTGCAGGATTACGGGATGAACTTCTATGAGCCGACTGTGGGGGCGCAGTACACTGTTTGAAGGTTGAAGCTTTTAGGAGCTGGGCGAGAGGGCAGGGAAGACGACAGAACTTCGGGATTGACGAGGGGACAATGCACCCGCGGCTTTGGATTCTTTAAGAGCAATAATACCCTTCTTTGCCTTTATGCAAATTGTCCCTGCGCGAAGTCGAAATGTCGTTTAGAAGAGCATTGGAGCGTTGTTAGTAAGAGCACGATGTCCTGTTGTATATGCCCTCAGGAGTGGTCAGATGAACAAGCATAATGCCAAAGTTTTAGCTACCGTGTAGAGGGCCGGTACACAACGCACGAAGCATGCCATAACTCGCAAGCAAGAGTTCGTCAGACGATTGAGGAAGGTCTAAGTTGGCCGGGACGCAAACAAGCCGCTCTCCGGAATCAAGTTCATACAGAATCGCTTCTCTCAGTACCCCATAGCTGAATCTTAGGTAGAAGGCTTTCCAGTGAATCGCACATTGACATTTATTTTAGATGGACACATCTATCTGAGAGAAGTGGAATGGCCTCCGCTTCCACGATCCACCTGGATGGGTGTTCCACAAGGAGCCCCGTGGGAAGCCTCCTTGCCTCTGCGCGACTCGGTGTGCAGAGTTATCGAACGTATGCCTTCACACTGTCGTACCTTTAGGGGACTGGAAGGATTTAGACAAATATTGACTATTTGCTGCACAACACACGACTATCCATTCGGCGGCGCGCCTCTCATATCCCCTATCGACCCATCCGCCTCCATCCGCTCTTTCCGCCGCTGCTGAACATCCCAATTATACACTCTCGCCGTAGCCACCTCGAGCGTCGTGATCTGCTCCCTCAAAAAATCAAGATCCTCCTCGCAGTTCGACAGACTCGACTGCGCGGCGCTCAGCTTCGACTCCAGCAACGACTCTGCCTCTGGTATTGGGTACGACAGCATGACGTTGGCGCCCAGCCAGAGGTAAACCTCTTCCGTGGGCGGTATCCGCGCCTTCGCGTACAGCGTGTCGTTCAGCTCGAAGGTGGTCTCGATGGGCTCGGAGTCGGGCGTGCGGGTCTGGAGGAAGCGGACTGTGTCGAGGGTTTTTTGGATGTCAGGGATCTTGTCTTTGAGGCCGATGGTGCGGCGTTCGGTGTTCTGTTGCATGAACTGGTATTTCCTAGGCGGCGGGCATTGGTGTTAGGCTGGAGGCGCGTGGGGCCATTGAGAGGAGAGCACACACGATATCATCTCCTGGAAGCTCTTGAGCGTTCCCTCAACCTCGGCGCGTGTGGATACGTAGTCCTCGACCTTGTCGACGAAGGGCGCGTACGGGATGCCGCGGGGGTTGGTCGGCGCATCTTTGCTGTTTTCCCAGATCAGATCAGCTGCCGTGCGGACCAAATCAACTGCACGCAGAGCAGCACTCACCCGTCTCCCTTCGTGACAGCCGCCATGTTTAAATATTCTGGCACACGCACACGTGCACGCGCAGAGCCTCACAAACTCCCAACCCTTGCTGCGTCAATCCTTGGCATCGCGTTTGCACCGTTTGCATCAATTCCGCCCACGCACAGCGACCGAACCCGCAGATGCCCAAGCCGGCCGCCAAGAGCGGCATATCCCGGCCGGACGGCCATGCCTCCGACGGGCAAATCAATGACGCCGACGATCCAACCTTAAACGCACCTCCCCACAGAGCCGCCGCGGCGATCGCAATCTCCATCCCGCCATGCCACGACCGTGGCCGAGGATCCTCATGCTTTCTCAGCTGAGGAACGAGAGCGATCAATCTCCTCATTGCCCCAAGTCGCTCTGCCTTCGTGTTTGCCATCTCCGCCAAATGAGGCACGAGACGATAGCTCCGGAGCAGGCGCAACGACCGCCGCCCGCCCGCCCGACGCGCCCTGCGCCAGCTCACCAGCCGGCCAAGGCACCAGCGCTGACCCCGACGGCGACCGTAGCTGTGTCTGTCGTGTGCGCCTGAAGCGCACCGCCTGTCTTAGTATCGTACGGCTGCAACCTCGTCACGTTGCTCGCAGGGCTTGGGAGGGCTTGGAGGAAGGGACAGCCTAAAAGCTCGGACTTCCCCCTCCCTCCTCCCTCCGGAGTCCGAAATCATGCTGGGGGGAGGGCTGCGTTAGGCGGGCTTGGTGGTCGTGTGGGACGACGATGCTTGATGCACGATTATGCGAGTTGTGACCTTGTACATGTGGGAGGGGCTTGTGCGGGTGCTTGAAATGGGAAATGGAGGATTTCCAGGATTCGGGGTGCCGGCAAGCGAGCTGGGGGTGGGAAAGAAAGAAATCCTGGGGTTCGCGGGCGCTGCTGCTCGTTCAATGTGTTTCAGTGTGCTGCGGTTGTTTCAGTGCCATCGAAGGAGAGGTGATGTTCAAATTTGAAAATTAACTCGGTCTATTTGGTATATACAACCAGATGATAACCATGATAACAACTCCATGCAGACCGTTACAGAAAAAGCCAGCCTCCCACTGTTCGCCGATGCGCCGTCTAATAAACACCCTTTGCCGTGCAGTGAAGACATAAATGCGGTAAATCCAGACGACCCATGATGTTGAAAACAAGCGGAAACAGCGAGTGTCCATCGCTTTGAAAACTCCGCTTCTGTCCAGTTCCTCTGAAGGTGCCGCCCAAGAGCAACTAGAAGAAGTCCATGCAAGCCGACGATACCACCCTGTCCGGTTTCCCTAAAGGTGCCGCCCAAGGGTAACCGAACGGAGTGGCAATGCAGGCAGAAGTCAAGGAGATATTAGATAATTAAAGATTACGCAAGGCCAAGTCCTTGACGGATGAGCTTGCCAAGTGTCTCGCCCTGAGAAAATGTTAGTGATGTGCTTGGAGATAGAATGGTGCAAGGTGACTTACGTGATCGCCCTTCATCATGGTGAAATGGTTCCCACCCATTACTGCAAATTCCATATTCTCCTGATGGCAGAGCTGCGCCCAGCCGTTGTCACCGAAGTCAGTGCGGTTGTTGAGCAACCACTTCATCGGCGCCGGGTCCTCATCCTCAGCTGGCGGTGGGCGAGGGTCATCGGGCTTGCCACAGACACCATCAGTGCACCAGATAGCAAACGTCTTAGGCGCTCTGTGCTTCGGGAATGGCGCAGGGTTGTATCCTGACAAGGCGGTGATCGAGGCGCTGAAGTGAGGGAGTAGCCAGCCGGGAGTACCACCTGCCTTGCCGGTGCCCAGGAGACCGATTTGGTCGAAGAAGATGTGGAGACGAGCGGGTAGAGGATCAAGAGCGACAGGGCACGGGGAGTCGATAAGAACAAGGCGTTCAACCTCCTCGCCGGAAGCAAGGATCTGGAGTGCGACTTCGTACGCGATGACACCACCGGCTGACCAACCGCCAATAATATAAGGACCCTTGGGCTGACGACGCCTTATCTCGGCATAGTAGAGGGCGGAGACACCGTCGATACCGCAGGTGAAATCCTCAGGTTTCTTCATGAAAGGGCAGTTGAGACCGTATACGGCCATGTCCGGAGAGATGTTGCTGATTGAGATGTATGAGGTTGCGCTGCCAGAACCGTCCGGGAGCAAGAAGAACTTCTTCGTTGCTATCTTAGCATTGCCCTGGAGAAGAACTGAGGTGGCAGGTGGCAAGTTGGAGATATCCTTAGAGATAGGCTGGAGCTTCTTGTTCACCTCGGCGAGCTGAGGGTTGGTGGCTGTAACAGACTTGGTTTGGATCTTCGTCTCAACGGTAACCTTCTGTTTGGGCTTAGGGCGCATGCCGAGAGCGTTCTCAATGTCTTCGATGCAGGAGTTGGTGACGAGGAATGTAGAGGGAAGCTCGACGCCGGTCCTCTCTCGCAACGCACCCAAGATTGTTAGGCTCATCAGAGAATCCATGCCCATCTCGGCTAGGTCAGCCTGATCGGTGATCTCGGAAATATCCACACCCATCTCCTCGGCTACGATCTGTCGGGCCAGACTGACTTCGCCTTCAATGGTCTCTGTGGTCTGCTTGATTTCAACGCGGACTGGGGCTTCTTTGCCAGAAATACTGGGAGCGGAGCTAGGCGCTGAGCTTGCAGGAGTGCTGACGTCGTCCCCATCGTACGGCGTAGGGAGGTCAGACACCTCGGAAAGATCAGAATCTTCGGACTCGACAAGGGGAGCTCCTCCGTCGTATTGAGAGAAGAACCTCTTCATTTGCCCGACAGTAGGGAAATCTGTAAACAACGTTGAGCTGATTTCAAGGTCGAGGTCCTCGCGGAACTTGGCTGAGATCGTCAAAGACATAAGAGAGTCTACGCCCAGATTCTCGAAGGCAGCGTCATCGACCAGTTCAGACATGTCAACGTCAGTTTCCTCAGCGATAATCTTCATGACGCGAGAAGTGATTGTGTTGCCGGTCGGCTTGGGCATCACAGTTTTGACGGTCTTGACTGTCTTCGTAACAACAGCCTTGGGAGCTTTCGAAGCAGCAGCCTGAGTCTTGGCGGAGGTCTGGACGAGAGCTTGAGTCTTAGCGGGGCCGGCCTGAACAGGGGCAGCAGGGGTCTTGGTAGCGTTCTTATTCATCGGCGGAAGCATGATGTTCATCACTCTGCGAGGGATCTGCTGGAACTTAAGTCCGTTGACAACACCGATGATCTCCTCGCCTTCAAAGATGTAGACGTCACCGACCGATATGTTGCCTGGGGCCGGCTGCATCCTAACATATGAGCGGTACTCTTTGTCGGCAGAGAGCGGCTTGCTGATTCTGATGGACTCCCAGCCGTGTGAGATGTAGACAGAGTTGGCTGAATCAACAAGATCAGAAGCATTGACGATAAACCCTGAGATGTGGGCCAAGCTGTCGATCCAGTATGGCGAGCAATAATAATCGCCATCCTCGGGCTTCGTCTGGAAGTGGATCTTTGCGGTGGCCTCGGTTTGCTTGCCGTCGAGAATAACCTCCTCCATGCCGCGATACTTCGCATCGTAGTTGACCAGGGCCTGGAACAGCTTGTAAGCCATTCCACGGAGGACCTTGTGGGCACCACCAGTCTGTAGCTTCTGCTTCAGAAGATCAACCTGGGTTTGAACCATGAAGGTGGTACGGCCCCACTCAGTCTTCCACGTGTCGATATCTTCAAGCTTAACCGTACCGAAAGCATGTTCGACGAGAAGCTTGCCTTGGGGAGTAACGCTTCGGAACTTGAGGTCGACTGTTCGCTGCTCAAGGTCTGCGGTAGCCTCAAGCTGGATGTGCTGGCCCTCCGCGGGCTGGGGAATCTTTGCAATGAGGGGCTTCGCTACTTCCATTGAGCAAACGTTGTAGCCAACTGGAGAACCTTTGGGACGCAGCTGTTTGTAGAGATAATCGGCCGCAGTCATGGCCATGTCCGCATACAAAGATGAGGGGCAAAGCGCAGCGTCGTTGACAAGATGACCGCTGACAGCCTGGAAAAGCTTGGGGTCCGCCAGGTTTGACTGGATGACTACAGTGCCAGAGTTGGCCTGGAGCTCTTCATGAACAATGCGCTGACAAGATGTGGTCGAAAGCTTAGACTTCTCCTCAACAACAGGCGCCACGGGTGCTGGAGCGGCAACAGGAGCTTCGCCCTTGGTAAGGGTCCAGTTGTTGTGGTAATCTAGCCAGTATCTCTTATCGTCGAACGAGTAAGTTGGGAGGGACAACAACTGGTGAGCTGCGTTGAAGGGAAGATGGAACTCGTTAAAATCGATGGCCACACCAGCGTTGTAAAGTGCGCACAGGCTGGTATTAAGAGTCTTCCACGGATCCTCATTGCGACGAAGGGAGGGCGCTGTAACGGGAGCGCCGCCGAGGGATGACTTGACCATACCGGAAGTCACGGGGTGAGCGCCAACCTCGAGCCAAGCGGTCTTCTCATCGAACACCTTCTCAGCTTGGCCAGTCATCAATGCCGCCCAGAAGTTGACGGTCTCGCGAGCGTGCCTAGCGAGGTAGTCCGGACCGATGATGCCAGCCTCGCGGATGATCTCACCGGAAAGTGGCGACAGAACTGGTACGGTAGGCTTGCTGAAGACGACAGCTGAGGCAATTTTCTTGAAGGATTCGAGGATAGGCTCGACTTGAGCGGAGTGGAACGCGAACGGAACGTTGAGCTTAGTGGCCTTCATGCCCTTGGAGGCAAGAGTATCGTTCGTTGCCTCGACCACCTCGACAGTGCCGCAAAGTACGGTCTCCTCCGGACCATTAATGCAGGCGATCTCGGTCATCTTGCTGCCAAGAGCATTCTTGATTGACTCAACACTACCCTTGACAGCCAACATGCCATGTGTGTAGGAGGTGCAGTCGGCTACGAGAAGCTCCGCCCGGCGACCAACCAACATGATCATATCGCTGGCTGAGATGACGCCGGCAACATGAAGAGCAGCATATTCGCCTAGGCTGTGGCCAATGACAGCACTTGGCTTGATGCCCCACGAAGCCCACATTCGAGCCAGAGCAACTTGGATACAGGCCATGCCGAGCTGGACGACGATCGGGGAAATGGAAACCACGTCTGTGCCATCGAGAAGGGGAATGATCGAGGGAAAACCCTGGAGGCGAGCGATGTTGTCGAGCTGATCAACGTCGTCTTTAAATGATTTCAAATCCTCGTACAGCTTCTTGCCGAGAGCAGTGTACTGTGAACCTTGTCCAGTAAAGGTAAAGGCGGTCTTGGTGGGCACCATCGCAATTGGGCTGTAGGTATCCTTGACTTGAGACTGAAGGGCCTCCTTAGCCTTGGCGATGTCGGAGATTGCGAACGAAACACGATAGTTGTGCTGGATACGACGAGCAGTGGTGGTGTACGCTAGACTAGCCAGTGTTGTCTGCGGGTTCTCCCCAAGGTAGCCAATCAGGCGGGTGATGTTTCTCTTGAGCGAGGCAATGGAGCGCGCGGAAACTGCAACCATGTGGGTACCCCTTGGGTCAACCGCAGTGGGAGCCTCCATGAGCGGACCATCCTCGAGAACAATTGCGGTGTTGCCACCAGCGGCAGAAAAGTTGTTGAGGAAGATCTTGCGCTTCTCAGCACCACGTCGTGGATATGCTACTTGCCGCGTTTCGATGTGAACGTTGCGTTGGCCAAGATCCTTAGGGAAGCTCTTGTTCATCACACCTTTAATGCCGACGTTCGCAGGAATGGCGTTCTTCTTCATCATCATCATGACTTTAATCAGCGAGTTGATACCCGACGAAGCCTCTCCGTGACCGATGTTGGCTTTGATGGCACCGAGATGAAGGGTCTCCTCAGGCCGACGCTGCCGATGACGGGGTGCAAAAACATTGGTGACTGAGGTCATCTCAATGCCGTCACCCGCCTGCGTCCCGGTGCCGTGCATCTCGACGTAGCTGATCTCGTGCGCGTCAACTCCAGCATTTGCCAAGACCTTCTTATACAAGAACTCCTGGGCACCGGCATGGGGGTGAGTGATGGAAACGGCCTCAGCGGAGTGATTAGTGGCAGCGCCCAGGATACATCCAAGAATGTTGTCCTTGTCCGCGATAGCGTCTTCGTATCGCTTCAAGATAACGGTGCCGCAGCCGTCACCACGGCAATAACCGTCGGCGTCGTTGTCGTACGTTTTGCAGCTCCCGGTTTTGCTCAAGAACTGTCCCTTAGAAAGACCAGCAAAGATGTCGGGATTGGTGAGGACATTCAAGCCACCGGCGCAAGCGGTGTCGCAGTCACCGGCCCAAAGGGACGTGCAGGCCAACTGAATGGCTGCAAGCGAAGAGGAGCAGGCTGTGTCGATGCTGTAAGAGGGACCCGAAAACTTAAAATAGTAGTTGATGCGTCCAGGAGCGAACGCACGCACGCCACCAGTGATATAGTAAGTGTCCACGTTTTCGGACGCGTTGATTTCTCGCCAATCGTCCGAAGTCTGGCCGTAAAAGGTGCCAACTCTGTGAAGCTTCGTGGACGGCGTCCTATTCGGGACGTAGCCGCTCATCTCGAGAGCTTCGTAGGCGGTAACTAGTGCAAGACGACCCATAGGATCCGTTTGGGCGGCCTCTCGTGGTGACATGTTGAAGAATCGAGGATCAAACAATCCAGGCTCATCGATGAAGCAGCCGTAAGGCGTGTGGGATTTGTTCTTTCCCTTGCCTGACGGGTCACAATGAGCCTTAGCGTCAAAGCGGTCAGCGGGGACCTCCCTGTGGACGTCGAGACCCTTCTCCAACAACTCCCATAGTGCTTCGTGGCTGGCAGCACCGGGGAACCGTCCGGCCATGCCGACGATGGCGATCTTGTCGTTCTGTGTCCGGCCGAGCTTCTCAGATCTCGCCAACCATGTTGTGTGATCTTTAACGGAGACGGTCGACTGGCCACCCGCTTTGAGTGCGGATACCAAGCTGTTCGCAACATTTGTGACACCCATTGAAGTTACCGAACACGCGGAGCTTGCGGTTGAAGTAACTTGGGAAATGACCTCTTCGAGTAGATAATCCCAGCGAACTGGCTGCTGCAAAACCTCGCGGAGAACGAACTCGAATAACTCTAGTGAGCTGGAGGCTTCGTGACACTTTCCGGTCGCGGCTGAATGGATAAGAGCGTTCGGGCGGAATGATTGAAGAAACTCCCTCGATGATTCGTCTAGGATCTTCTCCATGTCGGCTTGGCCATAGAGGTGGCCGGCGTGGTATGGGGCGTACACCGGAATTGGCACGCGGTGATTCCGCTTAAAAGCCTCGGAATCCTGGAATATCCGCTTCGTGGTCGACGGTGGGCCACTGATGGTCAGCGCCATGGTGCTAACAGCACTGACATATGCCTGCTGTGATATCGGGATGCCTTTCTCTGAATGGAAATCTGCAAGAGCGGCGTTTGCAGATTGCTCAGAAATACCCGTGACGATAGTTGACCAGCTCTCCCGCGAGTTGGCCTGCTCCAATGCCTCCTTGGCGGTTCCAACGCATGTCCCGGCACGGAATGCGATGCGGACCGCTTCGACGGCAAGCGGAAGGAGATCTGCGAGCGATCTCGCAGATGCGACGGCGGATGCTGCCAGTAAACCCGTGCACAACCCAAGGATTCTGGTGTTTGATGGGTTTGGTAGTTCAAACGGATGCTCCTCAAAGTACCTAAAAGCTTAGCGAGGATTACAAATGTGCGGAATTTAAACACCAACCCTATGAAATGAGCCAATTGTGCTATCGTGACTAAACAGCTTTCCAGCTGTGGCATCTTCAGTCCCTTCTCGTAGTACGCCTCCACCAAATGCTGGACAGTCAGGAAATCTGGTATGCTGTCGCGATGCGAGCGCGGGAGTCTCGTGACTTCATCTCGTAGGGCGACGCTGACGCGTTCTAGGAAAGTCGATAATAGCGCATTATCCTTCCGCTGAGAGATCTTCCGGAGCAGCGGGTACTGATCAGCGGTCTGATCACCGAACAATAAGAGATCCATTGTGATGTGTGAGAGTAACGTAAGTGGAAGTCGGTGTTTCTGTGTGTTGGTATATCCGGTTGATAAATACTGTTCCGAAGTGGAGTGGCAGTCGACTGATAGGGACAGTACTCGGTTTGATGTCAGGCGAGATTAGTGATAGCGAATGTCTTGATCCAGGCTTGTTCTGTAGGAAGGCGGACTAAGGTATTTCTATAGCTTGAAGGCCGTCGGCAGGGGGGAGGTGACTCGTGTGGATGTGTGGACGCCAAAGCCTTGGTGAAGGATGTGTTGAAAAGTTACTGGGACAGACCTGCAGTCTATATTTGTAGGTAGCTTGGTAGATCTGAAATCAGACACTGGCTGGGATCGCACGATGACATGACCAGTTCCGCCCGGATACTCCAAAGCACGGATACGGGGGCTGTCTCCAGGCTATCGAGATGCCGGCCATGTCTGGTTGGCAGCATGTTGACGTGAGTAACTGCGGATGGGTATGCAACGGAACCTTGAACGGCCCCCTCCTTGGCTGGTACTGCTTGGGTTTCCGAGAGCGAATGGCACGCAGGCCTAGCGGTTTGTCCGAGTAAGCACCATGTCTATTGTTAGTATGCCGCGGGCATGGCTTGGTGGAGTCAGCCGCTGTCGTAACGGGCAATCATCTGAATGAGATAACAGACAGATGAGGGCTGGCCCGGCATGGGGAACAAGGCGCCGTTCCTTAGGTCCAACAGGGAATCGTACACACCCGGGTCCCCTCAAGCCGGGGTGCATTCTTTCCACGGTATCCAGCTGTCGGTTATGTCAGCCAGGCGCCGCTCATGGCCTCGATCCAGCATAGAACGGTACCCAATTCAGCAGAGTCCCAAGCTCTTTCGAGATCCTCGGCAGTGTCAAACGAGATTGTCCCAAGTCTTACTGTGGCATCCATTGCGGAAGGTAGCCTTAACGAATCACGGACCTGCCGTAACCAACGCTTGCCGTCCTACACGTGCTTACAATTGGATGACCTTTGGCGCGTGCGGACTTTGATAGCTGTGAGAGCCTCGGGCGCCGTACATGGGTCATTGTGGGTACGTTCGAACCGCGTTGTCCCACTCGCGGTACCGATACAGTGCGCTACAACTATCCGTGGTACGTGAGTGAGGAACATTCTGGCTGACATCCCTTACCTGAGCGGTCCGTGGAAGTCTTCTGAGCCTCAAGGCGACCAACAGCGCCTCAAAGGCCCTCATGTTGCTCGTGTTCCTCACATGGCGGTGCGGAAGCGCCGCGCTCCACCGGGATGAGGTTGGATAATACGAATGAAGTCCGGTCTTGCATAAATCTCGGAGCCAAGATTTTCCTTGCTCTAGCCGTCGAGGCGCAGCGAATCCGACGCCGCAGATCTCCATAGCCAGCCCCAAACGGACGATTCTAACGATGTCCAAGCCTCATCACAGCTAGCGCTGTCCGGTACGGCGGCTTTGTACAATCCTCCTTATGAAAGCCCAATAAAACTTAGCTGTGTAGGGTATGAGCTGCAATTTCACTTTCAGGTACGCTTGCGGATGTCCGTCCGCACCGTTTGACCCTACGACGTCACGTTTGAGTGGCTAGCTGGCAGGCACAGCCAAGTGATGATTCGCAGATGATCATCACCACAGCTCTCAATTGTCCGAACGATGGAACATGGGGCAACGCCACGAAGTTGATCGGACAGCCGTCTGCGTCGGTGTTGCGCCGGTGTATACTGGGGATATAAGTAAAGCTTTCCTCGCGGTCCAAACGTTTGAAAGGTCCGTTTCCGGTCTGAGGCGTTTCGATCTCTGTAATTCGGTAACTGAGTTTCTTCTGAAATACCATGCGGTATTACTCGTACGGCCATGCTGATAGCATTTTCCTGACTGCAACATCGTACGCCGCTTTCCCGAGAGGCTCAGGTTACGAGACGTCATAGGAAGCATGTATGCATGTAGTCATGATGTTGGATCTTTCCACTCTGAGAACATCGCCAGCAGGAACTCTTCTAGACCCGCTCTACAGAATAGTAGAACAATCAGCAGAACAACACTGTCGGTCGCTGAAGCATTGGACCTGAATGAACATTCTTCTTTCCACTGGAGTCTGGGGATACTGCGATGACAATGGCGCAGTAGTCCTCAAAGCCGGCTCCTCTGAGGCAGTTTCCCCACCATGGAGAGAGGTGGTGGGTTCGAGTAGTGATCCCTGTAGATCCAGCCACAGCCCCTGTCAGACCAAGCTTTCGGCGAAAGGGGAGCCGTGCAAATAAGCTCTTAGCGCCCCTCTATCCCTGTCCCCCAAAGCCTTACCTAATCCGCCGCAACGTCCGATTAAACACTGCCTCTCTCTCACCTCATCCGCTCTTGTCAATCTCACTTAGGCACGCCTGAAGATTATGTGCATCACCTAAGCCTTCCAGATAAGTACGAATCTGTGCGACGTTTCCTAATATAGCGGATATGGCTTTCTCCAGCTGCTGCACCCTGCGGCTTCAGTCCGCATGCTGTGGTGTCCCGGGAGATGTATCACTACGCTCCTCGGCGCCTGCCTCGTGGGGCGCGGGTGACATTGCATGTACTTCTTGACTGTCCCAACCCACGGTGAAAGTATCACAATTTGCTATCGCCGGGTTGTGTCATCGTCGCACGACTCGCTCGATCGCCGTTAATGGTTTCACACATGAGGCGGCCGGTGGGCGCTCTCTTATCGTACTGCACCGCAGCTCGGTCTTCCGGTCGCCCATTTGGTCAAGGCCTATTCTACAATTCTGTTCCACTGCAGCCTCCAAAATTTCTTTCCATGATCCTGGTACAATGTCTTCGAATCTTCGCTTTATTTTGGAAGCCAACTGCAATTGCCAGCCTTAGGTGTGCAGTAAATTTAATATGGTACCACGATAACCGCCAACCCAAAGTCTGATCTGTAACCTGGTCTGAACCTCTGACCTATCTGTTACTCAGTGATCTTAAGAGGGTCACACTGAGTCTGATCGCATTCATACAGGGAGTTTCGTCCTACAAAACCGCGCGGCTCTAGGGTTTGCGGTCCCGAGTGGTCATCGAGCAGTGCATCATGTCTCGAATGTTGGACCGCTGTGTATGTCCACTTCAGGCACAAGCACATGCTCATAAAGCTGCACGTTGATGGACCAGCAGCATCATACGAACGCTCATTATCCAAATTCGTAAATTCGAGAGTCTCCCGGCAGTATGGGCTACTCAGCCTACCGGGGGAAGCGAGCACCGACGAGGTCTATCACAGTCCACTGATAGCCAATGTTCACCGTACAGGAGATGAGGAGATATCTCAGCTCCATTGTCATGGAACCTCGGGAAAGTGCACCAAGGCGTTAACGGTGCTCGGAACATTCATGGCCTGAAGATGGAGCTCAATCCAGTCAGCTGCTAATATTGATGTATTACCGTGAGGCCATTGGGGCCAAGACAGAGCACTTTGACAGCTGAGATGCATCGAGAGTCAGGAATGGACCCCGTAATCGCGGACGACAAATGCACCGTTGGATATTCACATGGCAGCCGAGAGGGTCTCACAATGACACCTCTGCTGAAGATCAAACCGAGCCCAACCTATAAATATGCACTATGTGTTTTCCGAACGCCGTCATGAAGAATGAGTGAATCAACAAGATAGTCTTTAGCGAGAAAGTTGACCACTTCGTGAGTTCACATTGCAATACCTGGAGGTGGTCGAACAGCGGCGGAAACGGAACCTTCCATGCATGGCCCTTGACGCATACCGCCGTGAATGATCTCAATGCCCCTGCTAGATGCTTGCTGAGGGTTTTTGGCAGAGGATGCCTGCAGGCAAACGGTTGCCGGATGCATGGATCGGCTGAGAGTTCGGCTGAACAAGGCTGACTAAGGACGAGGTGTGCTCAGTCTGCAGCATTGTCATCCGACAGCACTCAAAGTGGAGTGCGGGTTGACGGTCCAACGGTGAAGTCTCGACATGATGCTGTTAGCTATGCTGTGTATTGGAGCCCAAGATCTCAGCGCTCACGGATAATATCACGGGCATGAACAGTTGCAGTCACGAACGCCTCGGCAGTATGGACTCCAGCGAAGGGATAGAGTGCTGTTCACTGCACCGATGTCGACCCCGACTAGGCTGACGGACCTCAGAAGCCAGCACTATCTTGTTTTGAACGTACCGATTGTAAGCAGAAGTCTGCGTTGCTAGTCGCTGAATGCTGACTACCAGTAGGGCTTCGCAGAGACGCCGAGACTGAGAGTTCGAACACTACCCATGGTTCTGTCCGACCGTACCGAGGAATATCCCAGACTCTCAGCCATGGTGTACTGAGAGATAGCCAAGCACGGGCAGATGACAGATGCCTTGCTTACAGGTAACCACTCAACCTACAGACATCGGAAGTCCGTCGAAGAACGAAAGCTGCTAGTAGTAGTGCTATCGTTAGACAGTTCCTGAGAAGAGGCCGTCCGTAAAACGTACCGGAGGAGAGCTAAGAAGAGCACCTGCTATTCTTTCTTGAAGCTCGCGTAATGTGAGAGCTGATGGAAGCCGAACGCAGCAGCACCAGCCAAGCTTGGTTCAGCTCACCTCTACTGACAACTCACGCATTACGAACCTCGCAACCTCGCGCGCCCGGTATCACCCACAAGTCACCGGTACCTACCATGATCATGTGCGCCAAAGCAAACAATCTGGTCAACATCTGGCGGCGTGCGCTGAGGAACAGAAGGATGGCGGTCTGATGTGAAGCTAGAAGTTACTCCCGCAGGCCTCTCCTCTAAGATTGAGGGTCTTTTAGGAAACATCGCAAGCGAATGCGGAAAAAGTTCCTCTGAAGACAGCTGAGTATCGTCGCTGTCAGAGTGCTCTGAGCGCTCTGTTCAGGCACTGCTCCTTAATCTCTGACTTTCTTCAGTCGGAGATATCGACATGGCACCGAATGGTGCCAACAGAAGTCCATTGCAATGGAACTACAATGCTGAAACCCTTGCAACAACTCCGTAGCGCTCGCTCTTGGGGTGGCTTAACCCGTGGGTTATGCTCATACCAATTTCTTGTTAGCCGATGGAAATCAGGCTGAGACTGAGAAGCAGGAACGCGGCAGTCCAGACGAGACGTTTCTGAAAAGCCGTTCCACTGGCCTCGGCTTCAACACGCACCGTCTCTTCCGCGGAGGCGTTTCGATACGACGTGGTCCTCCTGAGACTCCTCCAGTGGAAACCTCCTTCTTTGACTAGTCGTCATTCGTGGCAATTGGAGGCGACCTGTAGTGCTTCGAGTGTCGATCGCAGCAGGACAGTAACACCGCTACCACGGAGACCGATTCAACAGCGAGGACTTATCAACGAGTTTGGTGTTCGGCACGATTGAAGCTGACAATTATCCAGGCCACAACCTGCTGAATCGGGTCAAACGGAAAGTCCTGAGACACTAGGGCCTCACAAGCCCAACTCGGATGACACACTTAACCCGTTCAGTCTCATAAACTACGGTCACAGGTGTTTACAGACTGAGGCGCTTGGTCTCGGTGGACCGGAATCAGACCAACACGTCTCGTTTCAGCGAAATACCGTCCGTTGTCAATTCGAATGTGATTGCAGAATTGTCACACCGGCCAACGCCGCTAGAGAGATTGCGCTGCGGGTGTAAGATCTGCAACTGAACTGTCTCACGGATATCAAAGCGAGAACACACGCCACACAGCTTGGTTCTAGTTCTCACTGTCCAGCTCCCTCGGCCGCGACTCCGCGAGCAAGTTGGTCGACGGAGTTGCAGCGTGGGCGGTGGATGTGCGATATCAATGACATCTCCGTACGGATGCGCAAAATCTGTCAGTCACTCAAGCGCTGACTTCGCTGGTTGCGGATATCTCAGTTCTAGCCCGGGCGTCCAGAGTGCTGTACAATTATGTTTGAATCACCTCGCCGGTTGGCCGCTTCGCTGGCGTGCTACAATCCGAACATTCACTGTCCCATCGAAAAGTGTAGCGTGGCGGGGGTGTTAAAGGGTTGGGCATAGTTAGTCTCATCGCCTTTTTTACTCAAGCAACGATGCCAGCCGGTAACGTCCAGATGGAACTGCCCAATCTATCTCCTATCGTGTCGGTTTCCTATGTCTTTTTGTAGCTTTTGCTCTTTGCTATCCGTGCTCTACCTTGTGGTCTGCGATTGGAGAACAATAGGCTGCATGCCACGTAATGTGGTTAGTGCCTTCAGTGAATGACTTATTTGTTGCACTCCTTCAAATGGGATCAACCAACACAACGGCAATATACAAGTCCAGCGAGGAAGTCATTTCACAGGCTCACGTGATTCATGTGATTCTTAACACCCATCATCCCTGTACAGTATCCACCACCTTATGTGGTGTGGAGACATCCAATAAGAAGACTGCTTGCCCCTACCGCTGATCCGGACATGATGGAAAGCGTGAGACATAAATTTCTTTCCTAGAGTAAAGCAGTCCATCATTAGGTCACCCGTTTTTCTACGCGGCATCAAACGCCAGAATGTCGCCCTGAGCCATTGATTCCGCTACTGCGCGCCCCCACCTTCCATGAGAACGCCTTACTGTATAGGTACCATCTAAAAAGACGCACGGTAGTCTTAATTGAGACATAGCAGCGGAGTAGCCAAGGAGCAAACGCTCTTCGGCCTGAGGCATTGCCTACCCACCGCTCCTTTGCGCAATGCGGTCACTCCATAAGACTCTCCGACAATTGCTGTTTTACTATGGTATTAAGATCCTCCTTACCTTAAAAGTTAAAGGTTCATAATGCCTGAGGGAGTTGCCGCTTCTGGACGAACAGCCCCAAATGAATCACGAAAAAGTGCTGCAATCACCCGATCCAGGATCCCGTACCACTATCGAGTTATTACTCTCCACCCACCAAGACTAGCGGGGGGTTTTACGATTCGTAAATCTGAGTCACACCTCCTGAGCGAAACTCTATTGGCTTCGCGTGGATTATTGATCGGATGAACTGCCGTCGAAGAGAGGGTAACCTGCCGGAAGACATCCGAAGTTCTCGTAGATTTGAATTTTATAATAAGCCAAGACAACCGTAGGAGCAGTTGGAAAGAGACCTTAAAGTTGCCAAGGATCAGAACGGCGGCGAGGCCTCGATAGTTGCTCCATGCGGAGTGGAACGGATGGAACCTTGTTGGACGGGCATCACCATCGACCATGGTTTTCTCGTTCGAGCCATCGTAGCGCTTTCCCTTTCATGTCGTCATCGTTACTGTTGTGCTTTGCAGTGCCTAAAGTCCTTTGTTAGATTCACTGCGCCGCTTGTTACAGAAGTTTTTCACAACGTGTGAGTTTCCGTCCATCCGAAGATTTGTAATCCTGAAAGTTCGAAGGCTCTCAAGGCGACATGAGTTGTTTGCTCGATGTGCATATGCATTGAGCGGCAATGCGTCTTAGACGCTCGGCTGTTCGAACCTTCACTCATGAAGATGTCACTGGGCAATCGGCATGTCTGTGAAAATTAGGAGCCTGCAATGCTTTTGGACTTCGTGCTTGTCCATTAATCTCTGTACAGCGCGTGCTCCGTGGGCTGTTTTTCGTTTTAAATCCACTCGTAAGAGTCTTTCAATAAAAGTTTGTCCCAGCTTGGATGCTTTACTTCCGCAATCCTCCTTTGATACCGAGAGCCTATGCGTCCAATATAAAGCTGAAGGTGACCAGCGTAGCACAAAGGGAATCTCTTACGGAGAGTGCGGAACCAACGGTATGTCAGACAGAGCCCGCGAAAGGGCAATTTTCGTTGCCAATGAAGATCCTTACCAAGTTCCGCGATATTCTATTAAGCGGAAGGCAAGGCCCTCGCAGGGTTGCTTCGTTGAACGCACGAGGTAGGGTTGCAAGCGTACAGGCGTGGTGTACAGCAAGTAGCAACCATGGTTCAGGTACGTCTGCGTTCATGACGGTCAACAATGCTGTTCAGGTGAGTGTAGTGTAAGAGCTCTCGACGGATGTACGATATTACCGTCAAGGCATTGTGAATGTTATCCAATCGAGGGCGTGCCTCTCACTGATGGGTCAGGAATGACGATAATGGTAGTGTAAGCGTGGGAAAGTGCCGTCTTGTTATAGTCTTGTTAGACGAAGTAGACAAGGAACAGCGAGTTCAAACAGCAGTCCTCCTTCATTTCCATCCGCAGTCGCCAAAAACAAGTCGTTCCTCACCCACCGCAGATAAGCTGTAAAATGTCACAGGATGAAGCCATGCTGGCTAAAACCTACCCTTTGCGGATAGAATCTTTGAACGATCGGAGGAATTCTGCATTGATCGGCACCTGTTTCTAACAGCAACAGCCCATTGCTACACGCGAACCCAGAACACGGAGCTTTGACATCGTTTGGATTCAGCAAAATATGTCGGATGATACAGACAAAGGACCGTCAACGCTGCTCTTCGGTCACCCAGTCCCTCTTCCAGGGTTTCACGCATCCTAGTGCTGTTGAGAGGTTGCTCTTGTATGCTTGTACCTTGGCCACATATCTTCTCTTAGGCTGGGATATGCCATGTCCTAACTTTTCTACTGGGCCCAACCTTTCCTTTCCTGTTGTGAAAATACTGACCTACCGTGACCTTGTGTCCTGGACCATTCTCATGCGGACCGCCGAAGTCAATTCCGTGCTGCTGGGTACAACTTCCCAGGTGGACTACTGGATCACATTTGCCTTTTCTTCGCTACCGCGACTCTGGTAATGCCGCTCACATCTCACAGCGTTGCATTTCCCCAAGCGGCCTGTACGTTTCACATCGTTTTCGTTGACAGAACCAAAATGGAGGTAGGGCCAAGTGTATTAGACGAGAAGAGCGGGCTCGATCCGCTGTGCGGGAGAGCGTTGCGCAAATGATGCGGTGACTGACCTCGTGTTACCTGTATCAGTACACGAGCCACAGAGATCGTCGCTAGAACCGAGCCGCAGCGTCTGACGTTGGGGGAGCACCTCGCAAAGCAT
The DNA here is from genome assembly GCF_000281105.1 of Coniosporium apollinis CBS 100218. NCBI lineage: Eukaryota > Fungi > Ascomycota > Dothideomycetes > Coniosporium > Coniosporium apollinis. Next base: position 309,840 of record NW_006913281.1, read on the forward strand.
AACCAATTCCAGTGGCTACGGGCCATATGAGCACGTTGTGTTATTGTGGGTGCGCGACGGCGAATTGCATTATCTTAGAGTCATCTATCCGTCTTGGGAGCACCCAGCTCTCCGTGGGACAGCTGAGCTGATGCTGTTGAGTCAACTCAAGCGTCGAGTGCTCATCTGTGGTACTTTGTCCCGTTGATAGCTGTATAGAAAGGGTTGTTGGGATAATTGAAGTCCCGCTTAGGTGTTGGTCTCCGCCCGACACAGCTTTGAACGCTCAAGGTCTTCTAAGAACTTTCGCTGCTGCATCCCGGCTGCTAAAATGCAGCCACAAGCTTCTCGGATGCTCGGAACTTCGGGAGTCCTCTACCTGCAGCCTCCCTCCATGCCGCAGCGAGCACGGCGTCCACAGAATGAGACCAGTATCGGCTATTTTGGATGTAGACAGTCTGATTAGTGCTCTCCAGAGGCCGGAACCGGTGAGCTGCGTGGAGCAATCACCGCGGTGTGCTTTCTGCAAGACTCAAGAAAAGGACACTTGGAACACGTGCCTAGAGTTGTTGGAGACACAGTTTAAGAAGCGGGTTAGCACGGCAACAGGATACAGCACTCAAGCCGTGCATTATCGCCGTCCTCTCTGCAGGATATGCAGGTCTGGTCGTTAGCACATGACGCCGATATTGGACTGATGAAGCCATTTTCGTCTGTAATAGTGAGGCAGCTGAACACACTCTAGAGACATGTATTTCGTTTTTCCTATTTGAGCAACCGTTGGATCGGGTTAGAGCGGAACGCTTGAACGGGCAACAGGCTACCTTGTCTCAGTTGCGCTTGACTCGTACTCTGACAATGCGAATATTGAAGGGCACACCTTACAAGGTATCGTATTCGTTTCTTCTCAGCCCTAACGAGGTCTTTGATGCTGGAAATAGGCTGCCCTCTTAGTCGTAGTCAAGCACGGATACGCAGCAACTGACTTACATGACACTTGCTTACCAGCGGTGCCTCAAACGGTCAACCCCTGACTGTAAGGCTAAGAAAGCCTGAGGTTTCGTGGGGTTCGTATTTTGAGGGAGCTGGAGCGCTTCTCGGGGGCTGCGGCGCTGCGCCACTCTGCTTAGACCCTTGCTCGCGGCGGATGTTGGCGCCATATCTCCTCGACCCCGGCTCTCCCAGACCCCAGATATCAAATGACGTGAGCAAGTGTTTCAAACAGTCCCTGCCCTCTAGCGCTCCCGTTCAACAAACACAATCCTGCTTCTGCAACTCAATTTGCAATGTGCGGGTCTTACCAGCTGACAACTGCGCCGGTTTCTGTTACTGAACGGCAATGGCCGAGCAGGATACCAAGTAATACAATGGAGACGGCTACGAACCAATGAGCTTAATCGCTCCAGGCGGGCCATCAGGCCACCAGGCCACAGCCCGCCAACATGAAGGTTAAATACTTAAAGGCCTCGAACAGGATTCTGTAGCTGCCAAGGATCTTATGCGAGGCGCAGCTGCGTTTAGCAAACTTCCCTGGAGCTTTACCTAAGGCCTTGCACAGAGGATCTGTTTGACGTGGGCCGCCCATCCACTTCGCAGAAATGCCACGGTTTTGATAGGAATTCTATTGGAATGGTAGGACTGGGCTTGCAACGAAATCAATCCGAAGACTCGCGACAGCTCGAGAGAACCGACAGGAGACGGACAACAGCCACGGGCACAGCCACACAGGAGGCTCAGGAATCGTTCTGGTGCGGGAGAATGCCACAATTTGCTAGGCGCGTTGTCAAGATCAACGGTTTCCCTCGAATCCCAACCAAACGTGCCGCTCCAACAGCCACCAATACCTCCTACAGGAAGCTTGCAGGAAACGGCAACCGCGTCCTTGAAAGTTGGTGTCAGAGCGTTTTAATTGCCTTGCAAGCATGCTTCGTGTTGTTATCGCCCGTGATCTTGATGCTGTTGTCCGGAGCTGGGCCGGGCGGGGACCCGAGGATTTCAGCCTGGGGGAATGCGGAGCAGAATTCTGGAGGAGGAGAAGAGCTGTCAGCCCTCTCCGCCGGTTTCATATCCAATCAGAATGGCGATCCGGAGATCCATTGACCGGCTCGCAGAGAGCAATTCGGGTTCGGAGATGAGCACGCTTGCTGAAATACTTCAAAGAGCAAGCAACAGCAGCGCGCCCAGAAGCGAACCACAGCCATTCACCCCGCTCCTCCAGCTCAAACAAACTGATGATCAGCCGCACTCGGTGGTTCCCTCTGAAGCTGGACTTAGCGATGGGATCAATTGCGCCTCGATAGTTCGACGGACATCATTCGCCTCAAGCTGGCCGTTGAGAACGCCTGCATCTCTAGGGGGTTTCGTAGTATCTATCGCATGGAGCACGAATCACAAATCTTGTGTTCTCTACAACGACTTTTCTGCTTGCAGGATCGACCAACAACCAAGTGGAGATAATATCGAGATGGAGGGTAGGCCAACCGTCGTACCTGTTACAGCCAAGCAAGTCTTCACACCACGATCTTATCGATGACACGCACGAGGCTAACTGCATGCCCCCCAGCGCGGTTGCCACTTTTGTGCCTTCCCCCTGTCCATCAAAAGTCTCTCGCAAATGCACCATGCTTGTCGTAGCGAAACTACCATTTGTAAATCTCGAGCAACCGCGTCGTCGACGTGATGTTGCCATCGAAATTTCACATTGTGCTTCCTGGCGTTGGACGTATCTCGGCCGAACTTGAAAACGAGACGCCGTTCACATCTGCGGCTTCGAGCACTGGCAGCATGTTGGACTGAGCGAGACGCCCTGCAATCCACCGTCGAAATTAGAGCGCCCACCGTTACCGCGCGGAAGGGCAATTGCAATTCCGGTGCCAGCCTTATCGCTGGTTGCTTCGAAATCTGCCATGACCGAAGCAATGGCAAACATAAGTTCGCAGTTCGAGACTCATTTCGAGACCTTGGAAAACTGGAAGGTCCCTGGATTGAGGCACACTGAGCCGCCATTCGGTCAAGCAGGGTCCTCTCCCGCTAGATGATCGAGATGTGTACAGGTCACAAAGTACAGGCACAATTCAGAGCACGATGTCGCGCTTGACCGTTTGCGGTTCGAGCTTTGGCTGAGACGTGGCTCAACCCACCCGTGTGCTCCAAGGGGAGTCCCGCAGTTGGTGTGGTCGATCTGCAAGTCGTTGACGAGCTTTTCATGATCCGCAACATCCTAGCCTCTCCACAGTTGCCGCTTTAGGGACGTGCAGCTGGCGGATACGTCGAATTCGTCCGCCGCCGTCTCCGGGCTCGTGTGTTTGGAGGGCTTCTGCTCCCTGCTCGACATGCGTCGAATAAGTCATCAAGCACGTCGCGGAGGCCTCGGTGCAATCTGCGAAATGCACAGCGCACAGGGCTGACCTGGTCCTGGTAATTCCCCGATTCCTGCAGACGCTCAGCGGAGCACGAGGAGACCGACGGACTAACCGTAGCTCAACAGGTACAATTAGCTCGAGACGGAGGAACGGTCAGGTCAGGTCAGGTCTGGGCGCAGGGGCGCAGGGGCGCAGGATTGTGCTGTACACGAAGGAACGTGGCGGGCTCCTGAGCTTGGGAGACAACAGCACACCTAATCTTCGTATCCTTGAAGTACGGGGATAATTTTAGACTGTAGCGCTCTGCGCCAAGGGCCGTAAGCGGCACCAGGCGAGGGGAACTCAGCAGCAGCTGGGCATTCAGTGCCAGAGCGGGCAGGAAGCACTCGGCGCAGGTGAGATGACGAGAAGACACTCTGCCTTAGTCGGCGCTCGTGGGTGGTGGCTTGCAGGCCGCGTTCCGCTACGCCGCTTTCAGGCGTGCTGCTCGCAACTGCAGATCTACCTAGGTATGAGGCGCCCCAAATCCTTGCAACGTGTTCGCTTCAGGCAGCGGCAGCCAGGACGTGCCAGATGCTGGCAGAGCTGGCAGAGCTGGGAAGCAGTGGTAAACACCGCTGCCACTACCACCACCACCGCTGCCGCCCCCAGGTCCGTCCCAGCCACGGCCTCACACACACACACACACACACACACACACCAGCCTTTGTCTGCCCTTTCTCGCTGCAGCGGCTTGAGGTAAGGTGCAATAACACATCCATTGCGCGGGCCCTGATACGCCTCTCGCTGCTCGCCGAGCCATGGCCCGGCAGATGCACATCGCACGAAATCGATGGATCATCGCTGACGCCCTTCCTCTTCCAGCCCCAGGGTGCTCATCTGGGCCAGCAATCCACTAACAGGGATCCGTTATCGAGGTTACCGCCATGCACATGCTTATGCGCCTCACGTAACGACTGCGGAACCATCTTACACTTTGACTGTGCTTCCCAGGGAGCTCTCCTGATTATGCATCAGCCTGATCCATGATCACTGGAGCTAGGCTAACGGGCGCCTTACAACGGCTGTTGACTGTAGAGGTAAGATGAATAAAACTGCTACCCGAGCTGGTTGTACCTACCCCTCGTGCTCCTCATATATCGACGCTCCCAAGGTTGCCCATTGCTCCCACTTCCGTGCACTTGGATCCGTATCCACTATCGACCTTCGCTTTCCATCTGTCTCTGCGTTGTTTGACTCTGCGGTCCTGATCCCACATTCGCTCCACTCCAATTGACGCTGCGGCTGAAAGTGCAGAGAACAATGGTGTTCTGCACGTACTGTGGGCAGTCCTTCACCCGGGACGAGCATCTCGAAAGACACATACTTACTCGTATGTCGATTAGCTTCTGCCACTCGTGCTTGATGACTTGCGTTGGATATTGAGCTGACCGCGGTCCTCCATAGACACTAACGTGAAGCCCTTCAAGTGCTTCACCTGTCATATGTCTTTCGCCAGGCGGTAAGTTGCAGGTTGAAGAGGCTCACGACGCGTACCACGTCAGGCCCGGTTACCAGCAGCTGAATGCGAGCTAACTCGTTTGAAAGTGATCTGCTACAGCGTCACTACACTGTCCATGGCCGGGACTCCAATAACCAAGAGGGCTTACCTGCCAACAATGGAATGATTCCCAAATCCGCTGGAAGGACTCCAATTGCGTGCAGTAACTGCGCCAAGACGAAGACGAAATGCGACAAGAAGTTCCCTTGCAGTCGTTGCGCCGGCCGGAACCTCAAATGCACACTTCGACCCACCAGACGTGCCTCGAAGAACGTAAACCGCATACCCGCTCCTGGCGAGGGCACAGGCAGTGGCAGCTCGTCTGAGAAGGGGGATATCACCGCTCCTGGCTCTGCACGAACGTCGCCGCAGCCGCAATCAGACTCGTCGAACACGACTCCAGATGAGAAGCCTCTCACTGAAGGGCAGCCGAGCTTCTTCGAACAGAGCCCGCCGAACGTACAAGCGCAGATGCTACCAACCGTCCTCTCGCCTTTACCTACGCCAGGAAACGGGTTCATCCAGCACACCCCCATGTCAGGCTACGAGGATTTCATAAGAACTGGCAGAGAGGGACCAGAGCATAGCAGCCCGCGCTTCATGATGGAATGGGCGCAGATGCAGATGGCTCCTGGATTTGACGCCATGGGAAGGCCCGACATGATGATGGCCGCAGAGATGGGCCTTGATATGCACGGCCTACCGGGACCGCATACGGATGGAATGATGACCATGATGCCTGAGATGACTCATGCTCTCCCACCCGTGCAGACACCGCTCGCTACGCCCAGACTGGACGGTACCTTCTCGGACATGGAGCTCGGAAGTTCCGCTGCATTGTTCTATCCGCATAACGGTAACCTAGCCGTAGCACACGATGCTGGCGTTCCTGATCTTGGTGCAATCATTGCGGCGCAGGACGGCTGGACCGTTTTCCGCTGCACACCCCCCATTCCTTCGAGTTCATGTCCTAAAACTGCCAAGCTCAACCTGGAAAGGTTGGAACAAAGTCTTCGAAACCACGAAAGCTGGAGCAACTGGAGACCGACCTGGGACGAGTCCGATTTTGCGGCTGGTGAGCAAGTTGCTGTCATGCAACTGCACGAGAGTAGCCGGGATAAGCTCTTAGCCATCACGCAAACGTTTCTTCACAAGGCCTTGGATATCCACAAGGAAGGAATGAGCGGCTCGCCGAACAGCAATGGATCACCACTCTCGACTGCTACGAATTTCGTGCTGCTTCCGCCTGCGCGGGTCTTGGAATACTTTCTTCGGTCGTATGCCAACAGCTTCGAGCGATACTATCCGCTCACTTCGAAAGGGATGCTCGATGCGAATGAGCTTCTCCAATGCTTCAACGACAAAGCATCTAGTTTATTGGTTTTGATGATGATTGCTCAAGGAGCTATGGCGATTCCGTCGGTCGAGGCTCGTTGGTTGACCGGTGGATTGACCGAAGCCTGCCGCATTTCCCTTTTCGACTTGATTGAGAAAAACATAATCATGGCGAGCGATCCCGTTGTTCTTCACAGTGCGCTTCTCTTTACCGTCCAAGCAGCCTGGAGTGGAGACAAGTGGCAGATGGATATTGCGATGGGCCAGCGCGGCATGTACTTCGCCATGTTGAGGCACTCCGGAGTGTTGGAACCTAGACATGCTCCAGCGCCTCGAATCGACCCCCGAGGCGGTCCAGAGGGGCTGTGGAATGACTGGATCCAGCAAGAGAGCAGAAGCAGGTAAGCCGACGCTAGGACCGTGCTGGACGTGATTATGTAAGCTGACAATGCTCACCAGGTTGATATACTCGTGGGTAATGGTCGACCAGGATCTTTCACTCTTTCATGATGCGGCACCCCTGTTCTCTGTCACCGAGTTCGGTGCGCCGATGCCTGACTCGGATCGCCTGTGGCAGGCCAAGACTGCGACGGAGTGGTCCGAGATCTTTAACCAGGTACATGAATTCTCGGGAGGGTATCCGTCGGTTGGTTCGGGTGCTCGTCCGCTATCTCTTCGTGATTTGTTCCGTCATTTCTTGGATGATGAGATTATTGCTCAAGGTATCGAGCTCACTCCGCTCCATTTGAGATTGCTTCTCCATCCTCTTCAGTCGATGGTCGCCCAGTACTGCCAGCTCTTGAGCTGCTTTTCCGACAATGTAGCGTCCCGTCAGCGGACCCGGACAGTCACTGCGGCATCGACCAGAGTTCGCCTTGAGGAGGTACAGACGCTGTTGCAACGTTGGTACGACCTGGCGATCAGGTACACCAAAGCCAACCCAATGTGTACCATGATGCAGGCGACTCTGGTCATGTTCCACTTGATCAGCCTCAACGCGGTGACAAACTTTCCCGAGATCGAGCGTCTCGCCAGAAGGGAAGGAACCGATGGTACCTACCAGCAGCTCATCTGGCTACACAAACGATGCATCTCCGACGTCGAGGAATCCATCTTCCACTGCGGTCAGATCCTTCGTCTCATCCGATCGATGCCAAGGGGCATTCGTCCGCCTTGGTGGCCGGGTGCAATCTACCGGGTGGCCTTGATCCTGTGGACGGATAGCTTGACGCACAACGAGTCCATCACGCCTTCCTCGGGCATGTTCCCTGTACCAGGACCTTCCTTCGCGGTCGACGCACTGCCAGCGGAGCATCCTCTGGTAGTCCGGTACCTTACGAAAAGGGAGGGAGTGCCGACGCTGACCAAGAGGGACGGCACTCAAATTCCAATGGACCATGCGTACACCGTTCTTTCGCACTGCGTCGCAGTCATCGATGAGGGTGTTGCAACGCGGTTTTCCGATGGCATCCGGGGAAAGCTCCTCAGGCTGGTGAACGGTTAAACGACCACTTCATACCGGTCTCATGCTTAAGGGGTTATCCGACTCCGAATCTTATCGAAAGGCCCAGGTCTGTTTGGCTGTCTTAAATCTGAGATCCTTCGATCCACCATGATCCCACACGCCGCTACTTCGATGTCACTCATCGGACCGGTGATGGTGACATTAATCTGTAGTGTCTGCAAAGTCATCCCCTTTTTGGCTGCTTTAATGTCTATTGTCGAGTCCGTTCTCGTTTTTACGAATCATGTGGTCGATATGGTATGGACGGTTCTCCGACTTTGAGGGGATATCGACTAGGCGAGGCTTTTCTAGTCTTCGACTGGTTCATAACGCGATTGGCGCATCTGGATTGGTGGGGTACGGCGTCATTTAGGAGGCAGACACCTCGCTTTTGAACGCCATGTGACGAATCAACGGCCTTTACGGGAATGCAAGTCGACAATTCTCTCTCAGCCATAGATCGGGAGGATGGGGGTTTTTTGCGCTACATCCGCCCTTTGGGCGCCAGAGTCTTTGATCTATATACCAAGTACCTACACTTTACCATTTACCATAGCTTTTGCATCACCGGGTTCGGACTGTGCACCATGCTTACGCGGCCTAGGGATTCCCCGTGGGTACCCCATTATCCACGCCTGACCGCGAGTATGAACCCCGTTTCCCCTAGCCTTGCCGGCGTTCGGCTTCCGCCCTCTTGCGGAACCCTCACGATGTTCTTTGCAGGCCAGACCGTTCACGCCTTGCACTTGCACACTGACGCAGCTTCATGAGACGCACCGTTGACAACGGCTCTCCAACGAGCCAACCACTTCATTCCCCGGAGCAATCTACTGCAGCCTCCAGACCGGGATGGCATCAAGCTCTGCAAGCATAAAAGGCAAGCCTTGGTCATCGCGGATTATAATGTCCAATAACGGATCCCAAGAACACGAAACGCTGCTGCTGTGAAACTTGAGCTTCATCGATTAAGCTCAGCGGGCGGCTATATCCACTGGATCTCCCGTGATGCTGAAGACTGGGCGACGTAGAAATGAGCGTACCGGGTCCCAGGTATGCAATGTCTGCTGCGAGCATGGTCTTCCTGCTTCTGTACCAAAGATCACCCTCCTGCACAATACCTTCTGCCGTTGCCGTTGACGTCCCATCTCCGCTGCTGAGGCTAGTGATTTGCTACTGTTGTGCCTTGTTGCATGTCACCGCGCCGGGCCATCTTGACGTGTTCTGCTAATGAGGCAGCGATAGACAGCCTCAGGCTCACTATGGGACACTCGTGGTACTCATGTCACTAAGTTTCACACCGCCCAAATCTCCCACGGTGAGTGTCCCCTTCCAACAGGCGGGTTGTCAGACAAACTGTGAAGCGAGACGTCCCATCAGACAGAGAGACTGTGCCCCCCAACCCACAAAGTCCGGGAGCCGGACTCGACAGGAGGTTCGGGGATTGATCGAGCTCGGCCTCCCCTCCCTTCCCGTAGCCGGCTCCGCATGACGCACAGCCTGCGCCTGGGGGGTGAATCTGAGTTATCGATAAACATGCCATGCATTCGACTCTGCCCTTTGCGGTGCCCTTCTCCCATGGTTCGCGGGGGACGTGGCGGCAGCAAGCTTGACGGTCTATCTGAAGTCTTCGTGAGCACGAATGGAGTAGTGACGCCCATTCCTCCGCCTAGGCGCGCCCTGCGTCCAACCAGCAGTCCGCGGTCCGCGGTCTCCTCCCGCTAGTGTTCTGGCTTTCTGCACCGGCTCGGCCCAGGCACAGGCCAAGCCGGGAGACTGTCCTCTGCTTTGTATGCCGTGTATGCTTACTCTCAACAAAACATCTACTCGCACCGCTCACGACTCTTCGATTAGAAGAGCCGGGTGCTAAACCCCCGAAGAAGAGCCCGTTGATTACTTTACAAGTGACAAGAATAGCTTAAGCTCCGCAGAGCTACTGCGGATAGGGGTGGGGCCGAGAGGGTGCGGCGAACAAGACCCAAGCCACGAGCCTCGCATCGGAGGTTCCTGACGGCCTCTATCGCGACGCTTCGGCGGTACGAAGAGCGCGAGGTCCGTCTGGGACCATGGGAGAAGGGACTATATAGGCGCTGTCTGCTGCTGTTGCTGCTAATCCTCATCGTTCACACAAACTCTCCTGATATCAAACAGACATAAACACATCCCTTAACCACCACCACCAAAACAACAACATCAAACAAAATGGCAGTTGGCAACGGATCCACCCCTTCTTCCACCATCCCAAGCTGGAGCCTCGAGGGCAAGGTTGCCGTTGTCACCGGCGCAGGTGAGATGAACAGAATGCAGAGAGATCCCGAGCCGTGACTGACGAATTCGCAAAAGGCCGTGGCATTGGCAAGGAGATGGCCCTCGAGCTCGCCCGCCGTGGCGCGAAGGTTGCCGTGAACTACGCCAACAGTGCTGAGACCGCCGAGCAGGTGGTGCAAGAGATCAAGAAGATGGGCTCCGACGCCATCGCCATCAAGGCCAACGTCGCCAACGTCTCCGAGACCATCGCGCTCATGGACAAGGTCGTCGAGCACTTCGGCAAGCTCGACATCTGCTGCTCCAACTCTGGCGTCGTCTCTTTCGGCCATCTCAAGGATGTCACCGAGGAGGAGTATGACCGCGTCATGCAAATCAACACCCGCGGCCAGTTCTTCGTCGCCCGCGAGGCGTACAAGCACATGGAGGTCGGCGGCCGCATCATCCTGATGGGCTCCATCACCGGCCAGGCCAAGGGTGTCCCCAAGCACACTCTGTACTCTGGCTCCAAGGGTGCTATTGAGACCTTCGCCCGCTGCATGGCCATCGGTGAGTTCATGCATCCTCATCTGCTGCTAGCACTCGGCGTTCCTTCCTTCCCCTTAATATCAGAAACCCCGCACGCACAAAACCGTGAAAACTTTAGCTTCAGACCGCTAACACGTCTCACCAGACTGCGGCGACAAGAAGATCACCGTCAACGTCGTTGCCCCCGGCGGCATCAAGACTGATATGTACCATGCCGTGTGCAAGGAGTACATCCCAGGTGGTGATAAGATGAACAACGACCAAGTCGACGAGTACGCTGCCACCTGGTCGCCCATGAACCGCGTTGGCCAGCCCATCGACATTGCCCGCGTCACCGCCTTCCTTGCCTCCCAAGACGGCGAGTGGGTCAACGGCAAGGTCATTGGCATTGACGGTATGCCCTACTGTCCCTCAGCCCACTACTCGCTCCATGATGCTAATTCTTGCAGGCGCCGCATGCATGTAAAGCGCTTCATTGCGTTCTTTACCTGAAGCTTCACTGTGCTTGGCCATGATTCTCTACACTCGATCACCACCACCACCATCGGAATTCTTCAACATCTATCGCAACTCCCCACGGTCATGGCAGTACTAATCTACGAGCATCTACTCATCATCTACGCACCTGCATTACACGGTTCTTGGGCGGGGTGGGAACAGGGGACGAGGCGTTTATGAATTAGATAGTTACCTTGTTACGGCAAAAGAAAAAGCGGCAAAGTCTAGCCATCAAGTGCTGAAGGCTGTTGTGGGTCTGTACCGCCTTAGGAAACTTTCATCAAATCAACCGAGACTTTCTTCCAACTTCTGGTCTTACATGCTGATTACGTGATCTGTTGATGTGATATTGCAATGCGTGCCTTTGGCGCTGGCTCATGCCACATCATCCTATGTCGTGGTTTGAGCTCTTTATGCTGACGTCTGTCTTAGAAAGCGGTTGTGGAACGGAGTAGATCAACGATACTGTACCATGACTCGGTACCCTGTTTCCCTTTCCTCCACCTCCACATGTGTTACTGCTCCGCAGCTTCTTTGTGTAATCGTGCCAATGTAAATTTGTCAATCCCGTGAGAACCTCCAGATTCGAGACGAGGTTGGGGGATCCCTTCTCAATCCTTCTGCGCAAGCCAATCGCATTGCCCTTAATACTGAATTTTGTGTCGACAACGGAAGAAGGCCCACTGATCAAGCCAAGCGGACGAATAAGTTCAAAAGATATGAGTCCAAGGCCTAGCGCGACAATCACATTCCAACTAATTGGCCGAGTACATCCAACATGGCGAAAGAAGCCATAATCCTTTCCTTCCATACTCTAATATAATCGGACCATGGTTTGAGCACTTGAAGTGTGACAACGTTCGACATAATGCTTCTCGTCTGCAAAGTCTCATATGACGAAGAGCGTAATGACATCAACCTTACTGTCTAGATGTATGTACATGCTAAATACGCCAGATTTATGCTTATGCCGCTTGATACCATCACCAACGGCCATTAATGAAGATCATCACGGACGTAAATGCGAATAGTTTCACAGCTCAAACGTTACCGCCCGAATATCTTTCCAGCAACGCGAGTGACCCTATCCAACAGTCTCGATAGACACCTCCCAAACCTATCACCCAAATCACACTCCTCACAACCCCCAATAATCCTTCACAAGATAGCTACTATGCCCCGCCAGTCCCAGAAGTTATAATCTGGCTCCCATAATACCCCACAATCCTGCCCAGCCCAACCGACCTTCCCCGCAGGAGCCCCGCGTCCACATGCGCAACCCTCAGCGCAAAAAAGCGTAGCTGTTGCCCAAATAAGCCACTCCCTGTTCGCGCCGTTCAGCTCAGCAACGGCGGCGAAGATGAATGCGAGCGGCACGTTCTTGAGGAAGTTGGCGTGAGCGCGGCTCGTGAGGTAAGGGGTCGGTGTGCGGGTCGCTGGAGTCGGCGAGGCGATCGCCCATGTATCTATACGGTGTTAGGGGGAAAGGGAGGGGGAGGAGTGGAAAGGAACGTACTTCTCGTTCTTGAGGCGGTGGTAGACGATGCGATTCGCGAGGAAGGTGAGGTGGCCCGTGAAGGGCAGAGTAGAGACGCCGGTGACGGGGAGGAGCGTGTCCACGGGGACGCCGATGCCGATTTGGTAGCTCATGTCGGCGGGTTGGTGGGCGAAAAGCGAGGGAGCGAGTGGTGGCCTACGTTGGCTCTAGAGGTCTTGATCTTGATGTATACAGCACTTGGACAATTAATGCAAACCACCTCACGTCGTCCGAGGTCGCGACTACATGGGGACAAGTCAACTCCTGGAGATGCCGACATCGTTGCGCTGTGCGGCATCTGGCCCAGAATTCTGGACGTTCCATGCTCCTGAGCTGTTCACTACCCATACTCATATGGACACGCTGAACGTACGAGTGTTCTTCCTCGGGGTAGGGAGCAGAATGCAACAGCAGGCAGGGCGTGGATGTGGCTGTCAGCTTTCGCTCTGCGCCAGGAGCTGATCGGCAGATGAAAGACCCCTGCCCAGCCAGCCTCAAATCTGTAATGCTACATCAGCTCTTTTCCTACGTCAAGCAAAGAATGGATCGCCCACCTTTGCACGCGGTTTCTCAAGAAGACCCACGGTGTGCTCGGTCGCGTTGAGGGTGATCGTATGTTGGAGATCTCTTCAGGCTCGTTCCAAGATTCGCTGAAGACTCAAGGACCACCAGATGTTAGATGTTGCGTAGATCCCTCTGGCTTTCTAAAGCGAGACCTACTGACAAACATCTGAACTAGATTTCATGAGCTGTATCCGGTTTCTCATATGCCAAGCCACCAAGTTACTCTCATGTTATATAGTGGTGCTGACAAGTGTCACGGTCCAAGAATGCTTTGGTACAGAACCACCGGCGGATCTTGCGTCCGTGTACTGAATCCCTTTCGCAGCAATTTTGAGAAAGACCTATAGCGCACGTCTACATCGAATAAGTTCGAATTTACGATCCTGAACCAGCGAGACAAAAAGAGCACGGATGAACCGTTCTATACTATCTCCTCAGCACGTAACCTCGACTGCTCCAAACTTTCAGCTTACGCTCCCCTTTGCTAAATGGTAAGCCATCACTGCACCATACTCCACCTCCTCCTCCTCGCCTCCGACGCCCTCGCCGCCTCACCCACCCTCGGCACCGGCAACAAAAACCCCTCACTCGTGACCCCGTCCTCGAACTCATCCACCGCCTCAATCTCCTGAATCACGCTCTGCGGCGGCTGCCCCTCAAACACAGCCGCCAGATCCGCATGGACGCCAAACCGGCCCAGATCCCAAAACGCCAGCACCTTGCTCCTCTTGCTCGGGTCCGTCGCCCTGGTGTTCTTCCACAGATACCGCCGCTCGAATAGCGAGATACCAAGCAAAATCGGGGCATTGAGGACGCGCACCGCAAACACATTGACCTTGTGGAAGCGGCGCGGCGACAGCGCAGCCTTGAGCGGGAGGCCCAGCACGAGCGCCAGGACGTTGAACGGCGGCCGGTACGCAAACAGCGCGTCCGATTTCACGCCTTCAAACGTCAAGACCGCGCGGCGAAACGCAATCTCCGCGGGCGCGTCCGCCGCGAGCTTGGCGAACGTGTTGCTCAAGCTCGACACAAGCACAGTAAGAAACAGCGTGTTCCCCAAGAACGCGAAGAGAATCATGACGAGCGGGCCCAGCAAGAAGTGGAAGGCGGGGGCGCGCTGGATACCCGTCCCATCGAGGCCGAACCAGATCCACAGCATCCACTTCGAGATGGTGAGGGGGTCCGGATTATCGGTTGGATGGGACGGATAGGCCGGGTTATGGCCGAGCCACTTCAGGGCGAGCAGAAAGCCGGCGAAACACCAGATTGCGAGGAGGGTCAGGATGATGAAGTCGGCCATCATTGCGCGGAGTGAGATGAAGAGCATGTTCTCCGGCATGAGGCTGAATGCGAGGCGGGGGAGGAGGATCGGCGCGGCGATGGAGAGGATGTCGAGGGCTTGCCGGCCGGCTTCGGGCTGGTTGGTTGAGAGGCCGTGGAGCCGGACGAGAAGGTAGGAGGTGAAGATTACGATGAAGGTGATGTCAAGGAAGGACCAGAGGTTCTGCGTGTGCACTTGCCAGCCGTGCTCGAGAATAGAGGCAAACTCGTCTAGCACCCAGCCGCCGGCGTAGACGCAGAAGCATAGCTCGTATCTGTCGAAAGTCGTGTGATCGCGGTGGGTCATGGCGAGGACGTACAAAGCCAGCAGGACTGCAAACTGGCATATCTCGATGATGTTGCGCGTTCGAGGCACGATCAGGCGGTACTGGTTCAGTAGTGGAGCTTTGCGAGGATTGTAGAGCGAGATCGGCTTGTGCTTGTAGTGGTCCGGTAGTATATCGATGAAGGAGGTGGGCGTATATACAACACGGCCTCTATACACGGCCTCTACCACCTTCTGGCAGGCAACGCCGCTGAGGAAGAACTTGCTCTCCGAGACAATCGCGATCTCGAGAGCGGTGAGTTTCCGCTCGTATCCACCTCGTTTTTGATAGGCCCACTGCGTTGCGTGCTTCTTACTGTGAGCAAATTCGACAGGCGCATTCTGGAACGGCTCGAAGCCAGAAACGAGAACGTTCGCCAGAAGCAGTAACCCTGAACGCCCGGGGTTCTCTTCATTGAATCGGCGTAAGATCTTGCCAGCAATCAGCTCGCAGAGGATGGCGCGTGTAACAGTTACAGTCTGATGGTGTGCTTGATGAGACTGCTCCCGGAGGAACTGGACGCGATTCACCAACAGACAGTACACTGCGCGGAAGATCAGATCAGTTTACAGCAGTAGCAGTCGGCCCTCTAGCGAAGTGGGGATGAACAGCACCACATGGATTCAATCATAGTGCAGACGGGTATACTGTGATGCATAGGTAAAGACACCACTCGCTCGGCCTGACACATTTCTCAGATCTGAATGAGGACTTAGATACACACCTACTGAAACGTCAGCCGGATCATACAGCCGATCCACCAACGGCCTAACAACAGCAACGTTCATCCGTGGAGCTCTGAGTTGCTCCAGACTATATGGGTCATCTGGTCACCTCCCATACATATCAGCTTCCAAGCCTACGCGTTAGATCCAGCAGTTGCATACCGATACTAGCGAGGACAAGGCGACGGATTCTGGTAGTGATGAGCCCCTGACTTTCTCAAATCATTGCGATGCTCCCGCACCCAAGGGATCTAACCGATGAATGGTTGTGTATACCGGCAAGCCGGCATGGGGGTTCGGCGCACAAGGCCCAGAAGTCAGGCCATGAAGGCATCCATCCGGATCTGCGGTCTCTTCATCACCCAGCAACGTTTCCTGCTCTTCTTGGGAATGGACTAGCCGAAGCGCATCGGTCAAGCAACGGTTGCTCTGATGGCGCTCTTCGGCTCCGGGGCGTCTAGCCATTGCTCGGTGGGGACAAGCCTTCTCAGGGAGTGTGGAGACAGGGGAAAGTCCAGTGCTAGTAGCAAGGACTCTGGCAAGTGTTTCTTCACGCTGGACATGCCATGTAAAAGTTGTGAAAAGCAAGGTGGAGATAACGAAAGAAGCAGCTGCGCCACAGATAAGCACTGCCACAGTCGCGCAGCCGCATAGTTCTTCTGAGTCAGTTAAACCACATCAACTATCATAAAACCATCCAGATCGTAACTCAAATCGTGACCTCGTTTCTCGCGCATCCGGATGCTAGGCTGGGACAAAGCCAGAACCGTAGCTTGCAGCGCTGCCGGCCTACGCCTTCAGTTCTTGCTTCGCATCTGCAAATGCCGATATAGCAAACAACGCCTACTGGAAATACCTTATTCAGGCCGAGCTTGAATCTGTCAGACCTTTGCTGGGGAACAAATCGTGAGTGTTATATTACTTACTCCTGCCCGTGATCGCGTGTGGAAAGACGCAGCTCTATACTGAATAGCGCCTCGTGCCACTGAGCAGGCTGTAGAAGAGCCCTGAAGAGGCTCACACCGTATGCGATGCAAGAGCAACCACAATGAACGGGTTATGGATGCATGCCAAAAGGAGCTGCGAGAGGTTTTTCCATCATCAGGAAGATGGCCGATTGGCGCGCGCAATGTTGTTCCTAGGCACAACTTGCACGTCCCCATCCGGAAGCGTAGGAAATGGCGGCGCTCTTGATTTTGCCATTCTTGGAATAGGCACCGGCGCGCGGTTGGTCGAAGCCGTATTTGGAGCTGGGCCTGTCGGCGTCTCCCACTTCAGGCTCATGGTTAGATTCGACAGGCCTCTGACTTCGGTCAGTACCTGTGTGAGCACGTTGCCCTGTTTCTTCAACTCCGCTTTCACCCAGTTCTCGTGGCTTTGCTGCCTTTGTTGGCTGTTGTCGTGGAAGGTAGCAGAGGTTATGCGCCAATTATCCTCCTTGATGTCGTGGGCCTCATCGGCAATGCGGCGGCAGTCTTCGACCCAGCGTATCTGGTTCGATAGGTTCCGGAATTGCGCCATGATTTTGTGTGCCTTGTCTGCAACTTCGCCCCCTTCTGCTAATTCGTCTTCGATAGGAGTGTCTCCTGTGCCTAGCGCGTCCTCCAAAGCTTTGAACTTCGCTTCGAACCATTGCTTCTTCCTGCGCTCTTCCTCGTGCTGCAGCTTGAAATAGTCGAAGAGCCAACCGTTCTTCTCGCGCCATTGCTCCCGCCATCTGCGCAGCAGACGCTGCAGATGGTTTAGGCCGGCTGTTGTATCCTCTTGCACGTCGTCTCTGAGCTCCGATAGCAGCGTTTGAAACTCCTTGCTAGACATGTCCATCAAGTCCTTTTCGTCCGCTTCCATCGGTTCGTCGTCCAAGTCTTCACGAAGGCGCTTTCGTGCGCTGCCCTGACCGTTCATATTGCTTTCTTCTTCTTCCCCATCATCGCGCTTGCGCTTTCTCCGGGGGATCAGATCGCTCTCAAGCGCTCTATCCAGGTCGATTAAGTTGGTGCTTGCTGGCGCGAAAAACGGATGAGAGTATGGTGATGGGGCTGAGGGAGCATCGGACGGTACTTTGGTATTGCCATTGACGGCGCCTGCCTTGTCCAGCTGCTTGACGACGACGCCTAGAGATGGCGGATCGGCCTCCAAGTCGTCCACTACCGAGATTTGATGCGATTGCGAAACAGGCGTCCTGACTTCGACGGTGATGCTGCCCGAGATGTACACCTTGGAGGAGGAGCCTTCAAGAGCTTCGCACTGGCGTTTCAGGTCGGCGAGGGCGTCTTTGAGATTCTCTGCGGTGACGGCGATGGAGTTCCGTACAAACGCGTCCTTGTCGGCTTGCGCATTCGTCGTCGCGTCACTCCCGGCGACAGAGTGAGAGGTTGACGGTGTTGTCATGGTTGCTGGCGACGCAGCTTCGTCTGCCGACACGCTCATCAAGCGGTGTGCGCAGGTGGGTAGTCAGTATGTTCAATGCTGTCAGTCGATGAGGCAGACGTTGCGCTCCAGGTCCTGCGCGACACAAAAAGGTCTTTACGCGTGCAATAATGGGCGAAGTACGCGACAGGACGATCGAAACGATGGGTTGTGTGGGGTAAGCTTGCGGTTTAGCGTCGGTCACGTGACTGGTGGGGATTTTGCACTGCGGAGATTCACAAAACCACA
The DNA here is from genome assembly GCF_000281105.1 of Coniosporium apollinis CBS 100218. Lineage (NCBI taxonomy): Eukaryota > Fungi > Ascomycota > Dothideomycetes > Coniosporium > Coniosporium apollinis. The sequence goes on from NW_006913281.1 coordinate 327,978, forward strand.
ACCTCTTCCAGAATTGATGACCGTTGGTGCCTGGGTAGTGTGTGAAAGAAGATTTGGCACGCGTTGATGGTCGTCCGTATGTGTTGAGAGGCGACTGGCATGTTGTGGGGTAAACTTGGGCTCTGACCTGTCAGTGCACGGTGGTGGTATAGCCATTCGACATCCTGAAAGGGATGTCTAGAAGCGAAGATTGCAGCTGTTGGAGCAGCCTGAGTACTCACGATTGGATTGTGCTAGCCTTCTTAGAGTGTCGCGCCACCACCACCACACCAGAGCATGATGCTGGGGGTCAACATAAAGGCGTAAAGTCCACTGCAATCCACAACCGAGCTTGGAATCGTGGGTGTAGAATTGTCAGTGATCTAGGCTTCAAAAACCCCACGAATAGCGCCCGTCGAAATGGCGGGATCTAAGCGGCAACCCCTCACGTCCGCCCCGAGCCAACATTCCCTTGTTCGTTGTCAGTCACCTGAAATAGCACGCTTCCAGCGAGCGCTCAAGGTTCTCCCTGCTGCCATGCCGTGCGTGCAGAGGAGCAATCGATGGGGTGCTCCGATGAAAGAGATGCTGCCGCAGAGGCCTCGAATGCTCCTGCTCAAGAAAATAGCAAATAACGTGGCTGATACTGGCTAAAACAACTAACCAGCAGCCGTGTCTGTCTCTCTCGAGTCAGTTGGCGTCGCGCAAAAGCTCCGTGCTGCCGCTGAAGAGTCCGTGAAGGCGCACGGCACGCTTTCCGGCTCCAGTCGCATGCAGGTCATCCACGAGTGTTTCTTGGCTCTCCAGCTCACCACCCATCAGCCTTATCCCAAGTGCATTAGGATTACCACATACCACCTGCAGCCTTGACAAAGCCTGCCGTCCTTGGTCCTTACCATGCCCAAGCCCAGCTCTGCCGCTCCTTGCTGCTCGCCCCCAACAACATGAGTCCACTTCGATGACAACTTCGCAATCACTATCGCCTATCGTTCGCTCGTTATTCTGAAACATAGATGCGCCAGTAGACGAGGGCTAGGGACCCGCCTCGAAAACAGTCGCTACCGTCCTCTCAACTTTTTCGCAAGCGTGAACCTTCTGCAGTCCTACTGTCGCCATCCCCCGGAAACCCGGGACGACTTCGACCACCATGGGAGACCACGATGGCGCGCCCTCTACAGCACCACCCACCGGCGACGAGGACGCGGCAATGGATTCACCGCCCCTGCATCCAATCCCGTGCATGCAAGGCGCCTTCGAAGAATCCATCATGGAGTCCGTCGATCCCGCCAACACTGAAGACTCGGCCAATGCGATGGACAAGCCCAATGCACAAGCGCGACGGCAGCAGTTGCTCGCCGACTTGGACTACAACGACTCGTACACTGCGAAGTGGAGGAGAAAGCCGGGCGCCAAATACCACCCGCTGTGGAAGCTCGTGGCGCAGATTGCGTTCGGCGTACACCTGTTGCATCACCAGCTGGCAAAATCAGATGCCGAAGTGGTCAAGATCCTCAAATCGCATGTAAATGAGATGGACGGCTTCTGCAAACGGACCGCAGAGGATTTTGAGCTTGCCATAGCCGACATCCAAGAACGCATCAACTACCTCAAGTTACCATTGGAGCACGTGCAGATTTTTGACATCATGCTCGATGACCGACAGTTCCGCACATCCATAATCGAGGGAAACGAGAAGATCGAACACATCGTTAGTCGCACGGCGCAGGCAATGAATGATACGCTGCTAGACATTGGCACGGGCTTGGAAGCTACCGAAGAATTCACAAACTACTTGGACAGGATAGGTCGAGAGTGGACCGAGGAGAATCAAGAGCTGTCAAGCATCTATACCGCAATGCGCGGCAACAGTGATGGCTGGGATCGTTGCCTCAAAGCTCTGCAGCTGAGAGGTAGCAAGCTCGGCGTGGTTCTGGTGCAGCTTGGCAGTATATTGAATGAAATGTCAAAGCGGGCGGGCGTTGCCAGCAGGAGAAGCATAGTAAGTACATAGACAGTCCCTCCCTTGTGCCATCCCGATGGTCATGTGGTTGTCACCATTCCTGTGGCATCCGCTTACCACAAGTCGCAGACGGAGCATCGAAGTCCAGAGAGCGGCAGCAGACAAACCTCCCGCTCACCAAGACCACGAGTGGCCAGTCCTCCAGCGGCTCCCAAGCAACCCAAGGCGCGCCCATCCCAGAAGCCTCTTCCGCAAGACCCAGATCTTGTTGCGCCAGCAGTCCAGGCAACACTTCCGCAGCCCCATCCGATACCGCTGGAGAAGCGATTTGAGAACCCGCGTGAACAACCTGAGCCGCAGCGCCGGAAGCCTGCGGGTGCCCCGCGCGAGGCAGCGGGATCTGCTCAAGCAAGGTCGAATCAAATGGCCGACCTAGCAGACTTCTTCCGAGATACCGGACCAGTAGACTCGGAACCGCCACCGATCATGCGGACGCCGAAGCAGACAACGCCCGACCATCGCGTTCCAACGAGCAGGTTCTCAAAGCGTTTTAGCCGAGACAAGCCTACCAGCCCAACCATGGCGCAAGATTCCGCATACTCCTCTGGGTCTTCCGGTCACTCCGCTTCTGGATCTGGTTCCGCAAACTCACGTGAGCGTCCGTCGCCTTCTCCAGGCCGAGCGTCTGCTCACCTTACCCTACCTTCGTATGGTGCACCGCCTTCACCACTAGCTCACTCCTTTAAGAGCACTGGGATTGGAAAGTCTACTCCATCGTCCTATCCCAAGTCGCCCGTGCCTCGACGTAGTTCGGTGGTTGCCAGCGCTTCTGCTCAGAAGCAAAAGCCATCACTACTCGGCAGATTGTTTGGTCGAAGCAAGAAAGATGTTGCTTGCTGATGGTTGTTCATCTGACCATGTCCCTCGATGGGTACTCATGCCATACGATGCTATCTGGTGGTAATGTTTCGCGTTCTGTTGTAACTTCCCTCCGATACCCACGATTTCTTAGTACCCGCCAGCAGGATGGTTTTTAATGCGTCGGAGCTTGCGGAGTTTGTGACATGTGTTCTTTAGAGGCGTTGTACTGGGCATCCTCGGCGCGTAATGAGGACAGAAGATCTTTCAGGCGGTCGTATGAGCCTTGAAGCTACAATTGGTCGCTTTCATATATAGTTTCTGCTCTGTTGGAGACGAGTGATAGACGATGAAAAGCTGATATATTTCGTCATAGCGATACTGCGCACACAGCGGGAACTGTGACCATGATGTTCTCCTATCACGGTCGGAGTATACGCTGCAAGTGATTCTAAAGTCTAGATTGTGCATCAGGCGCGTGGTGAGAACCGATAGCGGCGGTTAGAACTCGTGTGTCGGGGGAGATGCTCGGGATTGGAAGCCACTGCCTCTGAAGCAACTTCGTTTCCTACCTGCTTGCCGTACCTTACCAGCATCTCCAAGTGGCAGCTTCCTTCACATCTCCTCGTCTTGCACCACTTCCTCGAGCTCGTCGCTGCCTCCACGGCGTGTGCCCTAGCGGCTGCTGCCAAACAACTGTGAGGGGGTCCACGTTGATAACTTTCCTTCAAATTCCCATCCTCTCTCCTTCATGAACCTCGCACTCTTTGCTCTTGTCCTTTTGCAACCAACTTTCCACACTCATTCCGCCGTTGACAGGCTTCCGAGGCGGCACAATGCCTCTTACAGAGCGCGACCCAAACATCAGCGGTCGCAGCAGCCGGGCGTCCAACATGTCCGCCGCCTCCAAGGGCATGCACATGGGCAACCCGCCTCGATCTGACGGGTTTCCTGCTGGACCTGGCGTCATGAGTATGCTGAAGACCTCTACCGAACTCGGTGATCTCGGCGGCCTGACGTTCAACTCATCCCGTCTGCCTGCTGGTATGCCTCGAGCAACTCAACGCCGCAGTGGAGGTCGACTATCCGTCAGCTCGGCTCATTCTCAGAACTCCAGATCTGGCTCCTTGCACCAGCAATGGCCTCCAACATCCTCGTCAGGACAACCCCGAGGCTCCATGACGAACACTCTCAATCTTTCTGTGGGCTATCAGGACCTCAGAGGCTCGGCAAACATGAACTTGCCCGGTGTCCTAGCACTGCCTCCGGCAGCGCGGCTACCTGTCGATGGACGATCTTTCTCCATGACGCATACTGCTCACCCGCCATACGCACTTCCGAGTCAGCGATCGTACTCAAGCCTGAGGCATCATGAACCTCTCCAGCGCCCGCGATCACCATACCACTACCCAACTCGCCTCAAGCGCCCTGGCTATCGTCCATCCTCTCCAGCGTTGAGTGACATGTCTGGTAGAAGGTCACAAGGGGCAGGGCCGAACGCGAGGCTTAGGGGCGGTCGAAACCATCAGGCCATGGCTAGCGGAGGTTATCTCCCCTACCCTCAGATTCGCAATCGGTCGGACACCGCTGTCCATGCGATGTACGCTCAGGAGCAAGACCGTCACCCGTTGCAACAGACTCGCGTCCGTTCGGCCTCTGCGCTCCGGGTTCCTCAGTCCGCCCCAGCAAGCATCTACCATTCAGATGAGTCTTCGGATCCTCCTTCATCATCACCTCCCACACCCAAGGACGGTTACTCCATGGAGGTGTGTTTCAGCCCGACAACAACTCAAGTAGTGGGTGGAGGCCCAGGATCCAAGGGCGGCGACTCGCCCGTCATGCCGCTTTACTACGACTACAGCGAGCACTATGTCGACAAGGAAACAGGCCAGAGGCAACCCGAATCACCCGTGCCAGTGGGCTTCGTCCACCGCATCAAGGCATTATTAGAAGAAAAGTCGGTACCAGACTTGGCCGCCGCTCACCCTGCTGCCACTCATGACATCATCCACGAGCTCCCTGGGTCAGAGCCTGCTGTCGTTCATCCGGAGCCTGTCGAGCTCCCTGCATCACCCGTCGCGAAGAGGATCACCCGCGAAATGGTCTTGGCGGCACTCACGCCATCCTCACAGCGCAACAGTGACCAGACCATCGCACCTCTGAAGACCGACGAAGAGGCCAAGCCCGCCGAGCATATCAAAGCCGAGTCGTCTGTCGACTCTGAGTCTATCTCCGATGGGGGAGCTGCGTGTTCTTCCGCAGATGGACTCGGCAGGAAAGGAAGCGTCATCTCTGATGCCACATCGGATAGCCTCAATGTTTCTCCTCCGCGTCTGGCCGCCGAAGTCCTCTCAAGGATCCCAACTTTGACATCTACACCCGAGAAAGCATCAGAGGAAGGTACTCATAGTGCCAAGCGCGAGTCCACTATTGTGTCGTCTCCGATGCCAGGATCCTTCCCTTCCAGCGACTCAGTTGAAGACATGTCTTCCGTAGAGAAGATACCGGAAGCGCCTACGATGACACGCCTTTCACGCCCGCAGTCCGAGTTCATGCCATCACCCAACACCGGCTCTAGCCTGTACAGTCAGCTGTCCACCCTGCCAACCCGCACGCGACCGTCTAGCAAGCCAGGCACAACGACTATCACTGTTACAGACTTCGCTGTCCGTTTTTCGATGCCTTTGAACTCCAAGAACGAGTCCCTAGCCGATCTGCCATCGGTCGAAAGCTTCATGGCATCTTCTCCGCCGGCGCTAGGAGGGGCAGCACCAGTGAACGAAACTCAGAGACATTCCGACACTGTGACAGATGCCGCTATCCGGTTCTCTATGCCTAAACCCAATGCTCAGAGGCCCATATTAGACTATTCTGCTATGGAGGTCCCCCTAACATCACCTCCGGCAACCGTAACCGTTGCAAGCTCTTCGCCCACTGTCGTCTCACCACTACCACCAAGCAAGCATGACACAAGCTCGAGTAGCGACTCACCTGTCTCGCCGGTATCATCCGGTATGGAGATCCAAAATGCTGCTCGTACAAGCACCACCCACTTGTCTTGGCCTGGACACACTCCACTGGCCCGGTCAAGCGTCATCGTCAGGGAACCGGAGTTTGCCACGAGCTCCTCTCAGGATAGCTCCACCACCGATTTGAGGTTCTCCACGTTCCGCTATGCCGCCGGGCAATTGCCAGATCTCAAGGAAGAGCCTCACGAGGACAGCAGCATTGCAAGCTCCAGACCACAGAGCTTCCGCTTCCCACTGCCCCGCTCTGCTCAGAAACAGGGATCCGTGGACACGGCCAAGCTGTTCAAGGACTCCCCCAGGCCTTCAACGTTTCGGCAGTCTTCTCGTGCATTGTTAGACTCTCGTGTTATCCCTTCGCTCAACCTCAGCAGCATGAACTTGATTGAGAAACTTAATGCTGCCTTGGAGACTAGAGGATCTAGGTCGCTGTCTTTCGATGCTACGCGTAGTGATTCCTGTCATGATCTTTCTACGGTTCTTCCGGAGCGGCCTACCTCTGCTGGCGAAATGAGGGCGAAATATCGAAGCTTCTTTGCGAGCTTGGATGAGTTGGATTCTGTAGCGGAGCAAGCATCGCAGCAGGCTGGAGTCAAGGAAGTGAGTGCTACTCCACCGTCCGCTCTTGGTTTCAAGTCTTGACATCACTCACTTGTGCATGGTCATCAAAGATTGCGGCCTAACGCGGCTACCATGTCGGAGTTACCCCATCATGTGAGACTGATTTGGTTACAGGAAATCCCAGAAACGCAGAAGGCGGACAACATCTCCACAGAGGTTGTTCCTGCCAAGCGTCCTTACTCGCCAGATCCTGCTCTGATCACTGAGCTCAATCGTCTCTCTATTCCATCGGTTAACAATCTCACTCAGCGGCTCTCCGAAATACTTCCATCCTTGAAGAGGTTCTGTGCAGAGGTTGATGGAATCCATGTAGAGAACATCGAGGACGATGCGGAAGTTGAACGCGTTCTTGAAGATATCCACAAACTTGAACAGAGACCTGCCCTGAAGGACCGGCACTCGACAATGCGCCTCCGAGCCCTTCCTGGCAACTCGGACTTGGTAGTTGTGGAAGACGACGTTTATGAGGAGCTGACACACCAGAGAGAGAAGGAGAAGGACTTTGTCAAGGCCGCACTTGGCGAGGAGGTGACCGAAGCTACTGGTAATCCCAAGTCCCTGTCAAGCGACACCGACGGCCAGAAGACATCGTCAGTTATTTCCACCAAGACGGGCGAGAACGATAAGACTCCCCTCGCCGAACTCGAGGCACCCTGCCCCGCCGTGATCCGCCCCCGATCCGGGTCCGCCCTCGTTGACAATGACAAGACGCCGCTCTCTACCGTGAAGTCCAACCTCGCCGCGCGCGCCTCCTCGCGCTCCCTCAACAGCGCATTATCCCGCCCCTGGAACCACGAAGCCAGCTATCCCTGGGACGAGACCAAGGCCCCCGTCGACATCTGCCTCCCGGCACCCGTGCACCACCGCGATGCCGGCCGCGGGCCCTCCCGCCTCCGCCTGCGCCTCTCAAGCTCCGACAGCGCCATCGGCTCCGACGGCGGCAAGAAACGACGCTCCGCAGCCGGCGGCGCAGACGATACCGCGAGCACAGAAGACACCTTCAAACACACCTCGACCGTTAGAGGCAGCAAGAAATCGCTCCTCGCCTCGCTGACAGGCAAGCCCGGGGGCCTCCACTCCTCGGGCTTCGACGCCGCCGGCCACGCCACTAGCCCTCTGCTCGAGGACAGCAGCGTGCAGACCGTGGATCCAGGGGATAGGTACCCCACGACTGGCCTTACCCCGCCGTCGAACTTCAACCTAGCCGAGGTCCGCAGCTTCTTCTCCGACGACAGCGAGAGGACGCATAATCAGCAGGCCATGGGGACGTTCCGGAAGCGGCTCACGGGGCTGAAGCTCAAGGCTCGCACCAAAGACGCTGCGGGGGCCGGAGCGCCGCCGAAGAGTCCGCTGCCGCGCGCGCAGTCGGCTATGGAACCTAGGGGTATCGATGGCGCGGATCGCGAGTCGGGGATTGAGGGGTTGAGAGGCGGGGTGGGGAGTGTGAAGAGCTTTGATGGCGCGGGGGGCATGAGCAAGATGGAGTTCAGGGCCAGGAAGGTCGCGGATAGGATTAGGAACTTGTGGGTTAAGACTGGGGAGCTGTTTAGGAACATGTCGGTCAAGAGAAGGAAGGAGAGGGATATGGAGCAGGCGGAGTGGGAGGGGAGTATGTATTCGGGTGTGTGAGGGGAGATGAGGTGGTGGGAGGGAGCGGTTGGAGGATCGAGGGGGTGGCTTCTTGGTGTTTTCTTTTCTCTTTGCTGGAGGAAGTGGTTGGGGCGATGCTTTACGTGTTCGGATGTCTTACGGTTTACATTTAGTATCTTAGCTTGTATGTAGATTAATGCCTTTTTGTAGTATATCAGTACGAGCAGTTCACTTTTCCTTAGAGCCGCCGCGGCCCCAAGTTTTACTGTGTCGAACATCTGTCGGACGGGAACATCTCAAAGACGAGACACAGAACCGTGCCTTTCTGTCTCCAACCGCGGAGGCGTCGTCATCTAGCATGCAGCGCGGTAAGCTAAGGGCCCGACCCAGCTCATATTCTTAGTGGAGACACTGGTTTCTGACTTGGCATTGGAGAAGCTGGTGTTCTCACGCATACGTGGATATTTCATCGCTGGACCATGTTGACAATCTCAAGCTGTCGATCCCTCCTGGTTTCCAGAAACGCATGCAGTCAAATGTTCTGCATCCGGCGATAATTTTTGCAGTCGAGTATTTGATACTAAGTTATCGACAAGCTGTTTTTGCTCACCAGTCTCATGTGCAGAAGCCGAAAACCCCGCTCACTAATCCTGCGGTACGCTAAGTAGGGGGCCGACCCGTGGACCAGCCTGGTAGCCAGGGGGCTATTGAAAATGCATAAATACCTTGCTGGACCTTTCAATACTACCACTTTGGGATGAATTTGACTGCCTGCACATCATCGTAGATAACCTTGCACGTTTGTGTTGCACCGGGCATAGCAGAAGTACTGCGGTGTGAAGCACACGGCCTATGAATAGGCAGGAGGTCCAGGATACGAACATTGTGAGGGTTGATCTAGGCAGCCTCTCACTGTGCTGGCATGAGTTTGGCCTTCCTTCTGTGACGGTTCTGACCACTTCTGCCTTCCTCTGCCCGGCATAAAGGAATCCAAATCGAATTCCGATCTTGCATAGGGTAGTGATGACTCAATGACGCTTCGCTCAGGTGACTGGGTGGAGACGACAAAGGAATATCGAATCTGGATTTCTGGATTCGTAAAAATGCGCACATGGAGGAAATCGGATACCTCGGGGGCCCCGCTGGTAGAACAGGTGGAGGAGGCTCAATATATTCAACGTCCACCTTTCTTTCCCTCCATCAGACACGGTGCGACGCTCAAGAGACCACGTAGGACATCGTCTCACTGACCCAAAGAAAATACCAAAAGGAAGAAGACAAGCACTCGTGGCACCAAACCAGAGAGGCGCCTCCGGCAGTTCCAACAGCATCGCTGCCCACATCCGTACTGATGTCCCCGGCAACATCACCCGTTTCGAAACCCTCCATTCCACCCTCCCCCCCTCCCTCTTGCCCCATCGCCCTCCCAACCCGCTACCGGCACCACCAAGACCGGCCCAACGATGTAGTTGCGATCACCATCTCGAAATCGAGCCCACCCAGCCGTACCTACGACTCCACCGGCTCCTCCAGCTTCCTCTTCCCCACACGGTCCGCCGAAGGAAGCCCACAGCGTCGCTCCTGCGAATGGCGTCGCAAGCGGAGCGAAGACGCTACCAGCAGCACATCCAGCCTCGCCGCAACCAAGCAACTCGAGATCTCGGCGCCGTACGACCCGAAGCGGGGCTCGCGGCCGCTGACGAGAAACCGTCACTTCTCGCCTCCAGCCACGAGGCCAGTCAAGCCGGAGCGTCAAGTCGTGGTAGTGAAACCAGGAGGGGTCGGGCTTGACACTGACGGCAGCAAAGTAGAAGAGGGGACCCCGACAGAGACGGCGGACGCGGACTGCCGCCATCGCACCGAGAAGCGAGGCCGCGGCAGTATTAGTGGCGGTAGTACCGGCATCAGCCGAGTGCGGAGCGAGGGCTGCTCGCCGCACTCAGGAGAGCCAGAGCGGAAGCCAAGCATCTATCGCGCAAAGAAAGGGCTCATTATCGGTGAGCGGCGGCGCAGCTCAGGCCTGTCTGCTGTGTGGCTAGCGAAGAGCCGGGAGCAGGGCCACTGGGATCGACGCAGGGGCGACGTCCTCCACGGAGACATGAGCGACATCGCCACGGTGAAAACAAAAACGCAGCTCCCGCTGCCTACTTCGCCGCCAGGACACGGCCCGATACTAAACGAGCCGCTGCACAGTCCTCGCTGCAAGAGCCCGCTGTGTGCGCCGACGGCCGCGGCGCGTGAGGCAGGGCGAGCCGCCGAGGCCGACAAGATATCCGCTAGGAATAGACGGAAGAAAGATTCCAAGGTCTCGTTGCCGCTGGTTATGAGATCTAAATCCTCGCTGCCGCCGCCGTCGCTGTCACCGACGACGGTACAACCGGACGACGCTCCCAAGCCTATTGAAGTGTCTAATTCACCGGACGCGGCAAGGCGTTTGCATGAGAAACCGGCTCCTGGTGGTTCTTATGGCATGTGTACGAACGGAATGGGGTTTCCATTCGGGACGACGGAGGAGTCGTCGCGAGGGCGGAATCTTGGGAGCCCGGTACCGGAAGAGAAAAGGAGGGTTGCATTTATGAACGGCCTGACTCCTCCCTTGAAGAGGTCGTCACGAATGGAAGAGATCCTGCGGCGTGCTAGTCCGGAGCCCGAGAGCCGATCGGGGCCGGGAGTTAATGAAGTTAATGCAAGTGGCATTGGCAGTACAAGGCCGGCACAGGTGGACCGTAAGAACAGCGGAGGGATCTCATGGCTGACGAATTTCCTCCTAAATCCGTTTGGTGGGAAGCGAAGCGACAGCAGTGACGAAGGATCTGCATGTAGTACTGTCCTTGCTAGTGGAGAACACGGTACGAGCGAGGACGATACTCCGAAACGTAAGTCCTCAGTGCCGCAATATTTACCACGATGTGGTTTCCAAAGCGAGGAGCCAGGCCACATGCCTGCTAGGCGGAGTAGTATGCCTGCGCGAAAGGCATCCATGTTCGGATCGCACTCTCAAACACCTCCCGAACTGACTCGACGAAAGAGCAGCGCCTACGTTCCCACAAGGCGATCATCTGCAATGCGTCCTGTCCTCAGCTCGTGCCAAGAGGACTTTACCGAAGCTCAAGCTAAGAGACTATCGGAGCTCCGAGGATTGGGTCTCGATGAGGCGGATGCGAGGCGTTGCTTAGAGGAAGAGCTGCGCAAATCATCGAGCGGCGTTAAGCCGTTTGGCCACGTTACAATGCCTACGGAAATCCAGGCGCGGAGACGAACTCCTTGGCCCGGAGCGGAAGAGTTCGCGAGGATACACCACGCGCATGGTCTCGATGCTGCTTTGATCCCTTAGGCAATGACGATCCGCCAAGTCAGTCGACTGTTGAACCCGTAACTGATGTATTCCTCAAAGGTTAAACCTAAAGATTGTCGGTTGCGACTCCCGGTTGGGATGCTTGTCTATCAGATATGCCGTTCCAAAACTGGTCCTCGGCGTTCATTTGGGTGGTACAGCGTTACCTAGGTAGAAAAGACGAGCTTCTAATATGTAATACTGTGTTCAGAATACGGCTCCACCAATAATAAAGACTCGTTCTTCTTCTCGACGAACCCATTGGATGACCTTGTTAGCCGCTTGAGCAAGAGCAGCACGTGATGTGGTGCCAGGTGCAACGGCATAGAACTCGAAGAGTGGTGTCGTCCAGGCAATGCTGATGTGATGTGTACTGGTGCTGTGGTGAATCTTGAGATGGGTAGGGCGGTTGTGGAGGCTCGCATGGAGGGATGAGTATAGGTTTAATAGACTGCAGCTGGATTAGCTAACGTGCAAGTCTCACGTTTTGGCTTAGGACCGGCAGCAAGGCTTCTCGACTTACCGACGGCGAGACAATGATGTTTCGAAATACGGTGAAAATGACGGCATGGTGAACTGCACATTCCCCCTCGACTTGTAGAGAAAGTGACGTAGCACTGTGCCAGGGACAATATCTGTACATGAGGGTCGGCCGGCTTTAACGGCGTTTTTGACTATCCGTAGGCTGCCGTTCTTTGAGAGTTGCTGCATGACAGTAAGCGGGCCTGGTCAAACCACCTTATCCTGAACTTTGAACCTACTTCTACCAGTACATCCCGCATTTGCCTCATCTCATGAAAGCCTTCCTTCTCGGCACTGATGAGCAGGATGGCAACTTCATCCTCGTCCCCGGCAGATGAAGCGGGTCGATCACTGAGCGGCTCGCTGCTGTGAGCCAAGCTGAGGAAGCTGACGTACATGTAAAGGAAGCCAGTGTTGTTGAAGCCCGGCAGACAGAGCGGAATCCAGTTTTCGCCACCGCCGGCCTTGACGCTACCGGCTTCAAACAGCATGTTGAAGATGAGATGGAGGTCGCCCGGGTGGAGAGAGTGCTTCTTCGGTCGTACCACACTGACTAGTCTACCGCCAGCGACAACAAGCCCATAAAGGAGGTTGGGCGATCGAGTCCTGAGCAGAGTGTTGTTGATAGCTTGCCGATGGGATTTCCTCAACTTAAGACATTCCAATGCTGACAAGAGAGATGACGGTGAGCCACGCGTAAACCCATCCGCAAGCGCAGACAGCAATATCTCAGTTCCCTGGAGGGGTCGCCGCAAGTCGTATGATGGACGGTTGGAGAACATCCTTTCCATACTTGGCAACGTGAGTGTAGACAAGATCTGCATATACAGGGCTTCGAGCTGATTGCGCAGTTGACCGTCACTCTCGCCGAGGCGGCTGATGGCGACGAGGTTAAGAGGCCCCTTAGACATGATGACAAAACGTACGTCACCAGCAGTAAATCCCTTGAGTTCGTTTTTCGCGCCTTGGTAGAAGGAGATGAGCGTTTGCACGATGCCAATGTAGTTGGTGATGAGCTGATCGTCTCCGTGGCGACTGTATATGGGCTTTCCGGCTGATGACAAGATCATGAAGTGCTTCAGTTTTGATCTCCATTGATTCATTACAATAGCTACACAACGAGCGATCAGCAGGCGCTCCTAAAAGCCGGATGAGCGCCTGACCTTCGTTGGACCCATCTGGCTTCATCTCGTCGACCTCATCGAATTCATGTCCAAAAGCACGCTCAAAGTATGGATCCTCAGCGAAAAATGTTTCTTCAGAATGGAGACCATCAGCCCGATAGCCCATAGCCTTCCAAGCTGGAGTCTCCTGATCTTGCAGCGCCTCTCCTAACAGGCTCTCTACATCCGCTCCGGCCTCCAGTGTTGGTGCAAAACTCTTCACGCTTGCACTGTCATCAGCGTCACTACCACTGCGACTTATGCCGAACCCGAAGTTGGTAAAACTCAATTGCCGAGATGCGGGCTTGGATTGTACCTCCTTGGCGCCATTATAGAAGGACTGTATATCTTGCTGTGACACTGCGGTGGTCGCTTTGCTCTGTAGGGATGGCCTTCCCCCATTTTTCGGTAGCTTCAAGCTGCCTGAGCCTGTTATTCGCTCCTCGAGAAGCTGGTGTCTAGGTCGGGGCGGTAACGGGGGTGGAGTTCCTTCTCGCGAGACGGGGTTTACACTTGAAGCAGCACTGCAGCTTGTCGTGTCTTCTATATTGACTGTCGGTATATTCTTGTTACGGTCTTCGTCCACATCGTCCACACCTTGTGGTTTGATATTGGCGTCGGATGGTCGCAGACCAGATTTGTGTCCGGCCTCCGCCTCGTTGGTGTTGTCGTCGACCATAGCTGCACAATGGATGTCTCATCCATGTGGCATTGAGGTGGTCCTCTCTCATTGGTAATGGTGCATGCTGTATCGAATGAGTTGTTCTCTGCACACCAGATTGCGCTTGACGATGAAGGACGTCACTGAACTTTCGCGGACGCGACGTTCAACCGAAGAAATACCGACGCGTCCCTCAGCCCACTTCTAAAGGCCACCATAGCTTTTACTTGCTATACGAACCTGTTACTCAGAAGAAAATGCGCCAGCCGTTGCTCACCTCCAGCATAAATTCCACAGGTCACGGACAAGATGTCCCTTGATCCTTCTCTCAATCAGCGGGCTTTGTCCCCCGCCAGCTCAGGACATTCTTCGCCGGTATACCGCAACCCTCGACGGCTCATCGAGGACGGTATGTACGTTGTTGCGCCGCTCCCAGAGCTAAAAAATCAAGCAGCTTAGGCTGACCTTTGCTGCGTACCTACAGGCCTCTACAAGAAAGACAAGAGCCTCCGAAAATACGCCTCGAATATTGAACGGGCTTTATCGTTGTTCGATACAGCCCAGCAAGAATGGGCTGATTACATCTCCTTCCTCGCGCGCCTCTTGAAGGCTATTCAAACACATCCACCGGATGTACGAGTACTACCTCATGCCACAAGCGTTGCAACAAGGCTGGCGCAGTGCCTCAACCCCTCGCTTCCCTCCGGCGTACATCAGAAAGCATTGGAAGTTTACGCATGCATATTTGCCATCATTGGAAGAGAAGCACTAGCTCGAGACATCTCAGTCTTTTTCCCGGGCCTCTCCACTGTTCTGTCGTTTGCTTCACTATCGGTTCGGCCAGCGTTCCTAGCTCTAATTGAGGCACACGTGATAACTCTGGATCCAGAGGCTCTCAGACCAGCTCTAAAGGCAGTTATAATCTGCTTGTTGCCTGGCCTTGAAGAAGAAACGAGCGAGGAGTTTGAGCATGTCCTGCTCATCTTCGACAAGCTGAAAGCTGCAATTAATACGGAGCAACCCCACCTGAACGATAGAAGCGAGGCGGGGGACTCGTTCTTCTGGCAATGCTTCTTCCTCGCGACCATCTCGAACGCCACGAGGCGGCAGGGCGCACTTGCGTATCTTGTGCGCAATTTGCCCCGATTAGGCGTTCAACATGCTCGGAGAGCTTCAGCTGTGGACGGTGATCCAGAGAGGAGCACCTTATTTGCTGCTGCAGAGGCGGTGATTTCGCCTGAACCAGGGCTGTTAGTACGCTGCTTTGCCTCCGGCCTGGCCGATCAGCAATTACTGGTCCAAAGAGGCTTCCTCGACCTGCTGGTCACCCATGTTCCATTGGATTCTCCTGTTCTTCAGGAGCGTATAAGTGAAGAAGATCTCGATCTGCTTGCCGCCGCTGCTACTGGAGTTGTTTTACGAAGAGACATGAGTCTTAACAGACGCCTGTGGTCATGGCTTCTTGGGCCTGGACCTGGACCTGGGTCTTCCACGAACCCTGGGAAAGATGGCGAGGCTGCGCCTTCACTTGACCCCAAGAGCCCAGACGTCGATCCAGAAGAGGTACGCGCAGCCTTCTTCTCCCGTCATGGCTTGCAACCTTTGCATCGAAGTATCATGAAAATGATTAGGCGCAAGAGTAGCAACCCAATAGAAC
Organism: Coniosporium apollinis CBS 100218; assembly: GCF_000281105.1. Classification (NCBI taxonomy): domain Eukaryota; kingdom Fungi; phylum Ascomycota; class Dothideomycetes; genus Coniosporium; species Coniosporium apollinis. Next base: position 343,349 of record NW_006913281.1, read on the forward strand.
AAGCCAAACCATTCCGAATATGCTTGTCTCTGATGGACCACTGGGAGGTTGGTGGACTCCTTGTGCCGGAGCTGTTCCTGCCGCTTCTGGATAATCTGAGACTGCAAGCTCAGACATCCGACCAAGCTCGTCTAGATGAAGTCTTGCGCAGTGCAAGCAACTTTTTCGACGGCGTTGAAAGCAGCTTGATATGGGGGAAGATGAATGAATTGGCTTTTGGGGCGTTCGACAAAGGAACACGGCCGGAGCAAATGGTGGAGCAGTTGTCTCTTCTCAAATTTGTCATTACCCACTTTAACGTTCGCGATGAAGAGATGGTTGTACATCACATGCCGCTGTTGATGCTGGTGCTTCTCGCCGCACTCAACGAGGCGTCAAACAGTGCCAGTGCTGATATAGTCGACAATAACCGCTTAACAATCCTAACAATGGAGATTTTGGACATTCTATCCTCATACATACCAGCAAGGGCTTTCTCAGAAACAGGCGTACGTCAGTCCAACCCTTCGTCCGATGGGAAAGCGAGCTCCATACCTTATCAGAGCATCCGTCAACGCATTGAAGGATTCTACAATGCCAGCCACGGAAACGTAAACACTGCAAGGCCACCGTTCAGCCCTAAAGAACTTGGAAGTTCACTTTTACTCCAGACTGTCATATTGTTCCGAGGCAAGCTGTTGGCTCCAGGGTCAGAAGCCGTCCTCGAGCCATGTACACGACTACTAATCGGCCTCAACCAAAATATCTGCGGTCGCGAAATTTCTATCAGCACCGACGTCGTTGATGTTGTTCACAAGGTGCTGAACGCCCGTCAGTCGTTGAACTCGGAACAAGCCCTATCATTTCCATACATAGTTGCTGTTGTTACCGTGGTCACAACCCTTCCGATTGAGTCTTCTTCAGATCCCAACAACGGCGTTCAACCCCTATGCGGCCCTGTGCCTACCTTGGTCTTACACTTATGGTCCTATCTCTCACCCTTCAGACCAAAATACCACATTGAGGCAGCACGTTGCTTGTGGCAGCTTCATATGGTTACTTCCTCAGATCGGTTGGTGGAAGCTTCGATGACGAAGCTAATGGCTTCCGACACATCCAGATCCGCCGATTCGGACAGATGCTTTGCGACCTTGTGGACTCACATCATCCACGAGGAGAGCATGCAGACGGAGAGAAGCAATAGAACGCCGTCTAGGCGACCGAGTTCACTGCCTGGAATTACCGACGTTCCAGCATCAGCTGGGGCGAGCCAGGCCCTGCTGACCAGGCCCTTGCTCTTGTTACTCGATAGTCTAGCCGAAGAAGGGACGGAACGGTTCGCATTCGTGAAGATGTGGCTTGAGGAGCTTCCAAGTTTGGACAGAGTGTTCGACGTTCTGATCACCCCTCTCAGAACATCACGCTTCCTCACTTTGGACAGTTCCGCGGCTGGTGTACCCGTAGAGCAAACCACACGAGAAGTGGAAGACATCGAGATTTGTGTCAATTGTCTCCGACATATCTCGAATATCATGCAGTATTCTACTGCCTACACATGGACAACGCTCGCCGAAGTGACCGACCAGCAGTTACATGGTATCCATACCGATGGGCTGCCCAGCAACAGTAAGCCCTCAGGCGAAGTATGCTTGCAACAGCTTCTTATGCAATTATGTCTACGAGCGTTGTCCAAGGTCAAAAAGACGTTTGATAACGACGGACGCGCATCTCTATTGACTTTGCATCGAATCGCAGTATCAATTGTCAGCCGAATCCTTATCAATCCGTATGCTTCGTCACTGAGATTGCTGGAAGCAGAGGTACCGCTACTGAGTTACTTAAAGCATTGCGAGACTATGCTGCAGCCTTCGGTCCTTGGAGCTGTTTTAGCCGCACTGAAGTTACGAGTAGGCAGCAATCACAAAGATGCGCCACCTATGCAGCAGCGAAAGATATCGCGAATAGTAGTTCCGCCCACATCGACCAACTCTCCGCGCATCGAACAAACCGAGCGAAGAAGTGAAGACCCATCCTCGGTGCTACCACCTCCGATGCTAGTGGAGGTTGTCCAAGCTGGGTTGTCATCTACATCGAGTCGTATCGTTCTACAACATTGGGTCGATTTCCTCGCGCAGGTCTTACCTCTTTTTGCCGATGCAGTCTTTCAGAACCTGCTACCTCTTGTAGACACTTTTTGCAAGCAGATCAGACTGACCTTCGAGGAGCTCCGCCTTACCTTTGAGACTCTCCGAACTAGAGATCACTCCGCACCTGAGCCGGCTATGATCACGCTGATGGATGGATTGGAGCAGATACTGGCAAGCGCACATGACCGACTGCGAGTTGTAGAAGTCAAGACCGCGAACACGAAGTCGCCAGAACAACCGCAAGGCTTCTTCGGAAACATGGTTTCCGGCGTGTTCTCCGCCGAGGCGCCGCAGAGCAGATCAGCTACAGCTAATAGTCGGCTGACAGTCATTCTTTGCTTCCAAGACACTGTTCGCGTCTGTTTCTCTATCTGGTCCTGGGCCGCATACGGCACCGAGAATCAGCAAGACCCGGCATCTCTTGCGTCGTTTGGCTACACGTCCTCCAGAATGCGCAATCGTGCGAAGCGGACTCTTGAGCACCTTTTCGCCGCAGAGCCCTTGGAGTGCCTCGAAACGCTAGCTGTCTTGTGGAGCAATACGCCGAGCTCGATTGCGCAATCAAGTGGTGTGCTGAGTTTGATGAATGTGCTTAGCAGCACGCGACCCAAAATCACGGTTCCAACCATCTTCAACGCTATCTACAGCAGGACCAACCCGACCGCGCTTGACCGCGACCGGATGTCAACACTCACCTCGGACTTGACAGATTTAGCTCTTGTTGCTTTCTTGATTGACTACACGCGGTCGTTAGAGGATGATGCTATGGATGAGATCTGGCCCGACTGCTCTGCCTTCCTCCGGGACGTCCTTGCTAACCCTCTCCCTCACCGACAAATTTTACCTGCCTTGCTCGAGTTCAGCGCGGTGCTGGCGGAGAAAGTGGATAATACCAACTTCGGTGAGCAGCGGCGAATGAGGAGGGAGCTTGGCGTGAGTAACCGGTGGTCGAGTACTCAACGGTCCGGAGACTGACGTTGGTTGCAGGATCTATTTACGCGGCTGCTTACGGCCGCCTTCACTACGAAGCCGATAGGCTTCTTGCAAGACCCATCTCAGATGAGGCGGCAGGACCAGAAGGCGGATACTATCAGCGAACCCTCAGCCCCCCGTCGCGCAAGGTCTTCGGACATAATTTCCATACTGGCATCTGTTGTGCCGAAGCTTCAGTTGATATTAGTCGAAACCGACCGAATAACGACCGCCGTAGCAACCATCTCTGCCAATGTCATTGGCCCCACCTTCCGCTCTAGATCCTATCCCGAAAATGTATCAAAGAACACGCTTGAGCTTCTCTACCAACTTAGCGTATCTGCACATGCTTCTAAGGCCTGGAGAAAGGACATCTCCGATGCATTCAACGATTCGAGATTTTTCGCCACTCCGCTCGACATAGCAAAGAAGTCCTGGCTTCCAGTCCTACAACAATGGGTCCAAAGCGAGAATGACCGCTTGCCTGAACTCCTCGGCCGGCTGTCCGCACCAACGACCGCTGGCATCATGTTCGGCGTAGGCGCCAGCTCTGCACGACTCGAAGCCGACCGCAGGACTCAGCTTAACCTCCGCAGACTCGCCGTTCTCATCCTCGCTGCCACCGAAGACGCCTTTCTGGCAAATATGGGCGGGATCCAAGAGAAGCTCGTCGAGCTGCTCACCGCCACGCCCGCCTCTTCGCCCTCCTCCGCCACCCGAGCGGAAGTATTTATGGTCCTCCGCGCCCTCATCCTCAAAACCTCATCCGTGCACCTCGCACCCCTATGGCCAATCATAAACGCAGAGTTACAGCTCGCCCTTACCTCCGTCATCCCGGGCGACGAGAACTACGAGAAATACAATACCGTATCCACGCTCCAAGCCTGCAAGCTACTAGACACGCTCATCGCCATCGACCCAGACGACTTCCAGCTCCATGAATGGCTGTTCATTACAGACACCATTGATGCCGTCTACAAGCCCGCGGACTGGTCCCCCGTCGCTTTGGCAGACGAAGTGGCCGAGGCGCTGGGCGCTGCTGAGGCAGAGGTGTTCCCGCCTTCTACGCCTGCTACGCCGCACTTTGTGCAGCATGGCGCGGACGGCGAGGGGAGAAGGGCGCCGATGCTTGATGGCCTGTTGAGCGGTCTGCGAGATGGCAGTGGTGAGGCGGTGGATGTTGCGGGAATGCCGAAGGCGGAGCTGGCGGCGAGGGTGCTGAAGCTTTTCTTTGGGCAGTTGAGCATTGGCGCGTTTGAGGCGACGTATGGGATGGAGAAGGCTGATTGGGAGGCTTGCCGGGATGGGCTTTTGAGAGATCTGTTTGATGAAAGGGGCGTTGTGAGATGATTACAAAAGGCATTGCGGGTTTGCTGGGCGGTCTAGGGTTACGTGTTCTGACGGGCTGCGTCTGCCTACACGTCCTTCAGGAAATGATTTCGTTTGAAAATGGTCATGAATCCGCACTACTACAATTCAAACACATTGTGATGACTTTATAATACCTTGCCGCTCCCAGCTGCCACCAGTCATAGGAAGTGTGTGGACAAAACAAGCGTCTAAATCTTGAGTGCTCAATATCGCCTTGTTGTAGCTACCTCGAGCTGGATTCCGGAACTACGCCCCCCAGATGCTTCCACAGCCACCTCGCCAGCCTGCTCAGAGCATCGTAACACATCACGGTGCTCCAATTACCCGGTAGAATGTCGCTGAACAGCTGAACGACCAGTAGCCCCTGCTCAAGGACAGGTCTCTTGGCTCGGCATCACTGCCCTCCGTTTCCGGGATCTCTAGGTTTCAGATAGAGGCGTTGTCCTGATTCTAACATCAATTAGTGATACGGTCGGCTCCGCCGAGAGAGTTGTACATAGCGGCCTGAAACCTAGGGGGAAACTTTGGACCGGGAAGTAGGTAGGCATGTGAGCGCGCTTGGCTGTCCGGCTTGTTCTGCCGGTGAAGGGGTTTGCGTGGCAGATTGAGGACAAATGTGAGGTAAGACGCTTGCTCGCGTGTGAAGCAGGCAGTGAGCTTGATGTTGCCATCGGTCAGGAAGTGTCCCATGTCGGTTTTGCTAGGACTTTTTTGGTTACGGCTGGTGGCCTGCACAATTCGAGGTTTGGTAAAGGGAGCAGCGATCTTGGGCGGTTCGGCTTGCCGAAGAGTTTATTCAAGTGAGTGCGAAGAGACTGAAACATCGCCATTCTGGCACAGAAGACTTTGATTTTGGTGTCCTTACTGCTACGCGTTCAGCAGCGAGATCATTTGATTTAAGGATGATCCGTTTCGTTAGAGCTGAAAATGGAGCAAGTAGGCTACAATGCAGTGCTATAATAGCCTTCAGGCTCTGAGAAGCCGACTTGAGTTTCTATATGCTGTTGCTGCCGCATAATATAAGAAGCGGTTGAGCGCGCTGGAGAGCCGAGACATGATATGCTGCTTGTTTTCTCAATGATGAAGCAAGCTCAGATGACCCAACGCTGGCTCCTCTAGGATGCTCGGCGGACGGTCAAGCGTCTACGAGTTCTCCTGGCGGACTCCGCCGTCCAGTAATTCCGTCTGATGGGTGGCAATTAGTACAGATGTACGAGGCATGCTCGGATAAGAAGGTAAGGCTGCATGGTGCCGCGGGATGTGGACAGTCGGATGACGGCTCCTGAAGGGAAGAACCCCCTGAGGAGCTCTCGGAGTATGGAGCATGATGCGAGCATACCCGGTTGACCATGATATCGGCTCCTTGGATGCTACTCGAAACAAGCTTTGTGAGGCTGAAGTGTAGCTCCGTTTTGAACCCCTGTCCGCTGCGAGTGCGGGCGCGGATCCGGGCTGCTGACAGCCAGTTGAGGCGGCGGGCAACGCGAGGGACGTGTCTTCTTGCCCGCGACAACCACCAGTACTCCACCAACGTCACACATTCTGGAACAACATCGTTGCATGCGCGAGCACCACCGCTACCATTCTGGAGCTGCGGCTTCCCTTTCTCTTCTCATCACCCAAACCGTTACGCAAACTTGAGAGCCATCACCTCCCCCGTCTGAGTGAAGATGAGGTTCGCGGCCTATGTCGGGGTAAGGAAACATGTCAACTGCACGGTCTTCAGCAACACTGACAGATCTTTCTTCCTCAAGTTCACCGCGACCCTCGCCGTCGCCGCCATCAGCCGGGCGTACATCGAGCGGCCGAATTGGTACAGTCGCATGGTGTACGTCGGCCAGAGTGACGCCAGCATCATGGTAGGTACTTTCGTCAACAGTCGATTGTTGTCCAGCTAACATCTCCTCACAGATCATGGCAAACCTCGCGCTCCTCATCTTCGGGTCCTTGTTCTACGGTTTGCAACGTCTCGTCTTCGGCGCGCTCCGTCCCATCGAACGGGAGCAACTCTACGAAAACTGCTGGTACCAAGTGACAGAGACTCTGCTTGCGCTCACAATGTTCCGCGAGAGCATAGGACTGGGTCCCATGTCAATGTTCGTCATACTCACTGCGGCCAAGATCTGGCAGTGGCTTGTCGAGGCCCGTGTTGAGTTCGTTGAACAACAGCCTCCCGCCAGTCCAACTTGGTTCTACAAGCGCCTCACAAGTGCAATCACATTCGGCTGCCTCGCGGACTGGGCGTTGCTTCATTACTCGTTGCGCACTTTCGTCGAAGAGGCTCGGCCTGGAATCATGGTCCTGTTCAGCTTCGAGTTCGCCCTTGTGCTGATAGCTGCCATGTCGAATGCGGCGCGGTACCTCTTCATCCTCAGAGACATGTTTATCTCCGAGAGGCAGGTCCAAGCAAGAGTGGCAGTGGCCAAGGCTCAGATCCGCGCACACCGAGCTGAAATTCAGAGGCAGATCGACGCTGGGAGTGTGCCCCCACGGGCCATGGAGGATGCAGAGCGCGAAGATTCAGTTGACCCGAGCAGTTTCGACGTACCCGGATGGGAAGAGAAAGGGCGTTACATCTTTCTCCTCGACTTGCTGACTGGTGAGCTCCGACATCTTCTTACCAGCAGACACTTGCTAACTCCTGACTGCGACACAGATCTCGTCAAGCTCCTTGTCTACATCGCCTTCTTCTCGATGCTTCTTGCTTTCCATGGCCTGCCGATCCACATCTTGCGAGACGTGTACATGACCGTCAAGTCTTTCGTGAAGCGCATCAACGATTTTGTCAAATATCGCCGAGCCACCCGAAACATGAACAGCCGTTACCCCGATGCGACCGCTGAAGATCTCTCGGGCGATGACAACACTTGCATAATCTGCCGCGAGGAGATGCAACCGTGGAATCCCAATGGAGCGTCGGTGGACGGAGTTGAACAGGAAGAACGTCACCGGCCCAAGAAACTGCCTTGCGGACACATTCTCCATATGAGCTGTCTCCGAGGGTGGCTTGAACGGCAACAAGTCTGTCCTACGTGTCGACGACCGGTTCTCACGGAGAATCCAAGGGGTACTGGTCATCCTCTTGCGAACCTCGAAGCCCTTCAAGCCGAAGCGTTCCCTCGTAACGGCAACAACAATAACCCCGCGCGTGGACAGCAACCTCGCGGTCGGTTCCCGGCTCTCGATCGTTTCAGAATCTTCAACCTTGGACCCTTTCGTTTCGCCATTGGTGGCATACCCGAACGCGAGCTGCGGCAGATGAACCAGATTCTCAACCAGCAAGATCAACAACCCCAGCCTACCGCTGCTCCTCTTCGTAATACTCAACGCTCGCCTGCTGTTCCCACGGACCCCGCGACTAGACTTGCGCAAATCGAAGCCATGTTCTTCCACGCCCGCGGCCAGATCGATCAGCTGAACGCCGACCGACAACAGCTCAGTCTCATCTACGGCATGGAATTGGAGTTCGAGAGGATTCGTCGACAGCGAAACAGCGCGATACTCCGCAACCGTACCAGTGAGCGTCTTGCGGAACGACGTCGCGCCGAACCCGCTGCGCGTACTGGATCCATATACGATGATGAGTTTCGCCAGAGGGCGTTCGAACCTCACGAGTACGATACTGCTGAATCAGCAGCTCAACTACTCAGACGGCGTCTCATGGCCATCCGCGAACAGGCCGCTCAACGTACACCATCTGGGATCCAGCGTGCCGAGCGCGAACAAGCCAGGGAAAACTTCAGACAGCATCTTGGCCAGCCCTCTCCGTCCGAGTTGGACCGTTTGCGCAGACAGCGGGAGCGTGTTGCCAGACAGCCTCTCGCGACACCCCTCCAAGGCAGACCCTCCCCAGCGCGGACTCTGATACCGAACCCTCATGAGCCGGCCTTAAACGCGAATTCGAGGGAGTTGCCGCTGGGGATGACATTGCCGCCGGGATGGCTGCTGGTCCCCTTCCAAGAGAACCGGCCGGGGGAGAATACAAGACAAGTCGCTTACGCAGATATGGCGTCCGCTCTACGAGGCATGCACCAGCCGGTACAAGCCTCGTCAGACCTGCAAATGCCGCCATATTTCGTTGATCAGGGTCCTCCACACCCTGCAGACCAGCCCGCAGAGGCCTCGTCGGCCTCAGACAGCGCCGAGAAGCCTCACGCTGCGACGGTAGAGGACACTGAAGAGGAGTAGGACAAGCCACGTGCGAGCTCGATTCCACGACCTGTAGGGCCCTAAGGGGAGATGACTCAGACTTTGGGAGAGAGATTCCGCATCCGGTACATAGGCGTTGGTTTGGTGCTTTTATGGGCATAGCGCGCGGCGTATATATGGAGAATGGGATGAAGTTCACGATTCCCAGTTCAGTATGGTGGAGAAGGGTTGGATAGGGGCTTGGATGGTTTGCATAGTGTTTTTAGAATAACTGCTCTATGTACAGTAGGACAATGGGAGAGAAACTTCCCTGTAACCCCCAATGTCAGCATTGTGGTGGTTCTCTTGTGACTCCGGGATTTCTCTCTTACCTCACTTATCGTCAACTCTTCTCGATCTCTTCACTCAGCCAGTTCTTCAGCTTCTCCTTCAGCTTCAACCAACGGGATGCTTTTGCACCCCTCTTCAAGGTCAGTCCGAGTCGTCGAAAGGATCTCAGAAGATATTAGCTTACCACAGTCATCTCCGTCTCACGACGCAGCGAACCCCTGCACCCTTTCTCATTGCAGCTCTCCTCCCCGGTTTCACTCAGCTTCAGCTCATCTCCGAACCTTTACGCCTGCGGCATCTTCGGGATTCCCCAGCGGTCGGCATTCGCTTGGCACTTGGAGACGTCCTTCCCGGAGATCTAGGCTATCCTAAACACCACATAGGTTAGTTCATTCGGTCCTCGGCCCTTTTTTGAAAACATCACTAACCAGTCTTTAAACATCCATCACGTCTCGCCACCGAATCCAGAATATCGAGAAGGTCTCATGCCTCCTTCAACTGCGCCATCGCCACCTCAGCGCTCTCTCCTCCACTACGCCAAGAGATCCCGGACACCGAATCCAGATCTCAGCACGGAACCGAAATGAAGATGAAGAATCTCAAGTCGGTGGTCGGGATCAGGAACGTCGGAGCGCTCATTAGTTGACGCACTGGATGATCTCGATGCTGAGGCATTTCTGGATTGGCTGGCCACCACGGAGACTACTCAGTGCAAGAGCACGTCCGAGATGCATGTGGCCGATTTCTCTTCGAAGACTGGCCGTAAAGCGCAGCCGAGGAGCTGCATCGCCTCGAACAGTGTTCTTGTGCTCGAGCAACTTCATCACTACAATCTCCCTTTCGAGTCCGAACGGCATGACTCTGCCCTTGGTAATCAATCCTGGGTGCTCTGGCTGCTTGCCAAAGCAGTGCTCGAAAACAATCCTCGCAGCTGCCCATTGGCCCGTCACCGTGTGTCTTATGAGTTGTACCATCGAACATCCTCCAGAGCCGACAGTCATCCTAAGCGGCCATGGCCCAATGTTTCTCCTACGCCGCCTACCGGTGCCCGACGCGTTGGTTGATACATTAGAGATAGCCGAGTCTCGTTTGGTGTCCCGCTGCTCCTTGTCGATGATGGCGGAAAGACGCTAGTTGATCGGCGAGACTTATGGGACCGCGGATGGTGAGGTCGCTGGTGCCTCTCGCGGGACTTCCGAGTAAAGTTTTCGAAGGATGCCTCGTCAGTTGTCAGGCCGTCTATACCTCGTATCCCCCAGCCACGCACACCTCCTTTCGAGGTCATCGAAACGTCCGCAATATCCTTCTTCTTCTTGCCGACGGCCCGGCTGACCATACGACTCCTTATTCTGTTGCCTCAGCTCTGAATTGTCGAGGACACCCATCACAACTGAGCCGGTTCCATGTGTGCGCTGGTGCTATGAGAGATTGTCGCTTCGTGAGAACTTTTTGCCGCAATCACTGCACTCGAACGGCTCGCCATGAGTGTGGGGGGAGCGGTAGTGGCGCTTGAGATGTTCTTGGCGGCGAAAACCGAGAAATACTCATGATCTCCATGGCTGTGAAGAAGCAGGCAACGAGGATGCAAGAGCAGAGATATCAGCAGCTCGCTGCAGGAAGTCGATATCCCAGGCGTTGATGAAATCGCCGTGGTAGCCGTATCCTGTGAAGTACGGTTAGCTTGGTGGTATGCTAGAGACATCAAGGTCAACTTACCGGTAGGATCGCCATTGGAGAGTACGAATTGGCCTTCGGCGCGAACAAACGCTTACCGGTACTGAGGCTGAGCTTCATGCGCATCGACAGCTCCGCCAACAAGGCGACCTACCCGTGCGCGAAACCCATCGGCTCCAATATCCCGTAGGCCGGAATATCCCGAGAAGAAGCTCGGCTAGAAGCAGTTCAAGAAGAGACATGGTTCATGGACTGGATGGCTGCTTCCGTCTCCAAATCATTCGAGAAGCGTACAGAAGCCGAAGCCACGGCTGCGTCCGGTATCGCGGTCCTTCACAACAACGGCTTCCTCTACCTGGCCAAAGTCTTCAAGGCGAAGATCATCGACGGGTCGCAGTGGGTGAAGACGACACGCAGGGTCACAGGCTGAGCACAACTGAGACCTGGTTTCGATCCAAACACCAGCACTCAACAGAAAGTCGTGCTCCCCTATGCGCCCAAAAACAGCGCATAGGCCAAGCATGACTGTCGGGCCTGGATGTCGAGCTCCTCCGCGCGCCCAAGAACAGGCCACAGACAGAGCATCACAGCCTCTTGTGGCCTCGCACCAGGACATCCCCATGGGAGCCATATCCCCTCGACGGATTCAGTGTCCGTTCGTCGGCCGTGCAATCAGCATTCCGATCCGTAAGCCCTTATGACCCCACGACATGCAATCCTTCTGCCCGTCGAGAGGATCGAGATATTGGTACTCTTTCAAGCCGGCCGGAGGCGGTGGGATGTCCTCGCCATAGTTGTTGAGACGGCATTTCTTCCAAGTGCCCTCATACCCCGGAAGTTTGCGAAATTCTCGCTTGACACTCTTCAAGGCGAAGAGCATCGATGGGTCGCAGTGGGTGAAGATGACTTGCCAGTCGACAAGGAAGGCCTCGATAGTGTTGATACCCAAGGAGACCCACTCATTCAGATGCTCTATCTTCAGCGACTCAACGCTGTTCATGGACTGAATGGCTGCTTCGGCCTCCGAATCGTTGGAAAAGCGCACGGCCAAAGCCGCGGCTGCGTCCGGTATCGCGGTCCCTCAAAACCATGACTTCCTCAACCTGGCTAAATCCTTCGAACTTGGCGCGGAGTGTTGTGTCATCCGTGTGCCATGTAAGGCCGCCGATGAAAAGTTTCGACAGTCAAGGGTGACCGAGAAAATTGGAAATTAGAGGGCGTCCGACCACTGGAAAACAGGCAGCCCGTGACGAGGCTGGTGCACCATCGCCATCCCCAGAGCTGGATGCAACCACAGCATCCGCAGAAACCCGCCCCTGGCTTGAGTCATGGATAACGGATCGGGACCAACCCTGCCGCGGGAGCTGAGGAGCGCTCGTAGACGATGCGTCAGTCTGCTCCAAGTGAACTCCGCAGATGATGGAATGGCCAGCGAGCAGCAGAGTGAGATCGCTGCAGCGTTGGAGTGAAGCCTCCACCTCGTCGTTCTAGCTCCTGCCCCAGCCGCTGGGTTAAAGCGCAGTCGGCCCAGCATGCCGGATGGTTCTTCCTGGATCATCTCTCCTTGGACCATTTCTCCTTGGACCATTTCTCCTTGATAGGTGGTGCGGAAGGGCTACATGTTGCGCCCTCCCTCCGCCGTATCCGCCGCCGTCAAAAATTTGAGTTCTGCAAGCAGCTGCACCACTCCGCATAACTCATACTCAATTCGCTGCGTTGTGAGCTCCGACAGACCCCCTCTTGAACGGTGAGCGAACCCACGCGATTCTGGGTCCGTTCGGGAGTTCTGTGAGTAGCGGGGACTTCCAAGTAGGGGCACGTCGTTTGGAACGACGCGACCACCAGCTGTGACGCGAAGCGTTGGTGGAGAACCGTGTTCTTTGAGAAGCTCCTTTGCTCTTCCTCGCCATACGCTTTGGATGAACCAGACGATGCCGAAGCACCTCGGTAAACGACTTGTTGGCATTTCCGTACTTTCACACCATGGTCTGGGATGAGTGGAAGATCGTCCTCGTGCAACGTCAGAGTACCCGAGTGATTGGAACTGGCTCAGCTCCATGGGCGGAACGAGCAATGAGTTCGTTGTATAAAATATTCCACCGTCCTCGGATTGGCGACTGCTTCCTCCCCGTCCCGCATCCGATCGGTCCAGTTCGCCATTAACGCCAGGGACGGCGCACTCGACCAATCAGTCATGAAGAAGAACGGAAAGATATAAATCCTCGTCCTCAAGACAGACTTTGCAAGCTGTGGACCCCGCCATCCACGGACGATTCCGCTCATGGAGTCGAACACTTATCAGGGCATGTGTTCGACTCTTCAGGCACGAGATGTTCAGCTCCGAGAGAGTGTCCCTATGGTGCTCCGGCCGAAGACCATATTTCACGAGAAAGGGGCGCCAGTCACAATGGTGTGGTTGGGTGCAATTGCTAAGTGATTGACGAGGACGATAGTCGATGCTCAGAATTGTTCACCCACCTCCTCCGGGCCGCCTGTCTCCGACTCTTCCTTCCTCCAGGAGTGCCAGGCGTCGACGAAGTGTTCCTCCGATGCTTGGCGCGAGAGTCATATCCCTCGACAGAGGGGCGTCGCTTATGATGGCGTGGTGGTGTACAACCGGCGCTGTCGTCGCGACTGTGGCTGCGCTTGCGTCCGCGATCTTGCGATCCTCTCGAACATCAGTGCGTGTGTCTTGAGCGTCGTGATCTGAGAATAAAATGACCTTGTGTTGGAAGATCTACTTATGCCCTTACGTCGGGGCCATTCCCATTGTCCTCGATCGGCGTGTGGACGAACATCGACACGTTCAGCATATGGAAGCCACGGTATCCGTACATTGTGATGCTGCGGCATATCGCTGATGCCAGAGCCCAGCGGCTATAAACCTCCGCTTCGCCAATCGCCTCGCTGATCTAGGAGTCTTGAGAGCAAAGTTCCGCCGGCGACTTGCGCTCAAGACCTCTACTCTTGACGAACCCGGTTGTATCGCGCTAGATTTCCGCTCCAAAGCCGGCGGGGGAGAGCAGCATCCCATCAATCTGGAGACCCGGCGAAGATGTTCACAGAAACTGCGCCAAGACTGCAGCCTCGTTGAGAAATCCGGTAAGCCGGTCTGATGTGTTCCATGTAAACCCATATGCCATGTGCCCGAATATCAGTGAGGGACCAAAGGAGGAACCATAGTATGACTGCCACAGTCCGTCAGGCCACTGTGTGGTTCCTCATCTCACGAAGTCCAGCCTTCCGAGGCCCTCCTAGCGCGAAAAGGTACCGGCTGCAACAAGAAGTAGCAGCTCAAGGGGCTTGGTGTCCCATCCGAAAGGATCTTCCCGGCTGGAGCACCCATCGTGCAAAAGCTGGGGAGGGTCTCGGCGGAAATGCCCCGACTCGGGTACTCAATCGGAGGCTTTGCACCCCAAAAGTGAGGATAAACCGGTCAGCAGCCAAAGCTCAACCGGTCTTCAGATGCCTTTGGAACAGCATGCCCGAGCGTTAGGGCAGAGAAAGGCCACCAGGCTCATGGCAATCTACCATCCGCCCGGTTTATGACCGTCTACCACCCGCCGCCACCTTGCTGCTGGTTCTGGTCGCCATAGCCGCCCTGTTGCTGGCCGGCATAGCCGCCGCCTACCTGCTAGTTGTCGTTGCGCCACTGACCTCCGCGCAATCGGACTGGAATGCCCAACTCCACGTACGATGCATGATGACGCTGCAAGCAGTAAGGTCCCGAGCTTGCCCCAACTGCTTCTGCTTCTTGCTGCCAAGCCCTCATTGTCTCCACGCTTGCGCTAATCCACCTGGGCTCTGGTCCTGGGAAGGGTTGTCATCGAATGCTCTTGTTGGCTGGGTGTTCCCTGTCGCCCTTGGGCGCTGCTCGGGATCCAGACATTGAGCTGAAGGTACCACGGATGCGATCCGAAAATCTTGTCCATTTCGTCGACGAAAGACCCGCTGGCGAACGGTCTCAACCTTGCGCTCCCACAGCATCGCCAGCTGCAGTGCGCTCTCCATTATCTTCCTGGGGAGAAAGAATCCTTCCTATATCCGGAGCCTCCAGCACAGGCCGCCTCGGTCACCGCCTGAAAAGGCCGAACCCAGGGGTTCGTTAAGCTTGGCCTGTGTGCCCAATACTCCGCTCAACCCAAAGTCATAATCTCAAATGTTGGGCGTGGGATCCTTCAACGGCGGCTCGATCCGCCCGCACTGGGACCACGCCGCCGGGGCTGGACGTGCGGCTGGATTTACGGACGGGGGACCTGACTGCAGGCATCTTGTTAGTCGAAAGAACCTTCAAGGCACTCAGCGGCGGCTTAAGACTTACCGTACGCAGACCTCTCACCCGGCAGTCCAACAAGCTCCAGGCATGGCGGTTGAGATTCAGACAGTCTTAATCCCGGAAAGAGACATGCTTGTTGGTGGGCAGGAAGACCGACGGAACGGCGGTCTCGGAGCTGAATCTCCTTCCAATCACCACGGATAACACAGCTCTCGACAAACTTGGGGCAGTTGGCATAGCCCTCCATGCTGAGATTGAAGCAGCCGAGCCTGTCGCCCAACAAGCTATCACCACCACACTGTAGCGTGACCGCCTCGGGCCTGTACCAATTCATGACGCCCTTGACGACCGGCTTGAACACGCTCTTGTACCGTCTTGTCATCGATGCCGTCGCGCAGCTCGCTAGTGCCGGGGAAGTACTCGCCGTATTCGTGGAAGGAGCAGGTCACCACGTGGGGGACCGCCCTGCTGGAAATGTTCTCCGAAGCTTCTACCTGTATTGCCCTACACAGATGAACACCATGCGTGTTACTCCCAACCAGAGTTCTTGAAGGTTACTGGGGCTGGTCGTACTGCCGCTGCGAGTCCTGTTGTTGTCTGTACCCTTGCTGTCCATTTAGTGGAGGAGCGCTAGATCCACCTCACAACGTCATCGCCGCCGAAAACCGCAGGGGAACGACGGCTTCAAGTTGTAGCTGAAGTCGAAAGCGTTCCTTTACGCCTCCACAAGTGCAGAGTTGAGCTGGTGAGAGGTGGCGGCTAGGTTGAACGTCGAGCGAGTGATGGGGTCCGCCGCCGTGTGCCCCCAGTCAAACCCATCGGGGTCGGAAGAAATAAGTTGCTTTGAAGAACCAGACGGCCACAGACCCGGTTGTTGTTGAAAGAAATGACGGATAATCGCTTGACGCGCTCAAACAAAATCGGGGGAGATTGAGTGAGGTTGAGCGAGGCTGGCGTTGTTGTTGGCAACTGATTCCCTCCCGTATCTCGCGAAGGCGGGCGATGTCAAAAGAAACGACACCAGTTCAATCCGTGCCACAAGTCAATGTGTTTCTTCTCGCCCTGGGATGTCGCGAAGGGCAGCCGCTTGTGTCTCTCCTTGTTCCAAAACTCGGCCTCGGCAATGATTCCTCTTCAAGGTATCTCGGATGTAGGTTGCGTGGACACCGCGCCGTCTTGGAACATGAACAGCGGGCAGTCTTCCCATGTTCGATCAACTCGACGTTGTCATCCCGTAAGAGCTCCAGAGCCCTCGCGTGGACGAAGATCTTGCTCTGAAGTACGCCAGTTGACAATGGCGCTTGAGAAGTTGAGAGGCTTTTTCGAACGCTGTTGGCGCTGAGTCAATTCGCGGCGAGGGGCACAGCGCGTGTGGGAGTAAGCGGACATCGGCCGTGGTGTCGTTCCTAGTGATCATGTTCCTCGCAGCTCATGAGAATGTATTTCATCTCCCCACCCTGCCGGAAATCGGCTGGGCTCTGACGAGATGACGTTGGCGTGCATCCTGCCATCGCTGTTTCACTGATCTGTCGGCAGAGTGCCTTGAGGTTCTCGATGTTTTGGACGTGTACCGGGAGCTTGTAGTTTGGGGTACCCTCTTCCGTTCCCTCCGGATGAGTTCAACGGGCGAATCCGCCAGGACTCGCATAAATTATGTCCTCCATCTCAGGCCCGGCATACTCGTCGACGCCGGTGCGTTCGTAGAGATCCGTGTCGAAGGTCTCAGTTAGGAACGCCTTTGTACAAGCGGCTCTGAACATATCAGTATGTCTTACGCGCAAATATGACAGGACTGTACACGATTTCGAGTTGTCAGTGCGCTGGTTAGTCGGGTCGAAGATCTTTGAACCATTCTTCCCTACCCGGGAAGGAATCCAAGCTGTTTCCACGAAGAATGCCGGCTCGCTGACCGAGGGTCTGGGTGAACGTGTGGACCGGAAACAGCCCGAGAACGGAAGATCCAAAGCATGACCATAGGTGACGAGCTTGTACACAGCGTCGAAATTTACCGGCAAGTCGACCATTCGGTAGATGTAGAGCTCTCCAAGATCTTTGCCTCACGAAGACAGCGGCACGGTTTGCTGCTGTTCTCTGGGATCCACCGTGTAGGATGATGGTGCAGCCGGCTGAGGGCATTCTCGTTCCAGTTCCGTGGGCGGCGTCGGTGTTGGTCCGTAGCACTGTCTCGACCAATATGTACTGGAACGTTGTCAGGAGCGCGATATCTTGTGGATGGTTGGAAGATCTTACCGGGCCTGACATGAGAAGTGTGTGTCAGTTTGCAACTCGGAATTCTTGTATCAACAAGATGAGTTGCTGGCCGATGGAGGTCCGACTTTCGAGATCCGCGTCTCTCATGACGCGTCAGAATCACATACCTTGAGGCTCTAGACGACCCATGGGGCCACGACGATATAGATCGCCGGCAGCGGTAACAGAACCCAGCGGGCAATGAAGTTCTGTTAGGCTTGTCCAGGTTAGACAATGTTGAAGCCTGTTTGGCCTCCTGCCTTCTAGAAAGATCGTGTCAATGGGCAGGTTCGGTTTCAAAAAGGCTGAAAGAGTCTGACACCCGGTAGACCTGACAAAGACTCTCTGATGGAAAGTTTGACGTGATCTCTTGGCTGTGTGAGCCAGTTTTGGTGACGGTCATGATAGTTCCAGGGTGGATGATGGAGTTTTCGGAATTTATGCATTTTCTGACGACTAAACATGAAGCAAGCAAGCAAACAACCCCAACCGTCTACGCCAAACGCCGAGGACAAAACCCAAACCCAAACCCAAATAAACAAAGGAAAACAAGACGCAACAAATACAGGAGGGAAAAAGAAGCAGCAAAAGCACACAAAACCACAACCCCCACGAACGCCAGAAGCAAAACCCAGAAGCGAAACCACGACCATCTCATCCATCGCCAACTATCCAAAGCCTTCAGCCCGTGTGGACACCCATCGTCTGGTAGTTCAAGTAGTCTGTCATGAACTCTCCATGACACGACCACAGGTTGCCCCTCCCACTGCGAAAGTCACCAGACGGCGCTGTCTGCTCGTCCGCAGCCTCTATCGCCATGTGCCGAAGCGGTGAGCCACGCTCAGTCTCCTCATAAATGAATAGAATGAGCTCCGGCGAGAGGAGGGCGTCTGTCATGGCGCGGAGGTACTGCTCGACGTAGGCCTGCATGTCGGTGCCAAAGATCCAGGCGACCGACCACAGCTTCATCAGCGTGATGAAGAGGGCGTCTTCGAGGGCGGGGCGGCGGGCGGCGACGAAGGTGCCAATATCATGGCGCGAGGGGGCAGCTGAAAACAACACGCCGAAGAAGATCGTGATGATGAGGGCGCTTTTTCAACTGTCAGCTCATATCACCCGTAGTACCTGCACCACGTACCCGAGGACGTCGAGGATTGCGAATGCCATTGCTGCTGGGTTCTTGTGATTGCTTTGAGGTCTGTTCTATGCGTCAATGCTTGTAAGATCTCGTCGTCGTCGATATCACGTACTTTGGGAATGTTTGTGTGCGGTTGCTGTCGAGTGAAAGTGTCACCAGGCCGAAGGAGTTTATATCTCACGCACAGACCGTAGCCCTTCTCCGTCAAATACATAGCAATGCTACATTGACGGAGCCGATCCAGAACGGAGACCTGCGTAGAGGCTATCTACCGTGATACCCTCGATATTCAGGAGCTCAATACTTCAATGCCAGACCACTATCCCACGTCAAAGCCTCCAATATTCACAATAGAGAAGCGGCAAAGAGTTTACGACGGCAGCCATCGTGTAGATAGGCGGTAATCTTCTCTATTCAGCAGGCGACTCAGAGACTATGGAACTCAATATAGTCCTTCTCACCTTCACAAAGGCTCGAGATCTCCGTCAAGATGATCCTGAAAATTCACATACGCCGCATGCAGGTCTCTGAGTCCCAATTGAATGAAAGTGATTTTACCCCTTTTCTAGATCAGGGAATTCACTGAAATTTGGCCACTACCTTGTTCCACTATTCCGAAGAGATTCGAGGCGTCCTAAGCCAATCAGCAAGTACTCATAAGCCTCCATACGCTGCTAGCTCATACATAGGAAGCCCGGATATGAAGTGCGAGGGAGCCGTGTCGATGCTTCATGATAAAGTCTGTTATGCTTTGGGAACTCGAGACCTCCTAGCTCACCCTTTGCTACGGATATCTCCCAGGCCAAGAAGCTACACAGGTATGTGGCGTGCTGAATTCCTGCAGCGGAGAAGGCTTCAATGTGTTCTCGTTGTCCAGTTGCTGTAGCATTCGGTCCTGTTCAAACCCACCACCATTGTGCCATAAATCTCCTGTACCAGCAATAGTATACTCGGAATATGTTTGTCACTCGCCTGACCGCCTCTATTGTTCTGAATCGCCGCTGCAATATTCTCTCTATCAGGTCAGTAGATGTCATTGTGTTAGGAGAGCGACTCCGGTGAAGCGAGTCACGGGACCTGCTCCAAGCCCATGCTTTAGTTCCTGAACGTCCACTCTCTATTCCGCTATTGTACCGCAATGGCTGTAACGCTGCTATTGTCATACAGGGAGATATATAGGTCCTCATCGCCACGCTCCTCCTCTCCTTTTCAAAACACCAGCTCAACTCAAAACCCCACACAGTAGGTGTCCAGAGCCCTCTCTCTACAGCTTTTCTAACGGCGACAGCAACGCAAAACCCATCCAAAGCCTCCTCGACCACCAAGCAGCACCATGCCGCTGCCCTACGGCCTTCAGATCGGCCGCATGTACGTAGATCTACACCTCCAGCAGCCCATCACGAAGCTAACAAAGCCTCCCTCCTCCAGCATCCTCACCTTCACCCTCCCCAACGCCAACGGCACCTCGGTCACCACGACCATCACCCACGTCTACCTGCACGGCTTCACGATGCTCCCGCTCGTGTACGCAGGCGCCACTCTTCTCGAAACCAACCTCGCCGCCATGGTCGACTGCTACTTCGTGGCGCGTCACTGCGGTCTTGAGGCGTTCCGCCTCGCCTTGCTGGAGGGCATTGCGGAGGACCTCTCACGCTGCTCGTCAACTGCGGTGATCGAGTACGTGTACAATTACGTACCGGAAGACTGGCAGCTGCGTCGCGAGGTGGTGATGGCGGTGATGGAGAGGACGGAGGGAGGGCTGTGGTTTGATGAGGAGGAGATGGAGGAGTGGAGCTGCCTGGTTCCACGGTTTATTAGGGATTTGAGGGAGTGGGAGTATGTTTCTGGTGGCTGAGGGAAGAGGGCTTCATGATATTGGCGCTAATCGTCGGGTTTGGAGTTTCAAGGGGAGATCTTAGGGAAGGGGGCTGGTGATGGGCGTTTCTGGGGGTAGGTCTGGGTCTTGTTTCTTGTTATGCCATCCATCATGATACGACAACAATGCATCAAGGCTCTGAAGTACTATTCATCTCAGAATTGGAAGAGTGATGAGGTTTTTGTAATTGTATGAACGCCAAATCTATGCAGTGAACCATCCCAATGCGGTCAAGCCCGCATATGCGTACAATCCTACATACATCTACAGCGTCCGCTTCTCAGACCTCTCCTCGTAACATTGGATCTGATCCCCAGCCTCGAAGCCCTCCCAAGCATTGAAGCCTATGCCACACTCTGTCCCCTTCCTCATCTCGGGGACGTCCTTCTTCGATGATTTGAGGGAGGTTATTGTGCCTATTCATCATTAGCTCGTCTCCTCAGCAAGGCACAACAGCAAAACTCACCATCGTAGACCGTCTCCTTCCCCCTCATGACCCTGACCTTATTCCCTCTCCCCACAACTCCATTCCTCACCTTCACACCCGCAATCTTCACCGTCTTCCTCCCACCCAGATTGATGTCGAAGCCCATAACCACCTCCGCCTCGCCAGTAACCCTCTGAGTGATAAGCGGCGGCAGCTTCTCCGACAGCACAGCCCTGACATCATCGACAAGCCTGTAGATAATGCTCTGGTCCAGGATCTTGACGCCCTGGCTCTCCGCCATCTGCGCCATCTTGGGCTCCACGGCCGTGTTGAATGAGATGATATGGCCCTTGGCAGCAGCCGCGTGCTCGATATCGAACTGGCTGACGGGACCGACGCCGGAACGGAGAATGTGCGGAGCGACTTCCGCGTTGCCAAGCGCGGAGACGGCGTTGAGGACCGCCTCGACGGAGCCGGAGACGTCGGCCTTGAGGACGAAGAAGACTTCCTGGAGCCCCGTCTTCTGCGCCTCCGCAGCGGCATCCTCCGGCAGGGTTTCGCCATTCTCCGCCGCCCGCGCAACCGCCTCTTCGCGCTCGCGCTTCTCGGCCTCGAGGCGACGAACCTCGTTAATGGCCTCCATATCCTTCGCCAAAGCCTCCCTCTCCTTCTTCTCCTCGCGCAGCTGCACCACAGCAGTCGCCCTCCCCTCGTCCGGCGCCTGTAGCACCTCATCACCGGCAACAGGCTGGCCCTTCCAGCCGTCCACCTCGACCGGCATGCCCGGCCCGACCTCATCCACCAGCGCGCCGGCCTCGTTCCGCAGGGTCTTCACCCTCGCCCACGTCGCGCCCGCAACGAGCACGTCGCCAGGCCGCAGCGTGCCCCTGCGCACGAGGACAGTAGCGACGCGGCCGCGCGTCTTGGTCGTGGCTTCGAGCACCCAGCCCTCAGTCGGTCCATCCGTATCAGCGCGGTGGTCGAGGATTTCGCTCAGGGTCACGGCCGCCTCTTCCAGCTCGCGCATGCCGAGGCCGGTTTTGCCGGAGACGCAGATACATTGAACATCCCCGCCGAAATCCTCGACCTCGACGCCCTGGCGTGCCAAGTCCGCCTTCACGATCTCAGGCTTCGCCTCATCCTTGTCGCACTTGTTAATCGCGACGATGAGCGGGACGCCCGCGGCCTTGGCGTGCCTGATGGCCTCGATGGTCTGCGGCTTGACGCTATCATCTGCGGCAACGACGAGAATGACAATGTCCGTGACAGTGGCGCCACGCTGGCGCATGCTGAGGAAGGCGGCGTGGCCGGGTGTGTCGAGGAAGGTAATCGTTTTGTTGGAGGCGGCGAGCGGGACGCTGAAGGCGCCGATGTGCTGCGTGATGCCGCCGTGCTCGGTGGCTGCGATGCTGGATTTGCGCAGGTAGTCGAGGATGGTGGTTTTGCCGTGGTCGACGTGGCCCATGATTGTCACAACAGGGGGACGGGAGTGGAGGAGACTCCGCTCTTCGGGTGAGGGCTCAGGCGCGGCGCGCAGGTCGATATCTTCGTCCGCCGTGTCGGCGATCGGGTCGAAATTGTATTCCATGGCGATTAGCCCAGCGTTCTCGGCGGTCAGGATGTGCGAGCCTTCTACATTCTCGAAGCCGAGATCTTCCATCTTGGCTACGAAGTCCTCCAGGCGAACGCGGAGTGCGCTGGCTAAGTTCGTCACGCTGATAAACTCGGGGAGGTAGATGGGTGTAGGTGCTGCTGTCTCAGCCGCGGCGGCCTTAGCGGCCTTCTTCTGCCTTTTCCGCTCCGCTTTGGAGATACGTTTTGTGTCCTCCTCATCGTCTGCATCACGAGCGTAGCGGTCGCGCCGGGCTGCTTCGTTCCGATCGTGACCATCACGACGACGAGGACCGGGATCCATGGACCGTGAGCCGCGGTCATCGAGGAATCGACGAGGTATCGGGCGGTGCTCCTCGCGCTCCTGGCGCGCCTGACGCTCTTGGCGTTCCTCCCTCGGTGGTTCCACCCTGACCTCTGACGGCGGTTGAGACGGCGCGGTGCGTACTTCTTCAATATGCCGCGGCGGTGCTTCCGTAGGTGGTGGTGGCGGTCGTGCGGGAGTGCCGTTGAGCGATACGTAGCCCTTAGGAGTTGGTTGTAGCTCTACGCGCCTGAACGTCGGCGCCTCCTGAAACGGAGGAGGCGGCATAGTTGCACTCTGTGCGGCAGCCTGGCTCCTGTGGTCATGGCCCCGTCGCTTCAGATGCTTCCAGTTCGCGGTGAGATTCGCATCAAAAGGGGGATCTCGGGGTTCTTGAGTTTTCGAGGGATTGAGATTTAGGCGGTACGATAATCGAGAAGGGTGTTGTGACTGTCCTCTTGGTGATCGTTGGCCGAATTGAATCCGCTGCCTGTCAGGTGTCTAATGTCATCAGGTCAGAATGGTTCAAAGCCGAGCCATCATACGAATCTTGTCCACGCTGCCAGTTCACCTGCATGCCTCGTCCGTTAGAAGGGACAGCATTGCGGTAGTTCTGTGGTCATCGAGCTCTGTTTAGACGGTTGAAGACTTACATTGTGATCCACCCTCCAGCGCCCTCTCTCCGCACGCTCGCTCTGTTGCGCTTGCGCCGGTGCCGCCGCCGCTCTCGCCCTCAACACCTCCCTCTCCCGCTCCTCTGCGGCGCTCAGTCCGCTGCCTCCAGACGTTGCGCCCCATCTGTCCGTCCTAGACGCCTCGGCTCTCATCCCGCCGCCGCCGAAGGTCGAACCCCATTTATTCGGTGCCGGCTCATCGTTGAGAATCGCGACCTGGCCCGCAAACGTTGAGCCCCATTTCGCTCGAGCCGGCAAATCATCCTGGCTGTCTTCCTGACGAACAGCAGCCTGAGCGCTCGACTGCGCTGCTTTGGGAGACGAGTTGAGATGGCGGCGTTGGACATATGCTGGCGGCGGCGCTGCTGGAGTAATACCGAGGCGGGAGGCGCAGAAGACGCAAACGTCGTGGGTTGAGGATGTCTGTTGGAGGGTTAGTTCTGGTGCGTATGTTCGTATTCAGGGGTTTTCTGTACCCTCAACACTCGCTGTCTGCGCATAGTGTGTGTGGTGATGGAAGAATAGCTCTCTCAATGGCTTCAAGGAAAGTTGCATGAACCTTAGGAAATCCCCGTCACGTGAATCTCCGCTGGCGGTGAGATGCGGCAGAATGGCGGAGTCTGAACCCCGATCAAACCCGACTTCGCGCACCTCAGGGTGATTGTATCGGAAACTTCGTCACGCACATAGCTCCTCGAGGCTTAACGGAAGCTGTGCTGCAACATCTTACCAGCCCGGCTTGGATTTGGCGACTCAGTGTCCTACTGTCAAAACCGTGCAAGTTTGGCATACAGCTTGAAGCGTTGCATGGTCTTGGTATCTGGATTTGATATGCAATCCTGATAATTGTGCTTGATATTATAATCTATACACCCTTCCGTAACGGCGCTCCTGCCCATACTATAGGCGCCAAGTACTTTGGTAGATTGAGGCCGAAGAGGCTCGCGAACCATAAAATCACAAATACTGCTGTCGGCGCGAGCAGGAGCTCGGTGTGATGGAGAAAGGGCAAGGCTGGGGCTAGTGATCAGCATGATATTCCCGGAATGCACATAACCCAAGACCGTACCATTGTAGCCTAGGAATGTGATCACTGTGTAGTAGCCAAAGGCTAATAGGTACAGCGAGTTGCCGAAGAAAAGCGATACCCTTCAGCAGCCGTGAGTCAGACTGCTCTCCAGTGCAGGCCGGAGATGGAGCTCACCAATAGTCTTTGGATATCACCGGCATCAGCAGGAACTGTATCACATACAGGAACACCCACACAGGGAAGAACGCCCGTATCGACACCTGCTAGATCGTCAGTACAATGCTCACAAATCTTCCCACCAGGCAGTGCTGACATCAAAGCAGTATCCGAACTCCAGTTGCTCCGCCTCTCCAGGCTGCATAAACAGCCCCTGCCTCCTCCGCCCAGGAAGGCCTGGCACACCTGGGCCCAGCAGCCGTCCGACCAGGAAGTATGCCGCTGTCGAGACAAGCAGCGACACCGCCAGGAAGTGCACGAACACAAAAATGGCCGCCACCTTCACAATCTTTCCGAAGCCGTCCGCGTAGGCTAGCCCCCAGGCTATAGATGTGAGGAGGAGGAAGAAGGAGAGGAGATAGGTGAACGAGGGGTCGGGGCGATGCCATGTATTCTTCGTCTCTGTGGGCGGTACGGTCAGCCATGATGCTTCCTCGACCGTCATACTCGTCATCTCGGGAGAGGTAGCGTACGTTTCTGGACTCCAGTCAGCGTTCTGCTCGAGCCTGCACCGTCGCCCAAGCTTGTCTTCAACCCACATGATAGTACATCGACCGAAACACCTTCTTCGGCGCTATTATCAGGCTCGTCATCTCCCACACCGCCATCTCGAAATCCATCTGTGGGAACTTGAACAGCCGTTTGAAGAAACGAGGCATGCGGGGGGCTTCGCTGCGGTGCGTGGGGAGAGTGCCGCCGAAGTTCGAGGGGCCGCCCATGGGGCGTGGGAGGGAGATGTGGGGGTTCATGGTGTTATGAAAGGGTGGAGAAGTTCAAGCGGGAGTTGGTCTCGGGGGAAGGCGTCTTGCGCTGTGCGGATAGAAGCAGACGGCTTTACGCGCTGGTTCATGCGCGGATCCGGAGATTTTGGTGGAAGCTTGCTTGGAGAAACGCTGAGCAGGACGATGTAATGCTAGGGTTCTCGGACGAGAACAAAAGGTCGGTTTCAAGCGATCATCCCCCGGGTATTTGAAGCTGCACGCGAGGCTTCTGTTAAATCGATGCCGCGTCGTGATTCTACGCCTCAGGCTGCGAAGTTCTGCTTATGTCAGCCAGGCCGCCATCAACTTGAAGTTCAGCGTTCAGCATTGCGGAGTTCCGCTCTTCACTTGACAATTCTTGAAAAGAAAGGTAACTAACGAGCGCCTTCACCACCTACCAAGCTCGACAAAGACAATCACCTGCCCTCCATCTCCCTCTAGCCTGGTACAACCTCCAACAACAACACGACCCTTCGAGGCAAGTCGCGTCCGCGTCGCTCACTACTTCCAGCAATAAATCGTCGACATCTCATAGCTTCCTGCGCTCTCACCTCCTTCGATAGCTTCCATTTGAATATCTTCGGTGATCATGGCGAACAACACTGACGCGGAAGCGGCGTTCCTGCGGTCTATGCAAACCGGTTCTACCGACACATACAGCCCCTACAATCCAGCGCAACAGCCTGCGACGGGCGACGAGGAGGATGAAGAAGAAGACTACGATCCCTCAAGTTTGCTGCCAGAGTCCACAGATGACGCAGTGCCCGCAATACAGACAACGTCAACCACACCCTCAGACTCCCAGCCGGCATCGCGGCCAGCTTCTACTGTGCAAAAGCAGCCCCGAACAGTGGGTGGGTTCGTCGTGGATGACGATGATGATGAGGAAGAGACACCCTTCATGAAACCACCGATGGCTACGTCAAATGGGTTGTTGAATGTTTCACGGGGCTCTACACGTACACCACAGCGTTCTCTTTCTCAAACACCAAGCAATACACTTCCATCTTCAGATGTACCAATACATAGTGCTGCACAAGACCAGGGTCTTTCAGGTGTTGTTCCAAATGGTTCCACTGTCTCTGCTCCTAACGCTGCTGCTGTTCCTACTGAAGTTGGTGTCCCTGCACCGAATGGCGCTGCTGCCGCACCTCATGAAACCAATACAGTCATTGAGAAGAAGCCTTCATCACCTCCCGCTGCGAAAGCGCGGCTGCCACAAGACAAAGTCGGTATCTTCGAGGATCGAATTGCAGAGGATCCTCGAGGAGATGTCGAGGCTTGGTTGGGACTAATCAATGAGCACCGCAAGCGCAACAAGCTCGACGATGCTCGCGCTGCATACGAGCGTTTCTTCAAAGTCTTTCCCACAGCTGTAAGTACAGCTCGCCTTGACATGTGACCTATGCTTACATCTTGGCAGGCTGAGATATGGGCGGAATACGCCAAGATGGAGGCAGACCACGAAGAAAAGCATAGGTTCGAGGTGATTCTCGGAAAATCTCTTCCCACGAATCCTCATGTGCCTTTGTGGTCATTGTACCTTGATCACATACGCCGAACCCAAAACCTCACACAAGACACCACAGGTCAAGCTAGGCAAATCCTCTCCGAGACCTATAACTTCGTGCTCGAGAAGATCGGCATAGATAAAGACGCTGGTCCGATCTGGATGGACTATATTCAATTTCTTCGCTCTGCACCAGGTGTTCCCAGCGGGAGTGGTTGGCAGGACGGCCAGAAGCGGGACGTACTCCGCGCAGCCTATCAGCGCGCCATCTGCATTCCTACTTCGGCAGTCCAGGCACTGTGGAAGGAATACGACGCGTTCGAGTCCGGTATCAACAAGACCACTGTGAGTCCACATGCGTCCCATGCGACTTCACGTACTAACACGTCTCAGGGTCGCAAGTTTCTGCAAGAGAAGTCGCCAACATATATGACCGCCCGGCAGGCAAACATTGCCCTTCAGAACATCACCAGGGACCTCAAGCGAACGACAACACCACGGTTACCCCCGGCACCAGGCTTTGAGGGCGACGTAGAGTACCTACAGCAAGTAGATCTCTGGAACCGCTGGATCGCATGGGAGAAAGACGATCCTCTGGTGCTGAAAGAAGAAGATTCTACCGCCTACAAAGCTCGCGTTCTGTACGTTTACCGACAAGCGCTCATGGCGCTCAGGTATTGGCCGGAGATGTGGTATGATGCGGCTGAGTTCTGCTTCCATAACGGTCTTGAAACCGAAGGTACCGAGTTCCTCGACCAAGGGATAGCCGCGAATCCAGAGAGTTGTCTCCTAGCGTTCAAGAAGGCGGATCGCATCGAGTCTACGACCACAAGCGAGGAGGGTGAGGAGAGTTTGAAGGCTCGCGGCGATGCTGTGCGGGAGCCGTACAATGTTGTTCTGGACGCCCTTTACGACCTAATCATCAAGGTGCTGAAGCGCCAGGAGCAGGCTGTAGCTCGGATTAAAGAGCACTTCGCACAGCAAGAAGCTTCGACACCACAAGCAGGCGGAGGTGACGATGACGATGAAGATGATCAGGCCGAGAAGGCAGCAGCGAATGCAAGGGAAGAGCAACTAAAGACTCAGATCGAGGCCATCCAAGCAGGCCATGCTGTAGAGATGAAGATGCTGTCCAGAACGGTCACAGCCGCTTGGATTGCACTGATGAGGGCAATGCGACGTGTGCAGGGCAAGGGTAAGCCTAAAGCAGTGATCGGTGGTTCACGCCAAATTTTCGCGGATGCTCGCGCACGAGGCCGGGTTACGAGCGAGCTCTATATCGCGGCAGCGCTTCTGGAGCACTACTGTTATAAAGATCCGGCGGCAACTTTGATCTTCGAGAAGGGCTCGAAGCTATTCAAGAACGATGAGGTCTTTGCCATGGCCCACTTGAAGCACTTGATTGCCTTGAATGATATCACCAGTGAGTATCACGATCGGTGTCTCAACCTCAAGCTTAGCTGACCTTTCCACAGACGCCCGCGCAACATTCGAAACCACGGTCAGCCGCCTCACCGCCAAACCCGAAGACGTGCCTAAGTCCAAGCCCCTCTTCGCCTTCTTCCACGAATACGAATCCCACTACGGCGAGCTATCTCAAGTCGCCAAGCTCGAAAAGCGCATGGCAGACCTCTTCCCCGAAGACCCATCCCTCAAGCGCTTCGCCCACCGCTTTGCGGCCCCAGACTTCGACCCTACCGCCATTCGACCCATCATCTCGCCGCTCACACAAGCGAAGCCGAAGGCGCTAGCCCTGCCAATGCCAATGCCGTTGCCCGTCCCGACGATCGAGCAACCGGCTGCAGCAGTCCAGGAGTCTCCGCGACCGCTCCCACCAGCACAAATGAACTTCTCGCCCAAGCGCCCTTTCGACGACTCAGATACCGAGTCAACGCACCAGGAGCGGCGCAAGATGCCTCGCGGTGAGTCCCCACTCAAAGGCGCCGCGGGCCGCCGGCTCGACGCGCTCAACGAACGGCGCCTCATGCAGCGAGAACGGGAGCGGGAACGTGGCGGCCAGGGTCAAACTGCGAGTCATCACCAGCAGCAGAACATGGGCGTGCAGCATCCACCCCCGCCGCCGCCGCTGCCGATGGAGGTGAATTTTTTGCTAAGCGTCATTCCGCCTGCTAGGCAGTATAACTCGACGGTGTTCCCGCCGCAGAAGATGGTGGATCTACTGAGAAACATCGAGCTGAGGCTGCTGCCGCATGTGGTGCCGCAGTGGCAGGCGATGCAGGGGGGCAGTGGAGGGGGAGGGTATCAGTATCCCCGATGAGAATCGATTGGATAGGGACGGGGAGATTGGGCGCTTATGGAACGGCTTCATCGACGAATTGAGAGGGCTTGAGGCATTCTGCGTTCCAAGAGTCTTGGAGAGGTTGCGCTATTTGGTTTCTTGCATGCGTTTTAGTCTTTTGCATGGGTTCGGCGCTTTGATTACAGGTTGAAGCATGGGGTTACAATGCAGAGCGGGGAGGCGCAGGCTTACGGTGAATTCACAGTTCTTGATCTGAGTGGATTCTGTCGCGAGAAGTCGATGGCTCCTACAAGACGGGAAAAATGCGCTCCTCTACGCCTTGCTATACGATAGAAACGGAGTCAGTCACTTCTGCCATACAAACTAGAAACCGCCGTACTGAGGCTGCATTGATTGAGCACGTGACTTCGCGGCGCATCTGTCATATGAAGCTTGATCCAACGACAAACGACACGACAGCTCTTACGACGCGTTCTTACCTGCACCGTCAAAGCAGCTATCCGCAGTGTAAGCGTTGGCGTTTGGAGTGAGCGGACC
This sequence comes from Coniosporium apollinis CBS 100218, assembly GCF_000281105.1. Classification (NCBI taxonomy): domain Eukaryota; kingdom Fungi; phylum Ascomycota; class Dothideomycetes; genus Coniosporium; species Coniosporium apollinis. The sequence goes on from NW_006913281.1 coordinate 372,841, forward strand.
AGTCATGATATGGCTGCTAGGTGCACATTAGATACAGATGCGATGAATGCACTGGCTCATGAGTAACGTGATGTTGAAGCTTGACAGCAGACAGCTGCTCATAATCGTGGCAATCTCTCCGTTTGCAGTTGCCATAGCATCGAGTGCTGCTTTCCTGACCGAAGGTGCCTTCTCGGTTGTTTACAATCTCGAAACCTCGATCTCATCTCGCCACTCATGAAACTTCCGCTCTGCTGCCTCCTCGCTCCTTCCACCACTTCAACCTCTCTCATTCCTCGCATATCGTCGGCCAGCACGCAATTGACGCAGGCATCTGACCTTTGTTCACTGAGTGACTGAGCTGCAGGCTTTCCGTCCTGCTGCCCTCGGGACGCTCCTTTGCTACGTCTATAAAAGGACGTCCACCAGCCAGAACCTCCATCTTTCCTCCATCCTCCTACATCCTCCCGCTCCTTGAACTTCTTCGACCTCAGTCCATCCTTGACTTAGCCTTCTTCATCTCAAGTACCCACAGCGTCATTCGATCAGTCAACCTCTTCGCCGCATCCTTTGCAGGCGCAGAAATCTTCCGTTGAGGCTGAACGCATCTCAAGGTACGCTTATCAGCAACCGCAGGCGTCACATGCAAGCCCCTTCATGTCAACAACGTCACATGCGCGTTTGCCACCCTTCTTCCCTCTTCCTCCATCAGACGATAACCTAGCATCAACACTCTTCTACTCTTCTTCATTCATCCTTCACTCTCCTTTGACCATCATCACACCTACTCAAGCATCTGTTCTTTGAGAGCAGTCTCTGCTGCCTCTGCAACGCCGCGCCCTTACGTTGTCTTCAAAGCCTGGCAAGCGCCAGTTGATACGACACCATCCGTAACCTTCACTGCTCCGCGTGGCAATTGATCTTTCTAGCCTTGAGATATCCAGCTCTTCAAAGCAGCTTCGCTAACGCATAGCCGTCAAGTCACCGCACTGCGTCGTCTCGCCTTCAGCTAGTCAATCCCTTCGGAAGCGCGCCTTCTTCTCTTCATCTCTCGGTCATAGCCACGCCGCTCTGAACGCTTTGATCTCTTCAAGTTTCGGAGGGACTCCACGTCAAGACCTTCATCGAAAGCAATTCTTCAGGCCCACGGACAGTCTGCGCAAGGTGATAAGAGCGGCATCCGTTTGACCGCCACCGCCGCGGACAACCTGCGTTAGGTGAGTACTCTTGACACATATCCATCATCTGCTTTCCATCACCGGCCTTCTTTACTTCACTGCCTGGCTTTCTTAGCCACATGGAAGCATTGCAGTCATCACCAGACGCTTCACCGAGTGTGCTCAGGTTGAGCCGTTTGACGCCGCTGTTCCTTGTCTCTTCACACCAACATCCTTCATCACTTCGAGCCGTAGCTGACCAGGCTTCACAGAACCCACAGTCATCATGAGTGCTCCAGGCAAGAAACACGTCCAGCGTGAGAAGAAAGCCGGAACCTCCGGCTCGTCTGAGGAGAAGTCTTCTTCCAGCGGCGGGCCCACCATCCGCGACTCCCCAGCTCGTGCCATTGCTGGGTTCGACGGCAACCGCGATCCCGCTGATCTGAACGTTCCATACTCTGCAGGCGTCCAAGTCGATGTCCGTCGCCTTGCGGATGGCATCGGCTTCGGTGGCTGGTCTGCCACCCGTGGAGTAAGTGAAATCTTTCTTCTTTCTGAGTTCGTACAATGATTCCTCGCATCATGACTGTCTGTGTGTTCCTCCATGATGGACGTTGGCCTTGTTCCAATGGTCATAATTGCTTCGTTGTTTTGAAGTCTAGTCGTAACCTTCACCGAGTTGCTTCACCGCACTTCCAACTCTTATCTGGTCACGAGAGTGCCAGTTCCCAGCCAGCCCGCATCCTTGATACTGGTGCGCGAAGTGTTGAGTCCGGCTCGCTGGTGGATTTGAAGTGGCTGGTGCACTTCATGTCGCGCTGCCAATACTTGCGGGAGCTTCCCCTCTTCCATACCACAAGCAGACTCAACACAACAATAGCACCGCACCGCACAGCACACAGCACAACACAGAACAGCAAGAACAACACAACACCCAACTCAAACACTGAATAGCACATAACGGAGAAGCTCACTTTGCCCTCTCCATTGTTTTTATTATTCGTGTTCTCTATTGTGCTTCCAATTGTCACTTCACAATAACCCAGTCTTGTTCCAACACATAAACTCCACAAATCTCCACAAACCCTCGCAAACCTCCATCACGGACAAGACAGACTGCTTTCCAGATTTCTCAAAAATATTCGCCAACATGGATTACACGTCGTTTCGCCATTTCGATGTAAAGACTAACTTTGTGAAGTTCAATCTGCCCCAGAACCTTCCGCCGCGGCCGGCCCGCCCGAATCAGCAAGGCAGAGCTGTCAAGATCGGCCTCAACACGTTTCCTGTTGTGCAGATGCCAACGAAGCCTGTCTATCAGCACGATGTAAGTTCACAGGCAGCAGTCGTACCCTCAGCTTGCCCTCCATACTGACACCATCAGGTTAATATTGGCAACGGCGCTGAGAAGCGCGGTCTCATCAAGCGCGTTTGGAACTCCAAGGCCGTCAAGTCTGCTCTCGGTCCCGGTTGGATCTTCGATGGCAATCGCATCGCCTGGTCGCAAGAGAAGAAGTCTCTGAACATTGACGTCAACCTGGACGAGGAGACTGGTAGAGGATCGCGCGGTCGCAATGTTCACAAGATCACGATCCGCTTCACGAACGCTGTTCGTTTCGACTCTCTGCAAGGTTACCTTGCTGGCAGGGCTCCCTTCGACAATCCCTGCTTGGAAGCTATCTCGTTCCTCGACCACCTCATGCGTCAGACTCCCAGCCAGACGTACACTCAAATCAAGAAGTCATTCTTTGCTCGTGGCAACCAGCGGACTCTCCTCGGCAACGGTGTCGAGGCCTTCAAGGGTGTCTTCTCGTCCATCCGTGTCGTTCTGGGAGCTGAGGGTAAACCTGGCCTTAGCGTCAATGTCGATGTAGCTAATGGCACCTTCTACACCGAGTCCAAGCTTCACGATGCAGTGGTCAATTTCTGCAACAAGCGCGACCTTGCGGACTTTGCCGCGGAGTTTGCTAGACAGCGCCGAGAGAACCGCTGGCGTGGAGGTCCCCTCCAAACTTCTCTCAAGCGGCTCCTCAAGGTTGGCGTTCGGGTTGAATACCGCAACCAGAAGGGAGGCCCTCAGGACTTCATCATCAGCCGGTTTGTGGATAAGACTCCTAGCGAGGCCAAGTTCAAGATTGAAGAGCGCGATGAGAACGGCGACGTCACCAGCTCGCGCGAGACCAACGTCTTGGAATACTATAGGAACAAGTACGAGGTCATTCTCAACAACAACCTACCAGTGGTTGAGATGACTAAGAAGGTTCGCGGAAACCCTACCATCATCCCCATGGAGTTGTGCACTCTTCACGGCAACCAGCGCTACCCCTTTAAGCTTGATGAACGGCAGACTTCCGGCATGATCAAGTTCGCTGTCACGCTTCCCCAAGACCGCTGGAGCGCCATTGAGCACGGCCTCAATATGCTGAACTGGGAAAACGACCCTTTCCTGCGTAACTACGGCATGAATATCAGCAAGAAGATGACGGTCTCCAATGCGCGTCTCCTCCCAGCTCCCGATGTTCATTTCGACAAGTCTTCCGTCAAGAGCGCGATGGCTTCCTCCGGCCAGTGGAGGCTGGGCCCGCCCCAGGTTAGGTTCGCGCAGCCGAACAAGAAGCCGTTGAAGAGCTGGGGCATCTGCTTCATCAATGCCGGCCGCGGCTTAGCTGTCGACAAGACTACCGCCGAGACCTTCTCCAGCAAACTGGTCGAGATCTACAAAGCACACGGCGGCCAGATCGCTGCGCCGCCGACCCTGTTCGTCGGCAACTGGAATGAGGGCTCCAAGATGCTGCAGACCTTCTGGAACACTGTCGGCAACAAGGTCCAAGCCGAGCCCCAAATCTTCTTCTTCATCATTCCGGACAGAGACTCTTCGCGGTACTTGGCGCTGAAGAAGACCTGCGAGACCCAATTCGGCATTGTCAGCCAGGTTATGCAGGCGGCGCATGTGCAGAAGTGCCAGCCACAATACATCAGCAATGTCCTTATGAAGGTTAACGCTAAGCTTGGCGGCGTTACCGCCAGGGCCGTCGGAACTCTTGCCAAACTGAACCCCAAGTTCCTCGACCAGAAGAACATGATTATCGGCGCTGATGTCTCACATGCCGCTCCGGGCAGCCCGGCAGGCTCCATGGCCGCCTTCACCGTTTCCATGGATAAGACTCTCACCCGTTATGCCGGCCTGTGCGACACGAACGGCCATCGCGTCGAGATCATCTCAACGGCAAACGTGGAGTCCCTCTTAGGCGAGCTTTTCGGACCATGGATGCGTGAAGTCGGTGGAGGCGAAATGCCTCAGCGTATCATCTACATGCGCGATGGCGTTTCTGAGGGACAGTATCAGCACGTTCTTGATAACGAGGTTCGTGACATCAAGGCCTTGTGCAAACGCTTTAATCCGAAGGCCGACCCCAAGTTCGTGGTTGTCGTGGCCAGTAAGCGTCACCACATCCGTTTCTTCCCTCAGGAACCTTCTGCCAAGGATCAAAACGGTAACCCGAAGCCTGGTACGCTCGTCGAGTCGGGCGTCACTCATCCATTCGAATTCGACTACTATCTCTGCCCCCACAAGGCCATCAAGGGCACCGCTCGCCCTGTTCACTACCATGTCATTCTCAATGAGGCCAACATTGGTGCAGAAGAGCTCCAGCAGATGACCTTCGAGCACTCCTTCCAGTACATCCGCAGCACCACCTCGGTCAGCTTGCACCCTGCTGTGTACTACGCTCATCTCGCCTCCAACCGCGCCCGTGCTCATGAGCAGAAGCCCATTGTCTCCGATGGTAAGGGCAAGGGCAAGCTGGAGAAGTCCAGCGAAGCCGACACGATCAAGACTCCGACGGAGATCCCACCGCTCACGAAGATGTACCCCAACCGTGGTATCATGACCTCCATGTGGTACATCTAGGCTGCCACTGGATCGACGAACGTGCCCGGGCTTTTTCTGAGCGACCCTCCACCTACGCCACGGCTTCACCACTGCCGCACGACCTCCAGCGACCGCTGCCTCACACCCCTCTGTCTTTGAGCTACGACTTGCGTTGTGCGTGGCTACTCTGCTCTTCTTTTCTTCGTCTCTCTGCTGGCAAATAAACATCACGGTGCAAATCCAGCCGGCTCGACAACACACTCCCACTGCTGCACGATCCATGACAGCGGTCCTCTCCTGGCTTGAGGGCGGTGTTGTCTCTCCGGCTTTTCTTTTGTTTTATTTCCATTCTCGTTGCCTTCTCTGCTCGACTGCACACCTCGTCGGCGGTCCGACTCAAGCTTCTACGACGAGCTAGCCATACTGGATCGATGCCTTGAACGGCAAGCTTGCTGGAACACGGCTCGATACCCTTGGCTTAACTGCTTTCTTCTTCACGAAAAATACCCCGGATGGCGTGGATGGCTAGTATGGCGTGGGAGGAAATACATTCGATCTGGGACATGGGACTTTTTGCTTTTCATCTGGCTCTTTTCTTCTTTGCTTTTCTGATGCAAGCTGGTGGTAATATTCGGTGGAAAACTTGAGGCTTTTCCTCGTAGGTGGTCAATCTGCTAGGTAGCTAATCAAAAGTGGATTTCATGATCAAACTACGTCCTTCTCCCACCATCGATTTTGTGACTCTTGATGCGACTGATACAGGATAGAGCAGAAGGCGCTGAAGCGCCTGCACGCCTGACCACCAACGCGCTTACGAACACAGGCATCTTGTCCTAATGACAAGAGCTCCACCCTTCTGCGATTCATCACGACACCTTCATCCGAAGTGTACGCCGCATCCCAGTACCCTCCGCAGCGGGAATGCCCAGACGATCCGCCGGACAAACATGGAACGGCGGAGCTGACCGCTCCATACCTACCCGCAGACCACGGATCGATGACAGAACCTTAGGGAAGGTTGCCGCTCACTCATACGAGTTAGGTCACGAGGACGCGGAGGCTCTCTGCCTTGCTGAGGTCTTCGGGTCCATGGCACTGATTCTAGAACTGAGCAGAGAACCTCCGGCTTCACCATTTCGTGGAAGCTCCGCGGGAAAGAGAAAAACTAGCCTGGCGCTTCGAAGGTGCAACAGCAGTGTCGATGGAGGCGCCGGCGACGGCGGAGGCATATTCAGCCACGGGCGGGAGTCGGTGACGGATGCAGACATAGTAGCCTGAGACGTGCTGGCACACTCTGTCCGATAAAGAACAGGACAATGGTCAAGGTGCTTAGCTTCAGAGGACAGGGTTCATCAGAAATTCTTTTGGGAGAAGTATGATACAAAAGTGAAGCCTTCTTGCTTCTCTCATTTGAATGCTCGAAAGGCAAGCGGACGTGAACCTTCTGATATACGAAACAACAGTACTCCATTTACTCCTCTCTGGAGATAAAACCCATATCTGGGTTCAACCAGGCCGAAGGCGAGTGCCCAGGCGAGCTTCTCGCGCCACCCGCCGACCGTCGTTTTCGCCTACATGATCAACTCTACAATCCGCCATAGCCCAGGCTTGAAGGACAGCTCGCCGCCCGCTCAAGCCCCAGCGCCGACCAACAAATCTCCCTGAACGTCTCTCAGGGCTTGCTGCAACCAGCTCGGGAAGCCTCTGATGCTAGACACCCAGCTGTACCTTTCTGGGAGGATCAACTGCGCACTCTCGCCCTTGAGGACCTGGTCCACGACTGCGTCTGCAACAGTATTTGCGTTCAGCTTGAATCCGTCGATGGGCTTTCTGCGCAGCAACTCATCGACTGGCGGTGTGTGGATCCATGTGGGATGTACGACTCTGTTACCTCCCGTCAGTAGTAGACCTGGGGCATGAGGAGCAGAATAACGGGAACTTACGTCGTCCGCACCTTCTTCGCACCATACACATGTTTGAGCTCCTGCGCCAGCCCCTCGTGAAAAGCGAGGGCGGCAGCTTTGGTGCAAGCATAGTCGACATTTGACGCATGGGCCATGAAGCTCGCCAGGCTTGCGATCGTGACAATGTGGCCATGGTTCTGCTGCACCATATACGGCAAGAATTCTCGGATCAGCCAGAAATGGGCCATGATGTTGACGTCGAAGGTGCGTTTGATCTGCTCCTCCGTCTCGTTCAGCATGGGCTTGACGTGTCCGATTCCGGCATTGTTGATCAGGACGGTCGGCTCGCCGACTTCTTGACGGATTTGTTGCGCCGTTTCGCGGATGACGGAGGGGGAAGTCACGTCGGTTTTGTGGAAGAACGTGTTGGCCGGGAATGGAGTTTTCGGAGGGTTGAGATCGAGCGCGACGACTTTGATGCTGCTCTTCGCGAATTTGCGGACCATCAGCTCCCCTATACCGGAGCAGCCTCCTGTCACTACGACGATCTCCTTCTGCCAGTCCCAGGAACAATCGCGGGTGAAGTTGTTTAGGGCCCGCCTGCTCAGGAAGTTGTTCAGTCTGTAGAGTACGCCGATCGCGATCAGGATTTTGAGGGCTCGGTTGACAACAGAAAGCTCGATCGTGTTCCTGGACGCTTGGGAGAGCAGTTCCTTGATGCGTTGTGGCTCCCGGAAGCTCGCAAGTAGCAGAATTGAGGGAATGACTGGTTGAAAGAGTATGCCTCCTATCGGTCTCCACAATGCCTCGAGGGTGAGACCCTCTGAGGGTAGCTTGACGATGTTACTCATAATGAAGACTGTGCTCAAGGCATGAATACACGAAGCGTCTATTGCTCAATTTGCTGGAATAAGCCCGGACGGTATGTGGACCAAGGGTGTCATCACAGAAAAGAGTGCCAGACGGCACGTCGACTACCTCTCCGTCCAGAAGATGCCGCCGTCGTGGTTTTTAAAAGCGCGCGGTTCGGACGCGAATGTGTTGGAATACAGCACGTGACCAATCGCTCTGGCCGCCCTGGCTACTTCAGTTTACGCTCTTCCTTCTCCGTATCCAAATCGGGTGTTCACAGAGCAAATTCTTTGTTGTGTGTGAACCCATATAACAACCCACTAGCTCCGTACCGCTGGGTGACGGGGTGAGACCATTGGGAACTCGATGGAGGCGCACAGTAAACATGAGCGGAATGCCTCCGCAGGATGGCCAAAGGAGCCCCTCTCCCGATAGCGGTTGGCGGGTGACCACTTCCCGCGAGATGAGGAGCTTCCGAGTATTGTTGTCCTTTGCCTCAGTCCTACAACTATCCATGTTGTTGCCTTCATTTCAGCTAGAGAGAGCGGAGCATGCAGTTCCTTGGAGATTCGCGGCAGTAGCAAGCCCCCACCTTCGAGAGCTTAAATAGCCTTACTGCCATATATCTGGCTAGAAAACCACTAATTCCAGAGATACAGCTACACAGGCCTGCGTGTTATCTTCAATTGTAAGGGCGCAACCATGCACATGCAGCTTGTATTCTTAAGCGCTGTGGGGCTCCTTTTCGTCCGCCTACTGCTTTACATTTACCACCTGGCCACATCGCCACTCAAAGACATCCCTGGACCATTCCTAGCTAGGTTCACGAAATGGTGGTATTTCCACCGTGTCCTTCGAGGCCATTTCGAGCGGGACAACATAGCTCTACATCGAAGGCTGGGGCCAATCGTGCGTATTGCACCCGATCACTACAGCATCAATGATCCATCAGCAATCAAGACCATCTACGGTATCGGATCCAACTTTCCCAAGTCGGACTGGTACGAGGGCTGGAAACATCCTTCTCCAGATCGCTGGACGTTGTTCCCCGAGCGAAACATGAAAAGACATGCAGAGACGCGAAAGAGATTCCAAGCCATGTACTCAATGACATCGCTAGTCAGCTACGAGCCCTATGTGGACGACTGTGCCGATCTGTTCGAGACGCGGTTGCGGGAGTTCGCGCAGGCAAAACAAGAGCTGGACATTGCGCACTGGTTCCAGTGCTACGCGTTTGATGTGATCGGCCACATCACCTTTGGCGAACGGTTCGGCTTTCTGGACCATGGTGAGGATATCAACGGGGCGCTGGCAGCGCTCCAAAACACCATGGTGTACAGCACCCTGATTGGCATCTTTGCGAAATGGCATCCGGTTCTGTTTGGGCCGATGAGCCGTTTCAAATGGTCAGGGGCTGCAGGAAGGGCGTTCATCATGAAGTTCGTGCAGGGAATTATCAACCGTCGTAAGACGAAGGAACCGGAGGCAGGAAACATTACTCGCGATATCGCTGGCCCGCAGGACTTCCTCGGAAAGATGATGCAGGCGCATCGCGAGAATCCGGAAAAAGTCACTGACTACCACATCTTCATGATGGGGCAGTCGAACATCATCGCGGGATCGGATACAACGTCCATCAGCCTCAGTTCAATCCTCTATTACCTCGTGCACAACCCAGAGACTATGGGGAAACTTAGAGAAGAAATCGCACAGTTCGATGCTGAGGGCCGTTGCGATGCCAAGACGACGTTCAAACAAAGTCAAGAGATGCCGTACTTGCAGGCTGTGATTAAAGAAGCACTAAGAATGCACAGTGCCACAGGCCTGCCGCTATGGAGGGTCGTTCCGGAAGGTGGATGTGAGGTCTCTGGACGTTTCTTCCCAGCTGGGACTGTCATTGGTGTCAACACCTGGGTAGCTCACTACAACGAGAGTGTCTTCCCTGATGCAACCAAGTTCCAACCGGAACGTTGGCTTGATGCCCAGCGAGACCCGAAGAGATTCAAGGATATGGAGGTCTACTATATGCCGGTGCGTCGTCCATTCCTATGTCATTCATCGAAGTTAGGGACGCTAACAGTGTGCGCATAGTTCGGCCTGGGTTCAAGGACGTGTCTTGGCAAGCATATATCCATCTTGGAGATGTCAAAGCTGGTACCGCGGGTAGTGAGACAGTTTGAATTCCAGCCTGTCGGGCATGGGTGGGATACTCTAAACTATTGGTTTGTAAAGCCGACCAGTTTCAAGGTGCGCGTGAGGCTGCGGGGCACCGATAGCAGGACGGTGAGCTCAGATTGGATATAGGCAGATGGATTACACAGAGCTTTACAGTCAAAAAGTAAACTCTGACATGCTCGGTCTATAACTATACGTGACTAAACAACCGGGCTGTGAAGATGACCTGAAACGCTTTGCGGAATGCATTGCGTCAATCCGCTGCAGCGCTTCCCATCGATCCAAGACCACGGATGCCCGCGCAGACAGCTCCTCATGGCCCAGTCTCTTAACCTACTTCCCGGCATGCTTCCTAACCGCCTCCACTACCTCCCCCAAACCCCTAACCACAACCGTCGGCCTCCCCTTCTCCCCCTCCACCAACCGATCCTGCCAACCATTCCCCGCCCGATCCACCCATGCCGCCTGCATCCCCATAGCCCTCGCCCCACAAACATCAAACGGGTTCCCGCTCACCAACCACATCTCGCCCATTTCCTCCTTACTCTTACCCACAGTCCTCGCAAGGTGCTCGTACACCTCGGGCGCGGGCTTGAACTTCCGCACCTCCTCGACAACGACCAGGTGCTCGAAGACCTTGGCATGGGGCGCTAGATCCGGAGATTTGTTGACAGAGTTCGAGATCATGGATTTTGTGCCGTTGGAAAACACCACGGCGCGGATGCCCGGCGTCGAGGCGAGGTCTTGCAGCGCGGGGCCGACGTCGGGGAAGGTGGAGAGGGAGTCGTAGGCGGACATTAGGGCGTCAATATCGGGCTGTTCTAAAGATTCGCCGGCTTCCTTCAAGGCGTGATGGAGGGAGCGGAGGGTGAGGGTCGAGAAGGGCTCATATTGGTCTGGAGACGGGGGTTAGTGGGAACGTCAAGGTAGTGCTGGGGAATGGAAGGGAAAGTTACTCATGCTGTTGAGCCGCCATGTATACTCTAGCTGGTAGAGTCGCCATTTCGCTGCTATGGCCTGCGCTTTCTCTTGTCCGAAGTGCTCGGCTAGCTTCGCGGCGATGGACTCGGTGGAGAGGAGGGTGCCGTATGCGTCGAAGGCGACCACGATGTCTTTTGAAGCCATTGTTAGAATAGGGTACTGTGGGTTAGAGGACAGATGTACTTACAGAGTGGTCAAGCATTGTGATGGACGAACTGTCTAGTGTAGCTTGCGCCCCTCCTCCCGTCTTGACGTAGGTATCTCTCTGCCGAGACCCTTTCCTCCGCGACTCGCCAGCACCTCCACGGTGAGCATTCTGTATACTCTGTGTCAACTCCGCTTGTATAGGCAGCATGCAGACAATGGTGACGAGCATGCCACTCGAGGACTACTGATCCGCGAGAGCGGCGAGGATTGAAGGTTATTATCAGCAAAACCCGACGATACTCGTGAGTAGAGTCGATGATGTAAAGAGTGCCTCAGGCTTGCAATGCCTCTTGTAGCAATTCCGTCTCCATTTGCGCTATCCTACTGCATTCAGGCCTATCGCTTTCCCGTCTCTTCCTCATTAGAACGTTGTAGAACTGCGCCTTTCCGGAAGCAGCACAGATGATACCTCCAGGGGAACTGCCCAACTACGAGATCTTTCGCGACTGTCTCTCCGACGTCCTCATCCGCAAGCTCACCACCAGGCCAACAAAGCCAGCGCGCCGGCGCGCAGCTAAGGGGCGCAAGAACGCAATCAAACCGGTGAACGCTGCGGTATCTGAAGAAGAGCAGAGCGCCAGTGACGCGGAAGACCTAGGCGACTTCATTGACGTAGGCATCCCACCTCAATTCCAATACCACCAGTGGTAGCAGTAACAACGCTCAAAGCTCCATCTTAGTACCTATCCTCCGAAATATTCACCTCCCTCCCCCCAGAGCTCCGCCTCCTCTCCTACATCGCTGTGCAAAACGACGCCGCGCTCCGCGAGCGCTACACGGATTCCCTACCGACATCAACCCTTGAGACCCTCACCTCCACTCTGCCCCCGTCCGTTCCCGACTCCCTCCTCGCCTACAGCCTCCTCCCCGACGCCTCCTCCCTTCCCACCTTCCTCTCCATCCCCCTCTCCACCTACATAGCCGCCACAACCGCCCCACCGCCCGTCTGGTCCAACACGCGAGCCTCCGCCTGCGAGATCTGCGAGCGCGACTGGATACCCCTAACATATCACCACCTCATCCCAAAATCGGTGCACGAGCGGGTGCTGAAGCGGGGCTGGCACGACGAAAGCGTGCTGAACAGCGTGGCGTGGTTGTGCAGGGCGTGCCACAGCTTCGTGCATGGGATTGCGGGGAATGAGGAGTTGGCGAAAGATTGGTACACCGTGGAGCGGCTGAGGGAGAGGGAGGATGTGCAGAGGTGGGCCAAGTGGGTAGGGAGGGTGAGGTGGAAGACGAGATGATGGACCTCATGCGTGAGAGTTTATGGTGGGCATTACTACCATGGACGGGTCTCTGCAGACCACCGCCTAGACATTTCCACGTGGGTTTCGGAGAAAGCAGGACGCTGAGCGCGAGATGGAGTCGTGTTTAGCACACAAGAAGAATGAGCAGCCGTTCTCCCTGCAAGGATATATACTGCTGGGCTTGCAAGCCCCCTCACCTCCCATCGAAGGGCCTCCAGCATCTGTGGAAGCGTTCTGCGCAAACCCTATCCGCTGCGCGGCATAACTCCTATGATATGTCCCGTCTCAAAATTTTCCTCAATCTCCATTCGTGAAGGAGACCGAGGGGTAAGTCTCAACGTCCGCATCATTCTTCCCTCTATTTTCCCCTCCAGCTATCCATTGAGCCCAAAGGCGGATCATCAGAGTGAATATAGAGGGGTGTAGTTTTATGTACGGAGAGAAGAGGGTCGAGGGCTGCTGTGAAATTTGAGATGGAAAACCGGATGACTAAGCAGCCGGCACGCCTCGCTCGGAGGCGGTGAGTTGGGCAGCGCTAATGGCGGGGTCTGGGCGACAAAAGTGGCAGGCGGGCGCTTTGTCTGATATCTTCGGTGACTCTGCCAGCACACTCACATGCTGTCAAACGTAAAGTCCTCGATTCTGACTCAAGGAGCTCAAAGGACATAGTCAACCATCGACGATTTCCGATATTTTCGAAGACCGTTGCCGCAGCCACCGTTCAAGTTTAGGGACCGTCAAACAAAGCCCTCACCGTCAACATGTCCACACGAGGCCGCGCCGGTAAATTTGCAAAGCCAAAGCGAGGAGGTGAGCAGATGAATGCTCTTCAGGGCCTGTGCCATGCTAACGGACGACAGGTGGCAAGCACTTCAGCCGGAACCTCCAACCCATCAACGCCGATGGCGAGGTCATGAGCATCTGGGGAGTTAGTAGCCCTCCTTTACACAACGTCAACCCTGCAGTGCTAATGCACGCTCGCACTACAGGAGCCCCGTGACACCAAAGCCGAAGAATCGTCCTCCGAAGAAGAAGATTCGTCAGAAGAAGAAGATTCCGACGACGAAGACGGACCAACCCAACAAGCTCCCGAGACGCGCGAACAGCGCAAAGCAGCGGCCAAAGCCCGCAAAGAGGCCGCCATAGCGCGTCAAAAGGCCAAACCCGCCGCTCCAGGCGACCTCCCATCCTCAGAGGAAGAATCCTCAGACGAAGACGGCGACGAAGAAGAAGACCTCCCCTCAAACCCCAACCTCTCCTCCGCCTCCCGCGCCCAGGCCTCCGCGGCCATCGCCTCCGCTTCAAGCGCCGCGGCACCGCCCAAAGCCTCAAAGCCGAAGCCGCTGTCGCAGCTGTCGCGGCGCGAGCGTGAAGCGCTACAGGCGCAGCAGGCGAAGGAGCGATACCAGAAACTGCACGCGGAGGGCAAGACGGACGAGGCGCGGGCTGACCTCGAGAGGCTGAGGCTGGTGAAGGAGAGGAGGGAGGCGGAGGCTGCGAGGAAGAAGGCGGAGACGGAGGAGAAGGCGGAGCAGGAGAAGAGCAAGGCGGATCAGCTGGCGAGGGAGGAGAGGATGAGGCAGGCGGCGAGGGGCGGGAGTGCGAGGGGCGGAAAGAAGGGGGGCAAGAAGTAGTGTCTGGTGAGGTTGACGGATTTGGATGCATTCTAGATTCCTTAGGGCATAGCGTGGGCGAAGTATTATCACGAAAGCACGAGAGACGGACCGGTGCAGCTGGTGCAGCGGGTGCAGCGGGTGCAGCGGGTGCAGCGGGTGCAGAGCTTTCTTTCATCAAACAAACGGTCTGGATGACCACTCGGACCGTTGTTCTGCTTTGAACGCTAAATGTTTCGTGAACGGGTTATCAAGACATCAAGCCGAAGCGGTCACGTGGCGGGGGTCAAGGACGGGGATTTCGGTCTGCGAGCAGTAATCACTCCGACTGGCCCGCAAAGCGAGACAGGCCAGGGACCTGCCTCCCTTCTCGGCGACGAGCGAGATCTTCGTGCCCTTGCATAAGCACGGGAATGTAAAACTTAATTCCTGGAAGCTGCAGGCTTGGACGAAAGCGAACAGAACGGCGCGTTTCATGGACGTTGCACCGTTTGAGCCATGCTGCTTGAGGTCTGATGTTTCTGCCGTCTCTCGTGCGAGCTGTCACACCAGGGCACCGCATCTGCCCAGCTCGCGCTTTCTTTGACAGCCTGTGTCGCTAGCCGGACGTGTCAGCAGCTGGCACGCGTCTTATGCACACTTGCGTCCGTACAAGCACTCAAGCTGATAGCGACCATCAAGCCTTTGAGCCAAGCCCACACCCCAGCGTCAGCATTGCTTTAGCCGTGCAGTTGATCTGCATGCTCCTTTCTGCTGCATCTCAAAACACATCCGCGCAGAGAACCGTGCACCGTCAACGGCCAACCCGTCCGCCATATCCGCTCGGATCGGTCGTTGTTGCAGACCCCTGAACCGCGAACCACCCGAGGCCCCCCAGTTCACCGTTGCACACAGCTGTTCATCTAGTTATCCCCCGCTGCACACAGCTGTTCGTCTACTCCGTATCCCCCGCAAACCGACAAAGGCGAGCGCAAAGACCTCCGCCGCGCCTTTCCTCCCAAGCATTGCCATGCGCTCGGCCGCTTGACAACCAATCTGCCATCCTTGTTCAACGGTGCTTGGCCGGACAGGACGCGCAGTCCAGGAGAGCCAGCACAGCCAGCACAGCCAGCACAGCGCCCACAAGCGATATCTGCAACAGACCGTAATTGCGCCGTCCAATCCCCCTACGACGTCTGCAGCCGATTACCGAACCAGGCACAGCAGAGCAGGAACAACAGACGAGAGCTGTCATTGCCTTGGCTGCGGCCCCAAGACTTGACATGCCGCAGTATGGACGGCAGCCCGCAGAGACCGGCAACCCAGCGCTCGGCGTCCGCACCGATGGCTGCGCACAGAACTTCAAGAGGTGCTATGCGCGATGCGTCGCCGCCGCGAACACCAGGGATAGGACCATCGAGGGCTCAGAAGGGCAAGACGTCGCTGCGCACGCTTGACACCCAGCGCGCGCCGGCAGCGCAAGAGACCTTCTTAGACGATAGCACCCCAGTGGCTGGCCCAAGGTGGGAAGGGAGAGACCGGTACCGGGCCAGAGACTCCCACGACCTGTCCTTCAGCAATAATACCAGATACTCGATAGTGGACAACATGCTCATGTCGCTGGGCTCGCTACCGAACGGCAGCGCGTCATACTCCGACCAGTTCGCGCATTACAAGAAGTTCGAAGACTACGACTTCTCCAATTCGAGTCCCACCTTCGCACCTCAGCACGCCGATCGATTCCCCGGCTATACATCCTCCCCTCTCCACACGGAATACGATCAGCCGATGGGGAATACTTCCAGCCGGTATTCAAGGCAGCGCTCCCCTCGAGGCCGCAGAAGCAACAGTAGCTCTGAATTCCGCGCTGGTCGCAGCAGGTTGGATAGCGGAAGCTCCAATGGCTACAATACTGTGAATGGGGCGACAGAAAATTCGAGGAGAGGGACAATAGCCGATCATAGCGCATTAGGGCACGCTCGTGGGGGAGCAAAAAGGGGGAGCAAGAGCAGCGGATCGTCAAGCGTGGATTTTGCATACAGCCAGGTAATCGGGCCGAGTCGCCTTGGGAATCGGTCGGCGAGCTTCGACCAGAGCTACGTAGAAAGGGCGCCGCGAAGTCCGCCCCAAAGGATGTTGTCACACTCTGTGCTGGATCGGGGACGGCCAAAAGTGGACGCCTACCGAGAGCTCGATGACTTTTACAACGCGGCGCCACAGCCAACAGTGCCTACCGGGGCACGACGGCCTCAAGAACCGCCGACCTCACCTCCAGCTTTCTCATCTCAACCGATATACGGTCCACTGGAAGCACCAGCGCCTCTGCCCAGGACGAGTAGTAAACCAGTCACAAGCAATGGCTCCCGCAATCCACCATCAAGGGCCCCAGAGCCCCTCAACATTCAAACAGCTGACACTGTCAACACCACCTATTCCCGAACTCTACCTATTCCCACATTTACAGACCCACCGGCCCCAAGCCCGACCGTAGCCACGCGCAAACCTTCTGCTCCGAACCCACCGAGTACAAGCACACCCAAAGAGCGTCCGGGCTTCTTCAAGCGGATGTTCGGATCCTCCAAATCCCAACCGTCTGGGTACTCTGAAAGTGCTCAGCACACCCCCCATATTAAATCCCTCGACACATCGCTATCCGACAATACCATCACATCCAGATCGCATGTCAACCAAACCCAATCCTCTCAGCAAAAGGCGCTATCAAAAGCCGCGTCTAAGGAAGCGACAAGCGTGTCGCAAGAACAGCCGCAAGCGGAGCCCGTCCGTCTGAAGAAGAAGCAGTCTTTCTTCAGGCGACGGAAGCTGTCGGTTGCAAGCCAGATCCCACCACCCGTCCTTCCACTGCCCCTACAGCTTGCAAAGCCTGCGCAAACGATGCCTATACTGCCCAGCCCTTCGCGAAGCAGTTTGTTCAAAGTGATGAATCCGTATCTGAGCGAATCCAAGAGCCCGGTAAGCCCGGCGGAAGCGTACTTTGATAGCCGGGAACACCAACCAAACACTGAGGACGAGGAAAACGAGCAACAACCGCACGGTTTCTCGCCGGGATATGCTCCACATAAGGATGCAGCCGTTCGTGCTGTCAAACCGGGCTCACGCGATACTGACAGGAGCGTGCCGTCGATCCGGGATGATGCGGTCAAAACATCGCACTCGCCTGTCTCGGACTCGCCGAAACTCAAGCTGAAGATGAAAACGAGTCGCACTTCTCGACTTCAACCACAAGATCAAACGTTTCTTGCTGACAGCAGCGGTAATGAAGATAGAGAGGGAGAGCTTCAGTCTCAAGGTGTGAGCAGTCCAAGTTCCGGATGCCCCGAGGAAGCGAGCAAATCGCAGCTCAGCCCAGCATCACCCACCTTCCAATCGCAGCAGCAACCACAATCCCTCAACTTCACGCCGCACCGAAAGACGGATGTTGGTGAAAAGCGGACTGGATTGCAAAGCCCAGAGCCTCTCGAGTTCAACAACTCACTACCTGCGGAGCTTGAAGAAGACGAATGGGTAATCACGACGCCGACACGGAAGGAGCCATCGACAACAGCCACTTCGGGCAAGTACACTCGCGTCTGGCTCGCGCCTACCTCATCGGAGGAGAAGCTCCGCGAATTCTCCTACCTCTCCATACCAAGTGAGAGTGCGACAACCTCAGACAAGCCCTCCCCTGCAAGCGAGAATCCATCGCCCAGCATAACGAACGACGCCTTCCAGTCGGTAACCAGCTTGCCGGCCGTACACATCCACGGTGACGGCGATCCCGACCATGCCGGCGATGATGAGGTCACAATGGCCGCTGCTAACAGGGACGAGCCGACCGACGAGGACCGCACCACGGCGCTGAAGATATATCACGGGGAGGAGGACTTCGTCAGCAAAGCGCGGGCAGCAGCTTGGCTGGGCGAGACTACAGCGCGGAGCGCCCGAACACGGAAGGCCTACATGGAGCTTTACGATTGGGCTGGACTCAATCTTCTCTATTGTATGCGGGACCTCTGCGGCAAGCTGGTCTTGAAGGCGGAGACGCAGCAGGTGGACCGGGTGCTTGACGCATTCTCGAGCAGGTGGTGCGAATGTAATCCTAATCATGGGTTCAAGGCGACCGGTATGTGCCCTCTCAAGCCTTGCTCATACACTAGACGCTGACAAACTCTCGTCGTAGATGTTGTACATACCATCTGCTACTCGATCCTCCTGCTCAACACCGACTTGCATCTCGCGGACATCGAGCAAAAGATGACCCGCAGTCAGTTCGTCAAGAACACACTGCCTACCATCCGCAGAATAGCGATAGATGCAGCTCCTGAGGCGACGGATGAGACAGTCCGAGCGCAAGGCACCAACCCTCGGGGCGCAATGCCTTGGACCGAGCCAACGTCTCCCGGCCTGGAATCTCCCACAATCGAAGAGCGACCCTCACTAGATGTCAAAAGATCAAGGAACCGGCTGTCAATGCGGCCACTACGCACCGACTCTGATGGAGCATCACCGGGACCCGACGGCACTCCAGCAGACAGCTGCAACGTGCTCATCAAAGCGCCTTTTGAGGGCTCCCTGCGAAGCTGGGAATTCCAAATCGAGATCGTGCTCAAGGAGTTCTACAACTCGATCCGGCAGCAACGCTTGCCACTGCACGGTGCAAGACCCGAGCTCCTACCCGAGCCATCGAGCAGCAACCTCTCCGTGCTCGCAGGTTCGATGCTCCGCCGCACGCCTTCCGTGCTCAGCAAAGCGCCTTCCGAGAACCCCAGCTACCGCGGACGAGCCGGCGACTTCCGCAGCGCGACGTCCCGCTTCAACTCCAAAGGACGCTCGAAAGCCAAAGCATACCCCGCCTCCACCATCGGCTCCAGCCGCACCAGTCTCGAAGAAGCTTCAGTCTGGAGTCCCGCGGGCAGCAGCACCTGGAGCAAGTTCTCACTCGGCAAGACCCAACCCTCCATGTCGATGGAGTCACTCGGCTCCTTCTCCCACAAGGGCGACTACCAGCCCTCCTCGATCGGCTTCGCCAACGCGTTGAGCCAGGCCATCATCCGCGAGGAGGGCACCACCGCCCCGGGCAGCCTCTCCGAAGAACCTCTCCGCGCAGCCCCGCTCCTCGAAGACGAAACCCTCGAGCTGGCCGGCTCGCCATGGGCAAAGGAAGCGATACTCAAACACAAAATCCATGGCGACAAGAAACTCAAGGATCGCGGCTGGCACGACTGTTTCGCGGTGATCGAGAAGGGACATATGCGCCTCTTCACCTTCAGCACCTCGACCAAGTCCGCGCGGCTCAAAGCCAAAGCCCGCAACGCGCCCGGCGGCATCGTGGGCGGCGGGAACTGGACCGACAGCGCCGAGGAGCTTGCGGCGTTTTGCCTGCGCCAGACGCTCGCGAGCACGCTGCCGCCGCCCGGCTACTCGAAGGCGCGGCCGCACGTCTGGGCGCTGAGTTTGCCGACTGGAGCCGTGCATCTGTTTGAGGTCGGCACGGAGGATATAGTGCGCGAGTTTGTGGACACGGCGAATTACTGGGCGGCCCGCTTGAGCAAGGAGCCGCTTGTGGGCGGGGTCAGCAATATCGAGTACGGCTGGAGCGACGCCATCGTTGGGCCTGTGGTGCAGAGGCGGCAGGATAGTGCGCCTGAGGGAAGGGCGCCGGCGAGTAGCGAGGCGATGTCGGTCAGGAGCGCGGAGTCGCTGGAGCAGGCTACAGGCTTGGCATCTGCGAGATCCAGACTGCCGGGGGATAGGGCGACGCTCAGCGACTGGAAACAGCCGGCGAACAGCATGATGCCGAGTAACTTGATGGAGGTGGACCAGCTGAAGGCACTGCGCGCGTATGTCAAGAATGTGGAGGAGGAGCTGGAGAGGCACAATGAGCTTAGGGGCCCGATGACGGTTGCGGTATGTTTTCCTGTCCTTTCCTTTTCCCCGCCATTCATTCCTCTTTTCCACATCTGTTTCCTGGTTCCGGGCGCTCTTTCAACTTTTCAAATCTCATTCCTCTCATCACCCACCCCACCGCGCACCTCTTCTCTCACCTTTCCACCTTTCCACCCTCCTATCCACTTCCGACACCACTCTAACACACACGCGCAGTTCTCCCCCCGCCACCCCAACGCCGCGAAAGCGATGGCCAACTGGGAAGAAAAGTCCTCGTACCTGCTTCGCGAAATCATCAAGTTCAGCACCTACATCGACGCGCTGACGGGCGCCCAGGCGCTCAAGGAGAAGATCCATGCGGAGCGAGAGGCTGCCGAGATGGCGAAGACGGCGAAAGAGAAGGAGAAGGAGGTGCTGGAGGCGAATGAGATAGGGCCACGAGAAAGAGATGACGAAGAGAAAGGCATGTTGGACGTGCCTGTCCGAGAGGCGGACGGCGCGCTGGATGCCTGAACGCGCTGCTGGCCTTCTGGGAAGCCTCTTGAGTGTTTGTGTGAGGCGGAGTTGCTGGCACTGAGGGAGCTTGTCGGAGTTCCGGGACGGGAGAAGGACTATTTGTAATACCACATTGTACCCGCGGTGGCTCGCTTGAGCTTTTCCGACTTCTGGACTCGGCATTTGGGGGGCGCGGCATGTTTCGTGTATCCTTGTGGAAGCTCTTTTTTTGCGCGCTAGCTGCGCTGGCTAGGCTTCGCCAAAAAAGAGGGGGTTTGTACCATTATTTTCTTCAGCTGCTTTGGCTGTTTGTGATACCATGGGAGGCTAAGTTAGGGCTTTGTTTCATTCAGCTTCCGGGGAAGGGACTTTGTTGCGAGGGCGGTGAAATGCAACGGCTAGGACTAATTCAAAATTCATGCCGTGAGTTGTAGTTTTCTGTCACAGGAATTGTGACCCCCCCAATGGCGTCCCGAACCTCTGGGCATCCTAGTGCTACACACGCTACTTGACAGATTAAAGTACGACTGGTGAATGCGTGTCTGATTCATCGTTTTTCCACGAGGCGAAGGCTGCTTTGACGTTGGAAGTGAGGACGTGTGTGCTTGGAAAGAAGGAGAAATGGCAGGTAAAGGGGCGAAGCGCTCAAAGGGTTAGGGGCAAGGTGCGAGGCGAGAGTAAGAAGGGTAACGGAACCAAGGCTTCCCGATAGCACAATGTCACTTCTTTGCGTGGGCTTGCTGGAAGATCACATCTCAGAGAGGTGTTGATGGTACGCAGAATGGTAGCAAGAAGGCAGATGTTTGATGTTGATGTGAATTTCACTTTTGAACTAGTTAAGCCCCATTTCCGACTCAATCAACCCAAGAAGAATGGGGAGAGCAAAACCCTGGGATAGATTTCCGTAGATCCTGTTGCAAGGATGCCCGATACCTCAACCGAAGAGAAATTGGGAAGCCAAAACCCTCGAAGAGGTCACCATAGATGTTGTCGAGAGGATGCCCAATATCCCTCTTACCAGCCGCCGAGTAAGTAAGAGAGAGGATGCCGAAGCAGAAAGCAGGGCCCCTCGCTCAACCGAAGCAGTGCTCCTCAGCCACTGAAGCACCTATAGCTCGAGATCTGGTTGTCGAGGCGTTCCAGGTGCTGAAAGCTGAACAGGCCGGGCGTATAGGCGAAGATCGACTTGCCTGGGTCGGTGCATTTTTCGTGTCTAAGAAAGCGTCAGCGCGCCTATTGCTTCAAGCGGTACTTAAACGACGGCACGTTGACAGTCCAGACCATATGACGAGGCTGTGGAAGCTGATCTAGGAAGGTGACGGGCGGCGCCGGAGGAGGGGCAGAGGAAAACACGTGTTGGATAGACTTACTGGAATAGCTGACACCAAGCCCTGCCGGTGGGTCCAGAGATGCCAAAGCTCGAGATTTTGTCGTTGAGCTGTGCTGGGACGCTCTGGCATACGCCTGGCGCCCCGCATTTGGGCTGCCACTCCCCAGTGTATCCCGCATTGGTCCACGGGAACACAGAGATCCAGTCGGCGCCGCAGCCTGGTGGCATCGCTGCCGCCATCGCCTCCGCCATCGCCGCGGATGGGCCGTTAGAGACCGCGACGGTTGGAGCGGGCAAGCCGAAGACGGAGAGTGGAAAGCCCGAAGCGAAGAGCAGAAGGATGATGATGAAGGCGAACATGTTGTGTTGTATGTTGGAGCGGTTCGATGTTGTAAATTCAGCTTCAGAGATGAGTGAGGGCTGGACCCGGTTAAAGATGAAATGAGTCGAAAGGCCGTGATCAGAAGTTGACTGAAGTGATGCAAAGGTGTAAGCTGCTCCTCCAGAGTGGTTACTAGAGTAGGTGTTGCTTTGCCCGGTGTCGATACTTGAGGTGAGTGATAGAAAGGTGGAGGATGGAGGATGTAGGAACGAAGAACTCGAGGGGGCAGCGGTATTTAAGAACCCAAGATTCGGCCAGGCAGCGTGCACGAGGACGCTAAGCGGTGAGTAAAGTATGTGAAGTTCCGATGATATCCGTTAGCATGAGACCCGCGATGTCGTGACTGTGTAAGGGTACGGCTCTGCGTAAGGGTGAAGGGTGACTGCAGCGCACGCTTATCCCCGGCACATAAAGAGTCTTAGTGAAGACCGCTCGAGAAGGAGACATGAAGAGTTTTCTCAGAAGAGAATCTTTAGCAGCTAGCTGGAAGGGCAAAATTGTGACTTGGTGTGGGCCTCGCAATACGTGATGGTCGCAGGCCAGAGCATCGGCTCATAGACTCGCCCAGTTAGGCCGGTGACTCATGCTTTCGCACGTAGCTAGATGCGATGACAGCCGAATATGGTGCTCGTCCCATAGCAAAGAGCAGTCAGATGTGAATGGAATGTTTCGGACAACATTACAGTGGTCTCAGCAACTGGCTTCGCATTTGACTGATGAGCACGCGGCACTTGAGAAGAATGAATGTTTGAATAGTTCACTGCGCGTGCACAGGCTACAAACCAAGATTGAGGAGTGTACCTCTGAGAAGAAACGGTCTCAGTGCTTCAGCGGATTATAATGCCATGCGAAGACGACGACAAGTCTGAACAACGACCCTCAGGGCAGCAAGAGAGCAACCGTCTAATGGACTGCCTTGAGATTCACGCGTTCTTGCTGGATTAAGCTATCGAGACTATGGAAAGCTTGGAGAATGTACACAATTGCTGACATGGGTAATGTGCGGGAGCTACGGGAAGATCCTGCTGGGACTGAGGCGTGGGAGTTCGGCCTAGGGCTATACTAAAACGGATGAATGCACATCAGCGAGGTTCGGTCTTGGGGCAACATTGACAGGAGAGTATGGGTACTAAGACGATATGAATTGAACGAGCGAGCCTCGATGAGCAAGTGTTCCAGCGGTTCCACGGTAGTTGACCACAGTGGAACGGGGACAAGAGTAAGAGATCTCCTCTCCTAAACGGATAGATTGATGGTAGTAGACCCCATTTATACGGAGAACCATAATACTCACGTCCGGTTCGAGACTATGAGCTTGCGATAGTGCCCCAGAAACGATAACCGGCCTTTTAGAGACCACAATGCTTGCTGTCAAATGCGAGATTTCGAGTCGAACTGGCTATCAGCCCAGCACTCCACGCCATTCTACTAGCAGCGGCCATCAAGCCTCCTCGTTGATGGTGAGAGTTAGCGAAAGATCACGGTGGTGAAGCTTGGCGGCGGTCTGCGATGCGGGAAACCCGCCGCCGAAGTCGCCGATGAACGGCGCGCACAAGCCACAGATTTAGCGCGGGGCGGGAATGAACCCTTGGATGACTTTTTTCGAGCGCAACATTTCAGACTCATACGTTTGCCATTGCACTCAAATATCTCCTCATATCACCTCTTAAAACTCTCTCAAGCAATACCCGAAGCTCGCCGCCATCATGAACGGCCACACTGAGCATACATATGCCCTCCCCCAGTCCCACAGGGAGCTGATGGAGCGGCCTCTGGAGGAGGCTGACCCAGAAGTGTACGAGACGATTGTGCGACCACCTCCCCCTCCGTATGCCCATTGCCATACTAACCCTATCCCAGCAAAAAGAAATCAAGCGCCAGCGCGAGTCCATCCTCCTCATCGCCTCCGAAAATGTCACCTCCAAAGCCGTGCTGCAAGCTCTCGGCACGCCCATGTCGAACAAGTACTCCGAGGGCTACCCCGGCGCGCGCTACTACGGCGGCAACGAGCACATCGACACCATTGAGCTCGAGTGCCAGAAGCGGGCGCTTCAGACCTTCGGGCTGGACCCGGAGAAGTGGGGCGTCAATGTGCAGTGCCTCAGCGGCAGCCCTGCGAATTTGCAGGTATACCAGGCTATCATGAGGCCGCATGACAGGCTCATGGGTTTGGATCTGCCGCATGGTGGGCATTTGAGCCATGGGTACCAGACACCACAGAAGAAGTACGTCAGAGGACCATCCACAACAAAGCTTGTTGGCTCTACCCCAAAAGTCTCCCTGCTAACGCCCTCTCCACAAAGAATCTCCGCCGTATCCACCTACTTCGAAACCTTCCCCTACCGTGTAAACCTCGAGACCGGCCTCATCGACTACGATCGCCTCGAAGAGAACGCCCTTATGTACCGGCCCAAAGTAATTGTCGCGGGCACCTCCGCCTACTGCCGCACAATCGACTACGCGCGGATGCGCAAGATCGCCGACGCCGTAGGCTGCTACCTGGTGGTCGACATGGCGCACATCAGCGGGCTGATCGCCGGCGGCGTGAACGAATCACCCTTCCCACACGCCGACATCGTGACCACAACCACCCACAAATCCCTCCGCGGGCCCAGAGGCGCCATGATATTCTTCCGCAAAGGCGTCAGGAAGACCGATCCCAAGACCGGAAAGGAGACACTCTACGACCTCGAAGGCCCGATCAACTTCTCCGTCTTCCCCGGCCACCAAGGCGGCCCGCACAACCACACCATCACCGCTCTCGCCGTCGCGCTGAAGCAGGCCCAGACGGAGGACTTCAAGCTGTACCAGCAGCAAGTGATCAAGAACGCCAAGGCGCTGGAGCACGAGTTCAAGTCGCTGGGCTACAAGCTCGTGACCGACGGCACGGACAACCACATGGTGCTGCTGGACCTCAAGCCGATCCAGCTGGACGGTGCGAGGGTGGAGGGTGTGCTCGAGCAGGTCAACATCGCGTGCAACAAGAACACCACGCCGGGGGATAAGAGCGCGTTGACGCCGATGGGCATCAGGATTGGGGCGCCGGCGATGACGAGCAGGGGCCTGGGAGAGGAGGACTTCAAGCGCGTGGCGAGGTATATCGATCAGTGCATCCGGTTGACCAAGGAGATCCAGGCGGGGCTGCCGAAGGAGGCGAATAAGCTTAAGGACTTCAAGGCTAAGATTGCGAGTGGGGAGATTGAGCAGATCAATGAACTCAAGAAGGAGATCTCGGCGTGGGCGGGGACGTTCCCGCTGCCGTGCTAGATGGTGCGAGTCGAGCTTCTTTCTCTCTAGTGTCCTCGTACCGGCGTATCGATCTGGGGGGCAACAAAAGCGTGGCCTGGTTCAACAACGAAGAGAGGTGGTTGGAGTCTGGTTCTCTCGTATGAGCAGGGGTCGAAAACGGCAGTGTGATTGGTACTGTTCATAGATTCGTCGAGCTGCTTAACCAGCAATTGCATCTTTCTTACTACACGATTCCTGCTAGGTTCGCCGATACAAGTTGTCACGTTGTACATGTTCTCATCCTAGTGGACCTCATCATTACGACTAGCCGCACACAAAGTTCTTCGCCACACCTTACCCAGCGGTTATACCAGGGCTCAAACCGAGCACCCACCCTACCCCCTCTCCACCCCCCTGAATCTCCTCGTCCGCAGCGGTGCCGCTCCTGCACCTCGGCCGCCGGGTCCAATCTCCTGCAGCCACGGCTGCTTCCCGGTACTTCCCTCAACCTCGCCGCCAGCGTCCAGGTCCCCCTCCCTAGAATTCCGCCACGCCACTTCCTCCATGTACGCCCAACCAGGCGCGGTGTCTGTTCCTTTAACGAGCACCGTCTTCGCCGGATCTAAGCTCGCGAGCGTAGCTGCTGGAACAGGCGTCAGGACATGAAACGTCTTATTTACGGTATCAATGCCACGGATCAGGGCTTGCCCGATGGTGTGGGAGATCATCGGGTCCAGGGACGGGACGAAGCCGGCCGCGCTGGGGCAGACGTATGGAATGTCGCTGTTCTGCGCACGAGCAATCGTAAGCTGTAGCGGCGGGGGTGGGGATGCGTCATCGGGCCAGTTGGTGGCGACTTCACCGTCGTAGGTCTTGACGATGGAGACTAGAGAGCCGTCGAGGAGGGTGGAGAGGTAGTCGGCGCCGGGCCAGTCGCCGTAGCACGCGACGCCTAGGATGGCGGAGTTGCGTTCGCCGTAGCCGACGACGTAGGGTTTCTTATGGGTTAGGGGAGAGCTGTCCCAATGGAGGTGGCCGGCGCGGATGGAGCCCTGGTGGAAGTAGGATAGTGTTTGCATGTCGCGGAGCTCAGCGGCTGAGCGAGGGGCCACAGCACATGATTGCTGGGAGGGGAGAAGCCGGATCGGTTTGGTGCCAGCAGCTTGCGTGAGCGCCTGTATGATCTGAGGCTTCTCGTCATCTTTTGTGTAGCATATTTCAGTAACGTCGAGTTTTTTAATCAGCTGGACGAGAATGTCGCCGCCTGTTCCAACGACCCAGCCGGGCGTATTGATGACCAGCGGACTCCAGGGAAGTGAATGGTCGAACTCGGTCATCAGATCAATGGCGCAGCGAAGGAAGTGATCTGGATCCTCCTTCGGGCTCGTGGATCCTAAAGCATGCGCTCGCGCCGTGCGAACCGAACTTGTGATATCTGTGATGGGATGGCTGAATGGCGGCCCGAAGTTGGGCTGCTGCAGGACCACAAGAGACAACTGGCCTGGCGGCGAGTACTCGGGCTGACCTGGGTCGAGATCGAGTAGGAAAACCCTGTCAATGAGTCCATTGGGTGAGGCATTGGCAGTCAAAAGGCGATTGACCATCAACCTTGCTAAAGTGGACTTTCCTGTACCTTTCGGACCGCACACCATGACTCTCGGAGGTTTAACGCCGGGCGCAGGCGTTAGAGCGGTGATGGCTTGGTGCCACTTCCAGGGCACCTCGAGAGGAGAGAGCTGTCTCTTGAAGCCGTCGTCTGAGACCATGTGGATCTGTTAGTGTCAGCATTGAGTCTAATTGCACGGCCATGCGGACATATATCCATCGATCAGGATGAGACAAAGCAAGGCTGACTCAGAAATATTACAGTCCACATTCTTGAGTGATATGCGGTGTCCGCTCTACAACTGTCCTTGTGTTACGAGTGTGAATGGTCTGTGTGAGCGTTTGCCAGCCTTCTTGAGTAAATTAAGGGCCTCAAGTACAGGGCCGTCCAAGCTAGGATGTTTCTTGAGAGGCCTTCGGGAGCTTTCCAAGGGGGGTACGGCGCTGGCTTCTACGAGCCAGCCCCGACGAGTTCTACAAGGACAGGAACGATCTGAGAGAGAAATTGGAGCTGGCCGGGGACCTGTGCCCAGCCTCAGCTAAGATACAAGAGAATGAACTTACCAAAGAAAAGCTTTTAGGTTCTTGATTGGTGCTCAGAGCGGACTCAATATCCGTTGGCCCGGTAGCATTCCATATACGACCAAACAGAGGAGATAACTGCGCGAAGGACTGGATTCCAGAGTCGCAGCTGGAGAGCTCGACAACCGTCGACATATTGGCTTGACGAACGCACTCGATGATAGGAAGCGCATGCGTTGAAGGAGCGAACACTCTGTACGAGTTTTTGCTCGCGCGCAATACCGCACCATACAGCAACACAACGCCTGACACGACCCAAAGGTCATAATGCCCGATAATGGCCAGAGTCTCGCCTGGTTCCATACGGATCCTGAGGCGTCCCTTTTTGGCCTTTAGGACATTGCTGGAGGTTGGCTGCCAGGTTGATAAAGGATAGTTGCTGTGCAAGTTCGCAGACTTGAGCAAATGGCTGTCCTCACTCTCGTCCTCACTTTCGGGCTCCGACTCATACTCAGCAGCCGATTGATACACGGCCGCCTTGAAGCTGGGATCCGGACTTGGCGATGCTGCGTGCTGAGGTATCCTTCCATTATGGGCAGGATAACCTTGACTTGACGGAGTGCTCTCTTTTGCATTGATGCTAGCGGAGCGGCTGCCAGCTTTTGACGGTTCCTTGCTCGTAGGTCCGCTGACGCTGGGACTGGAAGGTTGCGACTGCTGCTGGCGGCGAGCGCGGGCTGCTGCAACGGCGCTCAGTTGGGCTGGAAGATGGTATTAGAGCTCTTGCCGGTGATGTTCTATCCATTACGACCACTGCCTACGTGAAGAACTTCCCGAGGTATCAAGTTTCCTCCTCTTCTTGGGCAACATGACTGATTCAAGAAATCCGATATCGACGACAATTGATGCAAGAGGTTTTCGAGCCTGGAATCTTGGCGCCGTAGCTTCCGCCGAGCCTCAAAAGGGGACGGCATCGAATGCGCTTGTCGTTCCGCGTTGACGCGCTCTCAGGACATCGCTTTCTTTACGCTCGTTCAATTATCGACTAGGCACCTCAATCTCATGAGGCTGTGAGATACCATGGCGCCAAAGAACAGGGAAGGCGATGTTGTTGCTTCGGTCAGTGTCAACAAAGTCAGGAATCACTTTACGCTAACCTTGACATACAGTTCTCAGGGAAATGGATATCGTACGCGCATACAGCCGCAGCATACGGTAAGCTCGAGAGACTCCGACCTTTTAGGCCGAGTGCTGATTCCAATAGCGGCCTTTTTGAGTGCGTTTATAGTCGGATGGTCAGCTTCTCCCCTCACCAGCAAACTCGCCCGATAGCTCATAGGTCACAGTGGGTTGCATTACCGTAAGATTGTTCAAAATGAGCACTTCGTACGTTCACAGAGCCTGCGTATCGTTTGCTTGATGCTGACGGCCTCTCAGGGATACCCACAAGAATGGTTCCCCTCAGTGTCCGCAACCATCGGCGACCGATATCCCGAACGCTCGTTCTTCCAGGTCTTCATCGCCATAACCTCCGGTATGACATCCGAGCAAGCAGTTGGGCATAAGTACTGAGTGCTTGGTTAGGTCCAAGATTCGCGCTGGTGGCCTTGTGGTATTGCATGACGGCAAAGCGCGACTCCGCCTTACCCAAGTTTGTGGCAGGCACTGGTATCTTCCGCACCCTGACATGCGGTGGTTGGACGTACGTTACCTCGACCGATGATCACAACTGGCATGACATCTTCATGATCTCCTACCTCATCGCCACTGTGCCCTGGACGCTTGGGTGCCTCGCCTTGAGCCCACGCAACCCAACAGCCGTGAAGTATCGAAAGATACTTGCGGGAGCGTTTTTCGGCACACTTGTACCATTGATGTACTTCTTCTTACAGCACAAGGTGCATAAGGTGCCAGGAGGTATAGCTCTACCCGCCCGCTTCTCTCATAACATCCGCTAATGGGCTCAGCTTACACCACCTACGCCTTCTTCGAGTGGTCACTCGTTCTGCTGGATGTTGCGTTTGATGCTGTCACTGTACTAGACTTTGAAGGGTTTGAGATCGTTGTCAAGGATGTAAAGGGTGTCAGTAGAGGGTACGTGCACTGGCTACCCAAGTAAATAGCTGTAAAGCTAGGAGCAATACATGAACGTTGAACATTTCTGATCATTGTGCCCTACAGAAACAAGCAAGTCGTTGCGGATGCTGTGCTCGAGAAGGAGTATGTACTTCTCTTGATTAAGCTCAGGTGTCGGTTGCTGACCTTTATCAGGAAGAACACAGAAGCAGCCCAGGTGTTTGGCGGAGGCTTCGCGTGGCCGGCAGCTCTTGATGCCGTTGCTGACGTCTACAACGGCGTGAGTATCAGGCCCTCCGATCTAATACCGCAGTGTTGACCGCAGTCATACAGTTCGTGTTCTGGTCGATGTTGACATCTCTTGGCCTATCGGTGTGGTGTAGGTTACCCTGATCCTCAGCGATTGCTTCTGCTGACCTTCCTGCTCAGACTTTCCTCTCTGGCATATGGGTCTATCAGGCTACGAGGTCGTCATCATGTCCACCGTGTCGCCTTTCCTACTCGGCATCCGCCCATTGCGTTCTCTCGTTATTCGCAACCTCCGCATCATGCACCTCCTTTCTCTGTCGGGCCTAGTGGCCTGGGCAATAAAGAAGCCAGAGCACCGCCTGTTCGTCGTCACCTTCGGCGTCTTCATGTCCTGCTTGTCCTGGGCTGCTGCCTTCTATGCAGAACGATCCCAACCTCACCGACTTGAGGCGCGCATTTCTGCCTTCGCCCTCGGCCTGCTTGCATCCAGCGTCGCCAAGTTTGCGTTCTACACCAATAATCCCATCTGGCCGGCTATGCATGCCGCGAACGGTGGCTGGAACAAGCTTGGCCTTGCGCTGGCTGTCCTTGCCATGCTCAGGTCCACTAGGCATACTGCCGGCAATGGCGGTGATCTCCCTGCTCCAGGACCAAGCAAAGGTTCACCCACACTGGCGGCACTCGGCCTAGCTGGCTTGTTCTTCGCCATGCACTCTCTTCTATCTGACTCGAGCACCATGATCTCCTGGGTATGGGAAGGCTACCCCGTACGTGGCCCGCTGGCCGTCCCGCACGGCAGTGTCACAATGCTCGCCATGGGCGTTGGTCTCCTCATCGGCCACTTCTATCCCAGCGTCGCCCGCAGCTGGACTTTCTACGGCATCGGGTCCGTCGGCGCCGCAGTCCTGACGGGCTTCAGCAACTGGTCCGGCTACTACGGCGCGCTGGCTCTGGCGACTTACATCATGGCGGCGGCCCCGGTCCTGATCTCTTCCGCAGTGAAGCACTCACCAGCCACTACCTTCGGGCTGGGCTTCTTGGTCTACAACATCATGGTCCTTGCGCACGTCTGGACCGTCGCCTACGCCTTCGTTCCTGGCGGGCCCATCATGCGCGAGCACACCGACTACGTCATGAGTGCCATGATGCTCCTAATCGGATGTGGCGTCTTCTCCGCCATCACCTCCACCCCTCCCTCCGGCAGCAGTAGCAGCGCCCGCACCAAACCCGCCAACCCGGCAGCCCGCAAGCAGCGCTCCTACTACATCTACATCCTGCTCGCCCTTGAGCTCCTGGGCGCCTCAATCGCCTACCTCCGCTTCCCATCCTACAACTACACGCCCTACCACGCGCCCGACAAAGTGATCACCGCCGGCATCTGGACGATCCACTTCGGCATCGACAATGACATGTACAGCAGCGAGCACCGGATGCGGGACCTCCTGCGCGACGTCGAGCTCGACGTCGTGGGGCTCCTCGAGTCCGACCTCCAGCGCATCATCATGGGCAACCGCGACGTGACGCAGTTCCTAGCCGAGGATCTGGGCATGTACGTCGACTACGGCCCGGGGCCGAACAAGCACACCTGGGGCGCGGCGCTGCTCTCAAAATTCCCTATCGTCGAGTCAAAGCACCATTTGCTGCCGAGTCCCGTCGGCGAGCTGGCGCCCGCGATCCACGCCACCATCGACGCGTACGGCGAGCTGGTCGATGTGTTTGTGTTCCATTCCGGGCAGGAGGAGGATCCGGAGGATCGGCGGCTGCAGGCGGAGTATCTTGCCAACCTGATGGGCGGGACGAAGAGGCCGGCGATTCTGCTGAGTTATCTGGTCACGAAGCCGGGAGAGGGCAACTATAACACATTTGTGGGGCAGAAGAGCGGCATGAGGGATATCGATCCCAAGGATTGGCAGCGGTGGTGCGAGTACATTCTGTTTAAGGGACTGAAGAGGGTCGGGTATGCGAGGGTTAGTAGGGATACGATTACGGATACGGAGTTGCAGGTTGGGAAGTTTGTGGTGGGGCGGGGAGAGGGTGGGGAAGAGACGACGGTCAGGGGGGAGGATGTGCCACAAGGCTGGAGGTTTCCGGAGATGTTTAGGGGGAATGGGGTTAGGGGGCATCATTATCATGATTTTGAGCCGAAGTATTGGCCGTAGGTTGGGCGAAGGTGGAGATAGAGTCGGGGCGCAGTCGTGTATGAAATCCAGCACTGAGGGTTTGAATTTGTAGACTGTATCTACTCTCGAGCATTGAAAATAGTTGATCACCTTCTGCGTATGCAGAAATCCACGCTGCTCGCGCTGATTCGTCAAACTGATTACCAGCGCATCAAGGAACGAGATGACATCACTCGTCTGCAGCCACCCGTCTGCAGCCACCCGTCTGCAGCCACCCGTCTGCAGCCACCTGTCCACACAGCAGTCGTTCTACGCAGACCCCGATTTACTACATTGGGAATGCTGCATACGGAGAGATTTCCGCTAAGGCGATCATTCTCACCGAAGCATCAGCACCGCGGCGAATATTGGGTGATGGTTACGGCGATAATAGAGATTTTGCCTTGTTCATTCCTGTTAGGTAGAACTCAAGAAGGCAATGTTGAAACGAACATAACCCCTCGCACTGACCAGCGCACCTGCTTCAACCCTATACTCTCCCGGCTGAAAAGTAACTGAATAACGTGTCGCAGCCCGTGCTCCATCACCAAACTCAGCTCGTTTGTGGATGACTTTTTAGTTAATCACCACCAATATGGCTCTAAACCGAGGCCCAGATATTAGTGTTGCAATGCGCGCTTGTATCATTACCTTGCGCCTTCTCAGCAAGCTCGAATACGTCGAAAATGAAGCTAAATATGGAGCACGGGCTGCGGCACGTGATTTAGTTACCTTTCGGCCGGGAGAATAGTAGCGTCGAAGACGAGCGCGAAGCCGTACAATTAGATAGAATAGTCTTATGGTTATAGCAACATCAACTTGAATGACCGCCTCAGCGGCTCCAGGAAGGCATCCATCAGCACGTCTAGCCATTCCCAGAACCCTAGTACCCTTTTGCTTCCAGTCTCCTCCTTACTTCGCCTCCCCAATCCCCGCCACCGGCATCGTCTCCGGCGACCTTGAGCTCGCATAAGACGAGATGATGGACTCCGACAGCGAGCGCTCAGTGCCTCGCCTCAGCGGCGGCCCCCGCTCTGGCGTCTTAGGCGTGGCCTCGTATCCCGTAACAGCGGAGTCGATGCGGGTGTGGGTTGCTTGATGTTCAGATACTACTGGCTGGGTGGCGAATGATGGAGGGGTAGATGCGTATTTCGGACGCGTCAAGCGGTGCGGCTGTGGTGGCGGGGTGCGAGGTTC
The DNA here is from genome assembly GCF_000281105.1 of Coniosporium apollinis CBS 100218. Taxonomy (NCBI): domain Eukaryota; kingdom Fungi; phylum Ascomycota; class Dothideomycetes; genus Coniosporium; species Coniosporium apollinis. Next base: position 405,932 of record NW_006913281.1, read on the forward strand.
ACTGAAAGAGGAGGATGCTGTCGGTGGGCTGTTCGCTGTTGAAGGGGTTTTAGGGAGCCTTTTGTGCTTGCCTAATGGCGTCTTTGAACGGGTGGGTGCGGCGTCGGTTGGTGCATGCGGAAGGAGCAGATCGCTTGGATCCGCCGCTGCGGATCGCGGTCTGGGAGTGTGCGGTGATGAAGATGCGTGAAAGCTGGAGATTCCCAGACCGGCTAGGGGAGCACTGCCGTTGGTGGTGTTCGAGCGTGACGACGCCGGCGAGGGGAGAGGCGGGTGCTTCGAAACGTTGACTAGGCGAGGAGTTGAGGTGACACTCAGAAGCTTGTCGATCTGCGACGCAGCCTGCTTCAGATCCTTCTTGTAACCTCTGACGTCCATTTTATACAGGATAATGTCCCGAACGTGGTAATCGATCTCTCGCTCGAGCTGCTTGATGCGGAGCAGAGGATCCGTTTCCGGTTCGTAGACCCTAACGTTAAGGTCTTTTGCCATCATCGCATGGACACGAGCTTCGATATCGGCCATCATGCGGACATTTTCGCTCATTCTCTCATGAAGTGCGCTGTCTGGACCATCCTCCTCTTTAGCAGCACGTGCTGCCTTGCGTATCTCGCCTTGCAGGAGAAGGTCCGTAATGTCCAATCTTCTCCGTTGATCCGCAAGCTGGGTGTTGAGCTCAGCGTTCTGAGCTTTCGAAGCCCTCAATTGTGATTTCAGCCTGGCGTTCTGCGCCACTTGGCGCTCAGACGCATCACAGAGCTTGACGAGCTCGGCGCACCGATGCTCTACATCGTCGTTGTAGAGACGACAACGCAGATTTTCCTGCTCCAGTGTGTGGATATATCCCGACTTCTCTTGCAGCTGAGCTCGCACTTCTTCACGCTCCTTGGCAAACTGGGAAGTGACCTCAGCAACACGGCTTTCGTGCTTTTCACCTTGAATTTCAGCCTCCATGAGGCTTGCGTACTGTTCTGCATCGTGCTGTCTGATAGCAAGCTTGTAAATGTCGGACTGATCCGGCTGTCGGCGTAAAAGCTCGTTTTCTTTAGCGAGCTCCCACTCGCGGTGCTGCGACTGCACATACTTTCGCCTCAACTCCTCGATATCGCTGTTAGCCTCTAGCAGGTCGATTCTTCGTGTGTTGGCCTCCTCTAAAAGTGCTTCGTCTTTATTAATTTGCATCTGCGCAACGTCGAGCTTTCCTTTGAGAGAGTTGACCACGGTGCACATTGCACGCTCGCTTTGTCGAGATTTTTTTAATTGGCTAGTGAGAGTTTCGACCTGACTCTGCAGACGGTCCACCTGTCGGAGCCGATCATTCTCCAGGTTCGGCCTCTCCGTCGGAGTAGATCCTTTCGGCGTGAAACTGAGTCTTCTCCTGATGCGTTCCATTTCGGATGCGGAATCCTTCAATAGTTCTGACGGAGTCTCTTGTGCGGAATCGGAGATACCTGTAGTTACTGCTGGTGTCGTAAATGTCTCTCGTGAAGTTTGCAGCGGCGACGAGGAGATATTAAGTGTGACGAGCGTATCCTGAGCTAGTGGTTTATTAACTATGGAACAAATCCTACTGGAACCAAACCTACAATTCTGACTTTCGCCTAGTGATGGCCGTCGCTGGCCCTCTAGAACGTGGACGTAAGTCATCAACGCAGCGACTTCCTTGCTGTGCGCCTCCTTTAAACTGGCGATATGTGCTTCGTGCGAGTTTCTCAGAGCAGCGACATCGGCCGTCGTGGCGGTCGTGGCGGTTGTTGCGCGAGAGTCGCAATTCTCCGTCACGTTTCTCATGTGGATCGGCTCACCATGGTTCAGCCAAAGCTTAGATGGAGCGCGTACCAACTATTCATCTTGATGTCAGCAAAATGAACGATTGTCGCCACTTAAGTGGTACCAGTCGTAGTACGCATCTACAACAGTCGCAACAACAACGTGTAAAGTGACTAACCTCGCTCTTGGGCACGCTGTCGGCGCTCACCGTTCGGGAAGTAGCTGGGCTGCTTCGTAACATCATTGGCGACAATAGAATCGAACTCCCGCTATTGGATTCAGATGGCAACGTCACTGTATCAAAACTGCTACCTTTTCCACCGACAAAGCGCGAGGTGCCGCTACGATGCGTGAGAGCGGGTGATGGATGTGGACTCGTGCTCAACACCGTTGTTGGGGCCAGGTTCCGCTCACTTCTGCTCCGCCTATGCTGCGGGACAGTCGAGCATCTGTCTCGACGCGTAATCGGCGGTCTTTGAAGCGTAGGGCCCAACATGCCATGCTGCCGTTCATTGTCTGCGCCACTGGGTAGCTCGCTCGGCGCACGTATTCTGGGGCTTGGGAATCCTTGGTTCTCCAACAGAATGGAGCCTGGCAACTCTGCAACCATAGGTGTCGAAGGGGCAGTGTGCGACCTCGGCCGACCTGGCAAAGCTTTATGTAAAGGTGATCGTGGGTAGGCTGTTAGGACTGGGGAGCGCAACATGTCGTTGACCACAGCAAGTAGGTTCGACGCGGAGCTGACAGCGGAGCTAATTGCCGCATCGTGAAGGACAGATGCCGGGTATGGGCAGTTGGCATAAGCGTCGTGAGGTGCAGAGACTGCGAGTTTTAGAGGCGAAGGTCGATGGCCGTTCCTAGGGGACTTCTACGTATCATTAACAGATTGTCTCTTGATGTTGCGCCTGCTGCTCTGAATGGATGGAGAATACCTTTACATCCTTTTTATTAATCCAGTATATCTCATTATTCGTGCCGTCGTAAGCGTCAGAGTAAACGGGCATCAAACCGCCCAGAGGAGCAATTTCGCGGCATGCGACGGCAGCATTCCGGCGGTCGCCTTTCGTCCATGTCCAGAACCGTGAAGCCATTGGTATACATAATACACGGGGGTTTCACATTGAAATGATAGCCATGGCGTGGAGCGAGAGGACGCACATTGAGATGCACTCAATGGCCAAGATGAAGAACAGAAAAACAGAGAGTGACACAAAGAACTGATATGTTTTCTTGCTTAGATACTCTACATGGAAGCTCTACCCAGACTCCGGCGCCTAAACGTCTGGAAATAGGCCTGCGGATACATACGCGGCGCAGCTGGGGAGCGGGAGCGGCTTGGGCTGAATCCTCCTGCAGCCAGAATCACTGGATGACGGCAATTGTAGCAGAAGCACTGAAACAGGCGAGGCCATCTGAAACGGAGCAGCAGGAGATATCTTGAGGACCAATTGTGGTGTTGATGTAGCCGCGGAGCAGTGAGGCTCAAGATGAACGCCTCGCTTGGCGTCTCCAAATCGGTGCTCGACCTCTTTTCTTGACCACTTCGAGCGCCAGCTAAGCTCTCGCGCAGCGCGGAATAGAGCAGCCATAATGCAAGCACCGAAACACTGCAGCATGTACCTAGGCCGTGTGGAGAGTTTCAAGAACTGAAACTTCCGAGGATCTCTGCTGCCTCCAAGCCTCAATCAAGTCACATCTCTGCGGCCCTCAAGTCAGCACAGTATGGCCAGCTCAGCGTCTGCGCACCGCCATAGATGGCGGTCTCCGTCTCAAGAAACATCTCATACCTCCCGGACCGCTGACCGGCACCGTCTCCACGACACGGACTCTAGAAGGCGACACTACTCATCAAGCTCCGAAGATGACCAAGAACGCCGGAGGAGGGGCGACGACAGGCGTAAGGACGAGAACATCCGGGCAAGGCCGCGCCGCAAAAGTCGGGACAGGAAGGCGGACGACTATCATGGCCGCAGGCATCGCTCTATAAGCCCTGCGGAGAGGGAACAACCACGGAAGCGAAGAAGGAGCAGGAGCAGGAGTAGAAGCAAGAGCAGAGATTCCGATCGCCGCTGGCGGAGGAAGAGTCGGAGCAGAGACAGGAGCGGAGATTACCACAAGGAAGGCAGAAGAAGACACAGGGACAGCAATCCTCGCTCCACTAGCCCACCGTCACGACGCAGAGCCGCATCCCCAGCGAACGGCCACACACGCAGATCCCAGCGACGCTCACGCAGTCCAACCAGCTCCCGTCGTCCCCGCTCGCACTCTCGCTCGCGCTCACCACCACGGAAGCGTCGTCGGAAGTCCAACAGTCCCTCCCCCCCGCCGGCACCTCGCTCCCGCGCCGCCCTCCCCGACCAAGCAACCGCCTTCCACCACGAGACCCCCGGCGCCCCAGCGCCCCCACCGGAGAAGCAAAAGCCGAACCTCAACCCCACAGGCCTGCTGGCCAAAGAAACCAACACCGTCTCCATCGGCGGGGCCTCCATAGTCCTGAAATACAACGAGCCCTCCGACGCGCGGAAGCCCTCCGCCTCCACCCCCTGGCGGCTCTACGTCTTCAAAGGCCGCGACATCCTCGACACCATACCCCTGCACACGCGGTCGTGCTGGCTGATCGGGCGCGAAGAGCGGGTCGCGGACTTGTGCGTGCGGCATCCGAGCACTAGCGGGCAGCACGCGGCGATTCAGTTTCGGCAGACGGTTAGGGTGGATGAGTGGGGGGAGAGGGATGTCAGGGTTAGGCCGTATGTGATTGATTTGGAGAGTAGTAATGGGACGATGTTGAATGGGGAGAGGGTTGAGGCGACTCGGTTTGTGGAGCTCAGGGATGGGGATGTGCTTAGGTTTGGGGAGAGTGAGAGGGAGTACGTTGTTATGCTGCCGCCGGCTGATAAGAAGGGGTGAGGGAGGTGTGAGGGGTTTGTGAGGGTTTGAGTCAGGCCAAGGTTGGTTGGTGGACGCATACAGCGCCTCTGTATTTATCAGCGCTCGATGCAGAGATATTGCTTGGACGGAACTCGGTCGATGAGTGCTTGCATCGCGCTCTACAGTGCCAGTGACTCCTCAAACGTAGCCTTCAGCCACGCACACATAAAAGGCAACATCAGCAACATTCGCTAACCCTCGATTACTCAAGCCCCCACATTTTCTCTCTCGACAACAAATCCCTTCCAATCCACCTCTCATATCCCCCCTCTCACACGTCCATCCCTACCCTACATCTTCGCCTTAACCTCCTCCTTCGTCGCCGTCGCCTTCCCCGCCATCTCATGCGCAGTACCCTTGGCGCGTCCCGCCAACTCATTCGCCTTGCCCTTCGCCTGCCCCGTCAGCTCCGACGCGTCCGCAGACGTCTCGCCAGTCACTTTGCCCGCCATCTCCTGCGCGGTGCCCTTTGCGCGGCCGGCCATCTCCGACGCCTTGCCGGACGCTGAGCCCACCACGTCGCTGGTCGTGCCCGTGGCGTTGGTGGTGCTGTCGCTGACGCTGGAGGTGGTGGAGCCGACGGTGGATTTCACGGCTTCGGCGGCTTGCTCGCCTTTTTCGATGCCCTGGGAGGGGAGGTTAGTGGGTTGAAGGGGAGGGGGAGAGGTAGAGGGAAGGTAGAGGGAAGGGGCCGGAACGGGTGGATGGAGGGTTTGGATGGATGGGAGCGGGAAGGAAGACGAGTGCAGCTGTTGCTTTGTGTCAAGGGAGGAAGAAGGGAGCCGTACCTTCACAGCAGCGTCCGAGATGGTCCTGTCAACCGCCTTGGCAGCATCCTTCGCGACCTCTATGGGGCCCTTCTGGAAGCGGACGGAGGTGGAGAAGAGACGAACGTTGCGGGCGAGAGCTTGGCGGAACATTGTGATGGAAGGTGGAAGATTGAGGTTTTAGTGTCTGCGGGAAGTGTGCTGTTGGATGGAATTGACTGTTGTTGTGGTTGCCGTGAGGGAGCTCGGGTCAGCTGTTTAAGTGTGAAGCGGAGAAGGAGCTCTCAACCGAGTGACGTAAAACGGAGGCCCGAGCTCCAACGCTCTTGCTTTTCTGGCATCAAGTCCGCGTCCGCAGTTTGGATATTGACGTGGCTATGTACGCAATTCCTGTCGATGGTATGGGCAGATGAGTGCTCACTGCGTAGATGTTGAGTTATCTAGCGAGGGCAGACTAGAGCTGTCATGCGGCAGTCACAGATGAGGTATCCTAAGTCTTAACGCGTGTACGCGACCTCGAAAATAACCCAATTGGTTATCGCCGTGCCATTGTCGATTTGTATGCAGAATTTGTTCAATATCTACGCCTAGATCAAGAGCTTAACAGCAGCGTTCCTGCTACGACAGCCCCTTCATCGGAGAGCCCCCTCCGTCAATGCCATCAGCGACATCTTTTTGCTTCTCCTTTTTCCGCTTCTTCTTCTCTTTCTCCTTTTCCGACCCTTCGGGTCTAGCACCCTCAGCATCCCTAGCCTTTTTCGACTTCTCCTTCCTCACTCTGATTCGTGCAGGGTTATCGGTCGAAGGTATACTGGGTATAGCCTCTTCCCTCGCATGCCTGGTCTGATCCTCGAAATGAGACTCCTCAGTCCGTATGGTTTCCTCGGTCGTTCTCTTTTTCTTCTTAACGGACGTTTGCGAAATCCCTTGATCACCATTGACCGCGTCGTGCTTGCGCTTCTTCGAAGGTGAAAAGACTGCTGGTGCTTCTCTTCCCTTCGGCGCGCGGAAGCCTATCTGGCTCTGTTCCTCCACCGGTGAATCCTCGCTCTCTGACGAGCCAATACTCCCCGGATCGTCGTCGCCAAAGCCAGATGGCCTGAAGCGCATGCGGAGGCCCTTCGGTTGCTGGCGTACTACTTTGATAGCGGGTGTGTCGAACGATGCAGCGGCATCCGAGCCCCTTGTCGGATCTGCCTGCTTCTGTGACAGCTGCGGTAGGTGGACCACTTGCTGAAGGTGGAGTGTTTCTAGATTCCCTGCCGGCACGGGTGTGTAGCCTTTCGCGCCTGGCATCAGAACCCTGGTGGTTCTCTTCTCGCCTTCCGTGTCTGCCTTAAACCCATAGCTCTTGCCTTTGTACTCTAAGACAGCATCTCCGCGAAATACCTTGTCCAGCGCAACCTCTTTTATCGATGTGATCGGTACTGTTGCTGGTGCCGTGATGTGCCATATCTGCTTGCCCTCGAGTTTTTTGGGATTCAGAAGATTCGTGATATCCGACGAAGGTGCCGCGGAAGTCTTGACAGCTGCGAATCCAGCAGGGGGTTCGTACGGCGGAGGTGGGCGGAAATGTGCCGTTTGCACTTGTTTAGCTGGCGGTTTTGCTGGCTCTGCCGGCACGGCTTCGACCTCGCTCTCCAACTCGCTGCCGCTTCCCTCACTTGCACTCCCGCTCCCACTGATCTCTCCCTCCTCCTCTGCACCGCTGCTTGCTTGTGACCGATCGTCTTCATCGCTCTCCCCTTTGCCCACATCCTCATCACTCGGCACTGGTGGACTGTCCAGCTCTGTCCTCTTGACGTTCTCGGGTCTGGGTGTCTTGGTGTTTTTCAGCTTCTCCGGGTCGCTCTCGCTGCCAGCGCTATGCCCGCTACTGCTGCCGCTGTGCGACTCATCGTCGCTCTCTACAACAATCTCTTCGCTTAACGGTGGTGCTTTTCGCTTCGTTTCATTCAGCTTTGGGTCGCGCTTGGGGTTCTCGCCGGGCAGAAGCACGCGCTGGGCTTTGACCTTTGCCATAGTAATGTGTTTTGTTTGCGTCTGGATATAAAACCTAGCAATTCGAGCTCCTCCCGAGGTCGGGAAGCTTTTTTGGACGAGTGGCAGAACATTGGAAAGCCTAGGTGTTTTGTTCACCGCCCATGCTAGCAAATGCCAAGATGATGCAGGGTATCTGAGATGCAATTCTTCCACATCCAACGCCGACTTTGCGAAAACCGACATAAAATTACAGTACAATGGCAGGCGCAAGCGACAAAGCTCGGTTTTACTTGGAGCGATCGGTTCCGGAGCTACACGAGTACGAGCGCAAGGGCATCTTTACTAAGGTCAGCTCAAGCCTGAAGCTTTACTTGCGGAGGCGCGATTCCTAACCGACGCTGCAGGAGGAGATCACCTCAATCGCGAAGAAGAGGTCCGGCTTTGAACACGTCCTCAACGCGCGAGGCTCTCACCCATCAGATTACGCCCGCTATGCCACCTACGAGATGAACCTTGAAGCTCTACGAAAAAAGCGCATACAACGACTTGGAATTAAGGCGGGCGGCCACGCGGGACAACGACGCATATTTTTTATACTCGACCGGGCGGTGCGCAAGTTTCCGGGCGACCTCGGGCTATGGATGCAGTACATCGAGTTTGCGAGGGCGGAGAAGGCGATTAAGAAACTGAACGAGATCCTTACCAGCGTGCTCAGGATGCACCCCACCAAGCCGGAGCTCTGGACCTACGCCGCACGATATGCTTTCGAGTCGCAGGGGGACATGACGAACGCAAGGAGCTATATGCAGAGAGGCTTGCGCTTTTGCAGATCATCAAGAACGCTGTGGTTAGAGTACGCGAAACTCGAGATGTCGTATGTCGCGAAAATAGCCGGACGACAGCACATCTTGGGATTGGATATTGACCGAGCGAAGAAGCAAGTCGCTTCTGGGGATAAGAGCGATGCGGATATGATTGCGCTCCCAGAAGTTACCGCAGAGGACATCAATCCGAGCTTAGGAAAGGACGACGCGGTTGACGAAACCGCACTGCATAATCTTGCTTCAACGCCTGCGCTGACGGGTGCCATTCCTGTGGCTATCTTTGACGCAGCGATGAAGGAGTACAAGGATGATCCTGCCCTCGGCGAGCAGTTCTTCGACGTCTTTGCGGAGTTCGACCGAGTGCCTTGCACTAAGAAGATTCTGCAGCATATTGTCGACCACATGCTGCAGCACTCTCCCAACGCCATTGCCACGCTCGTCTGCAATTTCAGACTACCTATGGTCGGAGTTGACGCTGCCTCTACTGACTTTCCATCAGCTCTGGGGCTGTGTCTTCAGCGGATCAGATCTGCTTTCAAGCAGTCGCCGCAAATCAAGGCGCAGCTGGCGGAAAGGGCCGTCATTTGGTTGCTACCGCTTCTTCGACTCGATGAGCTAGATCCTGCCGTGCATAAGGTTATGTCGAGTTCTCTGCGCCAGTTCATCAAAGCGCTTGTGCCTGGACCTTCGGCCAACACTCCTGCTGAGGGCGACAAGCTTGCTGATGTCGTTGCCAAACTTGAACAGGATAAGCGGCATGAAGACGCGCAGCTGTTGCTGTCCTACGGTTCCAAGCAGCAGAATTCTAGTGGCCGATTACTACAAGTCCAGGCTTCGATATCAGGGTGAGTGACTAGACAAGTCATATGACCGGATAATGTGACAGGAAGATATCCGAACTCCAAGACTTCATAGAGACCGAGCGTTGCGCCCTCACAATCTACCATCCGTGAGACTGCCAAATTCCCTCCGCGAGAAACGCTATGCCCAACCGTGCGAAGATTACCAGGTCTCGATAAATCCTCAGTAGTCCGACCGACTTCCGCCTTTCCGCGCGGTCTTCTTGACACTGTGAGTTTTCTTCATTCTCAACCGATTCGCGTTATCTGCCTTCTGCCTACAACCGGTTAACTGACGACTCCAGGATCATGGAGGAGTAAGAATCTACGCACAAGCCTGCCACGCGCTCTTTCTGGGCTTCGGATGTCTCGCCGCGTATGACACCTTGGGCTACCTCCCGAATCATGTCGTGGAGTCTGAGGAAGCAGCCTTGGACATTGTCACTTTGCTTTCTGCTGTCATCGGCTTGGATGATGATGGAATCGGTTTTGCCCGCAAAGTAGCGGGAGCTTCGTAATCCCGGATGAAGAAGGCTAGGGACGAGAGGGAGCAGGGAGTCAAGCGGTAGCCGTAGAGTAGCCTTAGAGTTGACTCTTGCAAACGTTAGTCGACGCAAAACAATCACACTCACATGCCATACTTGTTCACATTCTGTCCTCCCGGCCCAGAGGATCTACTGAAAGACACGTCACATATGCTCCGTGGAATGGTATCCGGATTGAACCTAGCAAGCCATTGTCGCGCCGCTGCTACCTCTTCGTCACTGCCAGAACCATTCTCTGTCCTTGACGAGAGGAATCTTCTGCTGAAAGATCCCCATACCACGCGCGGCGATCTGCCTAGGCTTGCCGGCCGCGCAACATTTCGCAGCATACCGCTCGTACGTTGCTACGTTTGACTTTCTGGTTTGCTTCACGAAGTCGCGGTCCGGGGGTGAAGGAGAGCTCTTAGTCAGCAGCCTAAGCAAAAATTCTATGCGTCCATACGTCGACATCACCTCCACCTCGCGTCTTCAGCACACCTTTCGCCAACATTGAATTCGCCAGCGCATCTGCTTCCAGTTGTAACTCACCGACCTACTGACTCAGGGAGAGTACACCTGCCCAAACCCATCCTCCGTCTCCGCCCCTCGTCGCGTTGTCGCATAGCTCGCCTGCCCTCTCCATTTATCTCAACCAGCCTGGGAGCCCAGAGAAGCGCAAGCTGACCGTCACCACCCCCTTACCTTGTCGATGATCTGAATTGAGACGTTTGGCATCCTCACCGTCCACTACGTATCCCACGCTTCGCCTTTGCTCACAGCAGGCTCCGCATAGATGACCCACAGTCCTCCAACAGAAGCACCTGAGTTCCGTGGCAGAACTCTCACTCCCGTCTCTCCGAAGCCCGTCCACTTCCCTCAAGCCTCGAACGTACCAATCCTTGAGAAGTCCATGGAACCGAACTTCAGTGAAAGCGCTGCGCAAATGCTAGCTCAGTCCTCCGCATACCAGTCGCAGCAGCAAGACCAGCCATCAAGCGATCCATCCTCATCCGGCTCCATCACGTATGCCGACCCAGGAGTTGCGAATAATGGCTATAGTGGGATGGGGGGTGCGGCATTCCAGGCGAACGGGCAGGACGACTACGCGAGATCGCTAGCTTTCGACGGGGACGGTCAAAATAATCAAGATACTGCTGCAAACCAGTATTACCCGCATACACAGTTCTACACCACTGATGCCTCCAGTGAAGCTGCCTCTGCCTCACAGCAGACATATCGGGCGCCCGACCCCATGTCCTACAATCCTTTTGCCGGCAGCCCTGGTGCAGGCGCATTCGCCCAACAGCCCCCAAACCACAACGGATTTCAAGGATTGTCGCAAGACTATGCGCCAAGCTCCACACTGGGTGATGGCGCTGGTGGTGGGGTCAACATCCAAGCATTGCTGGATAACTTGACATCATCCACTCCTCAAGCTCCGCCTCCAGGAGTATCGGGCAATTCCTCCTCACCACGCCTTCCACATGCCTCCCAAAGCTTCTCATCGAGCCATACTGCCCCTCCATCAAGCGCGACTCTCCCCGGCAATCCCAATCTACCACCACGACCACCCCCGCAAGAAAAGCCGGCCACTCATCCCAATTACGCACCTGGTGATGACATTCGCTCGTACCACCCCCATAGCCAGAAGAATCCTGGCGCCGCCTATCGCTCCCAGTCCGGACTCCCTCCTCTGCTGACTGCTGGTGCCAATGGTCTGCCACCGCCGCCCGCGCCATCATTCCAGCAATCTACGCCCGTTTCCGCCACCAAGCGCACGCAAAGCCCTGCTACACCAAACCAACGTCAGCGAGACCCGTTGCAGCGACGTGATAAAGAAGATCTAGATGACGCTGATACCCCTTGGGGTCCGGAAGTTCAGAAGATCTTCGACGAGTTTCTGCAAGACGAACGAAATTATGTCACGGAAGGCCAGTGGAACAAGTTCCCACCCAATTCACGACTCTTCATCGGTAGGATTACTCGAGGCATTCGATCCAAGGGATATATAACTAAGTCAAATACAGGCAACCTGCCTACGGAGAAGGTCACCAAGCGTGATTTATTCCACGTCTTCCATAAGTATGGTAAACTTGCTCAGATCTCCATCAAACAAGCTTACGGCTTCGTACAATTCCTGGACGGGGGTGCTGCCTATCAAGCGCTCCAAAACGAGCAGGGCGCTACTGTTCGGGGAAGGAAGATGCGTATGTCCACCCAGCCTTCACTCAGCGCGGCAGTCTGCTAATGAGTGCAGATTTGGAGATTTCTAAGCCTCAACGAAACACACGTAACGCAGACGGACAGAAACAGAACAACGCGAACAATCGCGATGGGGCCAGGAAACGCTCCAGGTCTCCGGACTACAGTCGGGGTGGAAACAACCAGCAACAACAGCGCGGGATTGATCGTTACACTAGTGGATCGCATGGCGGATCACAGAGGGACTCCTATCGTAGCCGCGATGACTACCGGCCGAGGCGTTCGCCATCGCCTCGTGGCTTTCATGGCGGCAGAGGACGGGATCGTAGCCCCGACCGGTACGATGGGCGCCGAAGGAGCAGGTCGAGGTCGCCGTACGGCCGCAGCCGGTTTAGGAGTCCTAGTCCGAGGCGGGAGACCGATGATGACTTACCCCTGCCCAGAAGGCGCCCGGAGAATGTACCCGACGTGCAGGTAATCGTGCTAGATGATCTTGATAGGTATGTGAGAAATGCTTCTAATACCGAGCACATGCTAATTTACTGTCTGCCAGGAACTTCATCGCGTATGTTGAGCGATCGTTCGTGGACGCTGGGCTGAAATGCGACGTGCTGCTTCTAAGCTCTCGTCTCCCTGAAGCGGCGGTCGTCCGGAGGCAGATCTTAGAAGGCGTACAGGCTGTGACGAAGCTGAGGAACGTACATCAGACAACCGGCAAGATACCCTTGCAGGTGTTTGATAGGAGAGACGGCGTCGACAACGTCCGATTCGAAGGTATGTGACTGTCTTACACATATGACCTGCAAAGAGCGCCAGCTCTAACAGTTTTCTTAAGAATACGAAAATCTAGAGCCATCGATCTGCGCCCAACTGGTCCTCCGCGCCAAACAAACTCACGGTGCCCCTCAACCACAGCAGCCAGCTTACGGCATGCCGCCCGCAGCATATGGCATGCCACCCGTCCAGTACGGCCTTCCTCCCCCGCAACCCCCTCCACAGCAATACCCTCCACCCCAACATCTCGCGGCTGCTATGGGCAATCCGAGCCTCAGCAACACCATCGCCAACCTTGATCCATCAAGCCTACAACAACTTCTCGGAGCGATGCAGCATCAACCCGCACAGACGGCCCAGCAGCAACATACCCAGCAACAAGCCCCGCCTCCAGCCCTGACCGCAGACCTTGCGCGCATCCTCGGCGGCACTGCGCCAGCTCCACAACATCAGACTCCGGCCTACAACCAACCACCACCGCAGATGCAGGGGAATCCGTATGGTGCGTTGGCGGGCAACCCGGCGCTGGCGTCGCTACTGGGAGGGGTGGGCACGCCGCAGCAACAGGTGCCGCAACAGCAGCCTCCGCCGCAGCCGCCGCAGGGGCAGCAGCAGGGGCAGCCGGATATGCAGGAGATCATGGCGCAGTTGGCGAAGTATAGGCGTTGAGTGCTTCGCGAGTGATGAGGTTGATGGTGGTTCGCTTACTGGAATGCAGATTGAAGAGGGTATGCAGCCGCCCTATGCGGGGCGGATATTTGAGGGGTTTATACTCTCTCTCTCCTCTCATGCCGATAGCTCAACGCAGAGTCTCGGAGAAATGTCAAGCCGGACGAAGGTCATCGTGGGCGCATTTTGGAAGTGAAGGTGTGGATGAGGTGTCTCCGATTCTGCGGGAGTGGATTCTACTGCAAGAAGAGCTCCAGCACATGGGCTCGTCTAGAAGCTTTGAGCTCAGCTCGTGGACTGCGTCGCATCTGTGAATCTTTGGGGCGTTTTGGAAGTGCGGGTGGGACACTTATCTCTACTCCACGGGATGGCCGGTTGGGCTCGGTAATTAGCAGTACCGTTTGATTTCGCGTGGTTTCTGTTCGGACCTGTTCGCTGTGCCGGCGTGCCCTGGCCTCTCGTGCTTATTCTTAGCGAGGTGTAGGCGCTGTGGTTTACTTTACTCTCGTACATCGCGTTTGCCAAGCGGTTCGTCCCCTGATATGTAGAGGATTTAACAAATAAATGTTGAAGCGCAGCGAAATCCAAGTGTAACAGCTGCTTCACATCTATGCGCTACGTAGAACAACACCAATGCTGGTGGACGTATCGATGATGGTAGACGAAACTAACGCGGCAGAGAAATAGCTTCCCAATGAGGACATGCTCGTTTTCCGTAGAACGCCGCAGCCGAAAAAATCCACTGTTATCGAAGAAGCCCGTCAAACAAAGGTTCTGTCGGAAGAAGGCTTTGGAGCTGGCAGTGTATCATCACGATGAGGGAAGTTCGAAGCAGTCATCAAGCCTTGAGAAACGGCCGCCAACTGTCTGGAGGGCCTCGCTGCCCTGACGGTGCGGACCGTTTTTGGGCTGGCCGCGGCAGATGTTCCGAACCGCCCGTCCGCCTCGTCTGTCGGCCTCGTCCGTCTGTCGGTCGGTTTGCGACGTTCTACGGAGGAGCCGATATTACCCGTTTGGGACGCATCCCGCTGAGCCTCCAGGGGGCGCAAATAACTCTCCCCGCCGAAACGGGTTAGAGTCACGTGCTGTCTTAACAAAAAGACAGTGCAGTCAATGTTAAAGACTTCTAGGCTAAATTATATATATATACCCTTATACCGACTCACTACATCGATGTAAAGCTTTCCCATAACCGCTTCTTAATAGTTATAGCCTCTCGAACAAGATTAATGCGACTATAAAGAGACAGCACGTGTTTCTACTACTTTTCGGTGGGGAGAGTAAGCTTTAGTCTTCCTCGTATCGACAACATTGCACGGCACCATCACAGCCACAAATCCGGGTCCTCGTCTCGGAGGCCCAGGCGATGAAACCGCACGTGCTGAATTTTGAGGTGTTGCCTGTCGCGGTGAGGCTGAGCAAGGCTGAGCAAGGCTGAGTCGGTTGCACTTCTCTGAGCGACGCTCTTGTGTCCTCGACAACTTGCCACCCATCCCAATCTTCTCTTCTCCTCGGTCTGCACCATACTGCTTCAATCTGTTCCACGGCGGTTGCGGCACAATGATAACCATATTCGGCAACGGTACGAACACAGTGCCTTGGACACCCGAGCCTACGAGACGCGGGACATTCTCGATTCTATCTAGTTGTATTTTGACGACATTCTTGTGCATCTGGACTGCTGTTCATCTTAATATCCCTGAGCATGGCGATCCCGAACTTCCATGGTATAGGCGACGCCAGTTACGACGTAAGTGCGGATGGCTCCTTCTGGGCCTACTAGCACCCGAAATGGTGGCGTATACCGCTTGGTTTCAGTACAGGGCGGCACAGCAAATCCTACAAACTGTGCAATCAAAGTTCGGGCAGAGGCCTGCTTCATCATGGTTTAACACTTTCTCCCGAGAGTGTGGTACCAAAAGCGAGCAGGCTCCACAAGAGGTAGGAGTGATTCTATTTAATAGTGCTGGCATACCCATCGTCATCAATTTTCCTCGTACTCAAGTTTTTCTTCTCGATCATTACTTAACACCCACCGCTTCCTGTTTCCTGTGACCTGTCGCCAGGTCTCCCTGCGTTGAGATACACACCTCTTGAGATGATGATTCATGAGCAATGGAAGAGGCGATCCAACAGTCTCTGCTAGCATTCTCAAGCGTCTACCCATTATAATTCTTATCATATATATAGCGGAACCTATGTGGCAGCGTTTCAGGATCTTAGTCCTCGTATTCCAGCTCACAAAGCCAACTTGCTACCTTCTCTGGGCTCCATTTGCCAATCCCAACGGATAGCGGCTTGCTGACAGTATGCTTGTAGCCTACAAGCCCAGTAGGAGCCGATCATCCTTCAATGCTCAGACATCCCTGGACGATGACGCATGCATTTTATGCTGTCATGGGAGGCTTTGCTATAGACACCCCAAGGGACCAGCCATTCCTCCCTGATGGCCGCACGCGGCGAGTGTTGACTGGTCATGGGTTCAAGGACTTAATAAAGCTCCGGCCTCAGCTTTGTCCAGATATATCCGAAAGCTGTATCGTGGATAAAAGCAAAGCTAGTGTCTTAGCGAAAACTATCGTTTGTATTCAGGCATCTTGGTTCTGTCTCAATTGTGTGATCCGGATGACAGAATCTCTTCCAATTAGCCTGCTCGAGGTAGGCGTAATATTAAGCCCAGGTTATCAGTGTTGTCAATAAGTAGCTACAGTACTTATTTGTTCCGCATTGGGAAATAACGATCCAGTAACGCCGGTTTTCGGTGTATTTGCCAAGCCGGTGACAAAGCCAGCCTACGGGGCACTCCTCACCAGCCTGGATCTATGAAGCTCGGTTGGTGCGGAGGGGTCAGAGAGGGTAGTAGTGAGGTCATCATCCTCGTCTTCAATAAGAACCCCCTTAACCAATCATAGCAGCAATTATCTAAGACTCCCGCAACCAAACATCTAGAACACCTGCCAAGACCTTAGATACCACGGTTCGGCGGCTCCGGATATCCTCCAGACGGTTAGCAGCAATACCGCCGTTATTGAAGATCCAGTACCGGGCCCTTTCAATTCAAATAATGACTTAACGCCGACCGATTTGTTGACAACACTGCAGGTTATTACCTCTGGCTGACAGTTGTAGTTGAACACCTTAGGGCACTCCGTATGCGCACTGCTAATCTACTTATTCTGGTGGTCTAAGCCACTCGATGTAGAAGAACCAACGATAGTTGAAGGGGAGGATGCATTGCATCTGTTAGCATTTATGGAAATGACGACTGAAACATCTAGATACAATGATTTGGAGGCGACGCTCATAGAAGTCAGACAGAAATCTTCTGCACCAAACGGAACTCACACGTGCAAGAAATGCCCAGCTGATGCCGAACAATCAGAACGGAGTCGTTCCCCGGGTTTGGACCTTGGGTCTAATTCTCGATCTTCCCCCATAGGACAACAAGAGATTACCTCTGCCAGGAGAGTAGGCCACACATCCAGTGAAGGCACCCTTGACACGGTTATCGCAACTGTGGTGCAGTCATTCCAGGATAGCGTTGGCTCATCGCCCACTTCAAGTGCATCTATAAAGCTTGAAAATGGAGAAGAGTTGCTCTCAACCGGCCTTATCTACAATCCTGTTATTCCATACACATCGTCCATAACCTTATCTCCAATCGATGTCAGGAGATGGACTCTGGCGGCAGAGCTCCTTCGAGAAACCGCGGACGAAACCGCGTTAGAGCACAACGGGTCTATTGCAGACAGGATTCGTAACATGCCGCCACTTGACCTCAATCCGTATACTGGCTCAATGTTCTGGAATGGAATCAACTTCTCGGAGCTCGCTGTTCTGAATGCAGCTGGAATTCTCTATGGCGGCCTTCATGCACTTGCGTGGACCGCGCCCTTCAGCAGCACCGCACAAAGGTTGCTCTGGCGAATCTCCTCTGCATTCGTTATGTGCTTCGGAATTCTCATCACAGTTACTGTTCTTGGCATCTACTACAAAGCCGGGACTCCGTATCGCATGTATCTCCGCTATAGGAAAGTGCGTCCCTACCTTGTTATCATGCTTTCTTTCCCCTCTATCGGTTATGCTGTTGCAAGGGCCTATCTAGTCATCGAGTGCTTCATCTTGCTTTTTGATTCCCCTATTGGCGTTTATGACGTACCTGCATGGTCGCGTTATCTTCCTCATATCTCCTAAACAAAGAAGGCTTCTTGTAGACCACTCCGAGCTAAATGCATACACTGTAGTGCATCAACACAAAGGAGTCGTTTCTATTGCTAAGAATCGCTCCAAGCACCGCTGCGATACTGCTACATGTGTTTCACTACAAGTGTTATGAAAACCACCATGATGCCAAGCCTCTACGAGCTTACAGATTGAGAAAGAACAGTGGGCTTTCTTTCATCACTCTCGGATATCACATCGAAAAGATCGTTAAAGTGCCGTAGTTCCTTCCGAGTTCCCTCACGGCTACGGCAAATCTTCAGCACTCCCCAGAGCTCTCAACCGGAGCTCTCGACACATACCACACCCGCAAAAACCACAGAACCCCAAGGAATCAACAGCGGCCGAGCCCGAATAAGACAATAGAACTATTAAGCCACCGGCTCCGCTACTGCGTGTACCGCACCGCCACAATCCACCTAGCAGGATGTTGGAGGTGCAACTTGTGCTGGCACTCGGGATACTTCACAACAGCCAGAGCAGCCCGGCCGCAACTAAAGCCTCTTCATACCCGTAACATGCCATCTGGCTGCCATTTACAAAGCTGCAAAGAAGTCCTGCTGCCTCCGGTCCTGTGTGGCAGATGCAAGTACGATAGCATGATTCGAATCTCGCGATGGGTCACCTTCTGCACTGCGAACAAACTCTATCTAACAACTCCCCTTTGCCCATATTCCAGGGCTGAGTGCTGTCCTGAAGAGCGTGAAGAACGACAGCACAGAACTGAGACCTCTAGTATGCAAGAGCCCCAGAATAACACCACCACCATACCATCCCTCTTACCCCTTTACGCGATATGCAGTATCCAGTCCATGCCTATCGCCGTTCAGTCGAAGATTGGGAGCTCCGGCTCGAGAGCTTGATCCTCTTCGACAGCTCCAGTATCATCAGGAAGAGCCTCTTGCGTTTGCTCCGCTGACTTCACTGAGCGCCTCCGCAGCTCCTCAAGCTTCTGGAACCCAGCAAAACACCACACTCCTAGCTGCGGACTCGCGTGGAGATAACTCTTCCCCGATTCGCCAACCTCTACGCAGCCGGGTGACGTCAGCCTACTGACACCCGTCTTTGACATCTGACTGAGTCGTTTGGTTGGATCTGAAGTGCGCAAGGCGTTGTAGACAGGAGCGATTTTTGAGGAGTGTGAGGAGATGGCAAGGGCTGGATCAGCGTCTTTGGTTGGAATGACAGTGTTGTTAATATGGAGAAGGATGGTGGTGCTGTTGATATCGGAGTAGCTAGGGGAAAGACAATGTTCTAGCAAGTCCCAAAAGCGTATGAATAGCTTTTTGCAGCCTGTTGGAGCTGTGCTAGCTAATGCAACGCCTGGTGAGTGCTTTCTTAATCTCGGCTAACGTGCTAACGACGAGACGGTAGTTGGAATACATGATTCATTTCCGGCGCTCACCACTGATATCTGCCACTCTTTGAATAGCCGCCATGTCCAGACCAATACGTTGCGTACGGTGAAGCACCATTCAGCACATCCACGAAGTTCCTCGCAATGATACGGTCGGCTTGCTCACTGTAAGCATATTAGCGCAAGCTTCCAAAGCTCAGATCATTCAAGGCATACCTCTTGTGTAGCTCGTCATACCACAAAAAGCTATCTGAGCTGGTCCCTTTGTACTCAAGTACACAGCCTGTCCGATCAATCTGACAATGGTTCTCCCAGCCCGACACGTTCGCCGGCTGAGTTCCGTTGAGATACTCGGTTGGGTTATGATAGATGTCAGACAGCAGTTGCCAAACGTCAAAGTTTGCGAAATTGGCACCGGGATATCGTCTCGCAATCACGGCCTCGAATGGTGCCTGGTACCGGAAGATCGTGTTGGTGGATGTTGTGTATTCGTGCATAATTTCAGCGATCTGTGTGTGATTCTCCGGTTTGTTGGGCCAGTATGGGCCGGGTCCTGTGCCGTTCAGGGTGTCATTCGCATACAGTGGCGCGAGCTGCAGGGGTGCATTGTTGAACAGGACAAAGTTGCGCGCGCCAGAGTCGTAGAGTTGGTCTAGGACGGTGTAAACGCACGACGTGTAGTCGGAGAGGACTTTGCCGGGGACTTGAGAATTAGTCAAGAAGGCCCAGACGCCAAGGTCATTGGTTCCGATCCATAGAGAGTAGACAGAATCAGAGGCGGTCAAGACTGGGTTAAAGTATGGTTCAGTCGTGTTGATGCGGACCGAGGCTTTGTCTGCTAGAAAGGCTGGGACCTCGTACTCAAGGACGGAGGGAAAATTGGCGTTGATGGCAGGGAAGTACCTATAGGTGAGATGTTAAACGGAGCGACCATGTTTTTGAGGCGAAGCTTAGGAGATAGCTTCAGGACTTCAGCATACGGTTGAGCGGACCTCGGTGTGATCTCGTTAGAGCATACAGCGCCCGATACTGCATAGTTGTACAGTGTCATCTGTGGCACCCATTCACCGTTCACGCTATCGCCTGTATACTGGACCACATATCGAGGCCACGTTCGACCGCCACCTGCAGTACTGAAGCTCTCCGGGAGAAGGGTGCCCGGAGGAGGAGCGGAGCCATTGTTGGTCGCAAAGTAGTTTAGCCGATTCTCATCCGTATAACTGTCGCCGAAAGTAACGAAAGATTTGAAGTTTTCCACATTCCAGACTGATTTCGTACGTTTGGGAAGCCGAGCACTTTGAGCTAACGCTACGAGAAATGCACAGCATAGAAGAAGAGACCGCATCTTTGCGGAGTTAAAGTGACAAAGAGGAGTAGATAGCGAATAGAAGATGGAGAGCCGTACAATACCATCATATAAAAGCCAAACGCTCCATTGCAATAGACGCCGAGGCTCTCTCGCCGGCCAAAAGGCTCGAGTACTGTGACGTCTATTCAGCGGGGAACCTACAGCTGCCGTTCTATCCGGGAGCAATTGCAGGGTGTCTACGCGATCGAGAGTTGAAGCTCTCCTGCAGGGAAAGTTAGAGCAGAAGGTAAAACGGCAAAGCGGCCTCCGACACCGGCGAGGAGTCCACATGACTGGTTTACTAAGCACGGAATTCTGAAAGTTCTGCTGTTTACTCAAGATTCGTCGCTGTCGGGTGAACTCCACACTGCGTACTGAGGCATTCACACGTGAGGTACTCCGTATGGGGCGGATACTGCAGACGGGATATTGTACATATTCTCAGCCGCACGCCAAAATCAGCCACTTCGGTACGAGACCGCACTTCCCGCTGTCGCGCTCAGGGGCAGAGAAGCTTATATGGCGCCAAGAAACCGCTTCAAGCAATCGTGGCTGGCTGAAGGCGGTCGGTAAAGCTGTATCGGGTCACTGAATGTCGGAGATCCCGCGTCAATTCCAGTAGAGCCGGCGCCTCCGCTCCGCTTTTCGTGAGGTATTTCCAGTTAGGTACATCGAAGCTTCTCCTTTCATGTTCTGGAACGCCTGCCAATCCCGAATTAGTTCGAACTCAGCAGGAAGCACATAGCTTGAATGCAGCCGCAAGATCTTGAGCGCAGGGGTCTACAATGTCTAGATGCGGGTTTCTGCAGACTTTCTGTAGACGAGCCTGTCCTCAGCTGCACTGTCTCAATAGCTTCATGCGTTGAACATACTATAATTGCTCGTGGCGTAGAATGGAGAGAGCTGACACTGTTCTCGACCGTGAGCCATGGCTGAAGAAACTGATCGTTCTAGCCGTTAATCCAAAGTCTAGAGTTTGTTCGATTCTCTGTGTATCTTTTCAAGATGGTATATAAAGCCTCAGTGTTCCGTCCGGGTCTTGACCATTCCCGTTCTTCTCTACATCAGATCGACGTCCACCGCAGTGACCTAGGAAATATCACCAACATGAGAGTGGCCATCTCTTCTATCCTCCTCTCTTCTCTTGTCCCTCGGGCCCTCGGCCAGGTTTCTTTATCATTAGTATGCATCACGAAAGAGGGCAAGAACTCGTTGGCCAGCGTTGGCACTACGACCACTACACTATCTCTCTTCTCCACCGCCAAAGAACAGTTCACAACCACGCCATCCAGTACTGTCATTCCCCCACCAGACTCGACGACCATGACAGATACTGCCTGGACAACTGAGACAACCACACTGCCAACGGTGACGGATCACTATACTTCGTCGTCGACGATCTATGACACTTCAACAGAGACCGCCACTATTACAACAACTACTATAACACAAGTAAGCCGACTTCTCCGTCGTCACGCTCAAAGCTCTGTTCTAATCGATTTTGGTAGATTGATAGCTACACCACGACTACGCCTACGACCACCATCCCAACCTCACCCGGCTTTATCCCAGTCGCTTCTGGTTTTGGTTTCCCAGGCTTCAAGAAGCGCATGGCTGATGCTGCTATGCGCTTTGAGGCACGAGCCAAGCCACCAACAACCGACCTACCGATACTCCAAGCGGAACCTGGCAACAAGAACAAATTCCCGGAAACGGTCTCATGCACGGAGATTGCTTTAGGCATCACCACGGAAACGAAAACGCATACCGCGAAGAACACTGCTACTGTTACAGCCGAGCCCTCTACCATCACAGCGTGGACTACGACGACCTTGACAACCACCAGCACGGTCGTTCCGCCCAACGTCCAGGTCACAACCGTTTTCGTCCACTCGACGCTCTTGACTGAGACAGCTACACAAACGAACACAGAGACTAGCACAACCAGCAGTACGATCACAGTAATCGCCCCAGCCTCAACCTACTACGCTGCCTGCGGACCCGAGAATGTTGTCAGAAATGCCAACGGAGGCACTTTCAATGGATTGCAAATCTCTGGCAGTATCCAACCCAGCTACTGGTCCAAGACCCCGACTGCATACGACTGCTGCGTCGCATGCATGAACACGCCAAACTGCGCCCTCGCCAATTGGGCGAGCGGAACATGCATGGTTCACCCTATCGGCGGGACTGCAGGGACGAGTGGAGGAGTCTGCGACGTGAAGCACTATTTTGGCAACTTCTTCCAGAGTGCTGGTCTCGGTGACCCATGGACTATTAGCAATGGAAACTGTGGGCAGTTTTCGTACGGGTTCGGAGCCTGCTATCGACTCAACCCCAGCAGAGACTGTTAAGCTGTGAGAGGGGTGAGCTGTGGCATGGACAACCTGGCTAGTGCCTAGATACGAAGCATGAATTCTACCTAGCTAGTATCGCGATGAGAAGTTGTTCCAGTCACTTACCTGCGCCCCCAACTGCACAATAATGCTGTGACTTTTCTGTACCTCGAGCGACAGCAAGATCCGCTTGAGGGGTTGCAATGAGCTTCGCTTGACATGACTTAGTTCTACAAATATGTTGTTGAGGAAAGTCTGCACGGTCCCACAATTAAGGATATCATTGCGTTGTGGCGTTGCTTACTGTAAGAACAGAGTTGAAGTGCATAAAATCTGCTGCTTCCTTGCTACATTTCAGCTGAATCAGACAGATGTGTTCAATCCTCCGCTTGCTCATCGCTATCGCTAACGAAACTATATGGAACTGCGCTGCAAAGTTTCCGATTCAATTCGCGATCTAAGAGCGGCCAGCCGCACGTCGTCGTTCTACGAAGGCCATTTTAGGAATTGTGACGCGCCGGGCGGATCTCCGGCGGCTCAACACCCCTGTACGCAGAACGTGCGGCAATGATGATCGCGTCCGTCATCGAAATCACAAAAAGCGTGTCTCACGCTGCATTTCATCTAATCAACATGCCATGACATTCCAACGATCCAGCAGTGTGCTCGCTGCGCTCTGTCACAACCCGCCAGTGTATTCCTCATCCTCTCTTCGCCCAAAATGCCAAATCCGCCTCACCTTTACAAAACCCGCAGCCCACCGCGCCGCCCTCCCGCTCCTCTTCCACCACCGCCTCGCGTCGACCTCCTCTGCCGCCGCTCCCCAAAAGCGTAGTCCTCCTCCCACTACTCCCATAACCGCCACCACAACCCGCTCTCCACCCGCCTCCCCTTATAAACCCACCACCCCCGATCCAAACCAGCCCCTCCCCGACCGCATCAACCCCCCCGCCTCCACCCTCCCCGCGCCCCTGACGACCCCCTCGCGCGCCCAGGATCAGTCCTTGATCAACTACCTCTACAAAACCGGCAGGGCCTACACCTCATTCTACTGGACCGGCATCAAGAACATCCGACACAACCGCACCCTCGCTAAAGCCGTCGAAGCGCGCATCTCGAGCGCCGCGCGCAGCGATGCAGCCACAGCCGCCGAGCGCGGAGACGTCAAGACCGCGGCCGCGGGGCCGGGGGTCGCGACGCGGAACCGCATCGCGGCCATCGAGGCGCTGAGCGGGACCGCGACGGCGGGGCTGACGAGAGCGGAGTGGCAGCTCCTGCTGCGCAGTCGGTATGATATGCGCCGCGTGCCGATCTTCGCGCTGCTGTTCGTTATACTGGGAGAATGGCTGCCGCTTGTGGTGATCTACTTCACGGCACTGGTGCCTAGGACGTGCAGGATTCCGCTGCAGGTTGACCGGGAGATTAGGAAGCTGGAGACGAGGAGGCGGCAGAGCTTGAGGGAGATGAGTGCGCTGAGGGCGATTACGGGGAAGAGTGGGGAAGGTGTGCGAGAAGAGAGCGGGAAGCAGCAGATGGACGGGACTGGGCAGCTGGCTACAGAAGTCGTCATAAAAGAGGAGAACCAGGTCGATCGTAAGACGGAGCTGGTGCATTTGAGCAGGTGTTTCGGGCTGCATTCTAAGATGTGGGATCGGCTGCTGGGTGGGCCGCCGACGGCATTGGTGGCGCGAAAGGTCAGGAATAGGTTTGATTATCTGGCCGAGGATGATCGCCTGGTTCTGAGGGACGGTAGTGTGAAAGATCTTACTAAGGAGGAAACCAAAGAAGCTTGCGTGGAGCGCGGGATTGATGTGCTAGGCAGGAAGGAGGAGGAGATGAGGAGGGATCTGGAGCTGTGGATGGGAAGGAGGAAGAGGGGCATGTTGCCTGGGATCGGTGAGGCTGGGAGGTAATTCGAGCCGGCTCGATGTCAGTATTCGCTTCTTCGCTCAGAGTGTGTCATAGCATGGCCAGGCGAACAAAATGGACAGTGTGCATGTATATCAACAATGTAATCCAGGTGAGAGCTTGCCTATAGAAAGGTACCCAACTCCTTGTAGACTAGAAGACATGGGATGGCCGGGGCTTTACTTGTATAACAGAACAGAAAAAATGACTAGAACATTGTATTTTTAGGGTTATCCATCCCCTTGTTAGAGTACCACCGTTTTGTCAATCTTGGCGGAAGTGCGCCGGTGTTGCATCTAAGCCGCGCGGATAGGTACAAGCGCCTCGAGGAAGCAACGCGTCATGACGAGGTGAGTGAAAAATTTCCTGGCCCGTTACCGTGTTGGTTTCCTCTTTTGGCTTGCTCAGCAGGTGGGTGACAGGTATTCAATTGTCGCGAGGCCGGGACAAGGGGTATGAGGTGAGTCCTGAATCCTCGCCGATGCACTGAGCGGCGTCAGATCCGAAACTGGGGTCTACCCTAAGCCGCCTCACGGCTATGGGGTTTCATCGCGAGGGACAAATCATCCAGATTTCCAAGGTCCATGTTGCCAGCGGATCTCTAGGTCATCTTATCTCAAGCTCGCTCTCTTTGCTAGCTCGCCTAGGATCGACCTTCCGTACCTTCTCACCAATGTTGACCCATGGCATCTCTTAACGGACTTTCGAATGGAGCTCCATGCTTGGACAGTCTCTCCCGTATACCTTCGGAATGACTAGTGACTAGGTAAGATAATACCGTATCATCAAGAACAGACAATCAACACAGGCACACGTGACGGGAGTTGAAAGCTCGCGCGTAGACAGCATTGATCGCAACCCGCCCTTCGAATAATCCACTTGCCCACTGCAGCACCTGTGTACTCCAAGAGAAAGGCGAGGCAGGTCACTTCTTGACCCCAGACAAATATGAGCCGCCGTCCCTGTATAGTAATCTACTCATTGTATCTTGGTATCTAGATTGTCAAATATATACGCTCTATCGGTCAGATCTTTGAGCCGTTCGCTCTTGGTTTCTTTTAGTTTGTCCATTTTTCGATCGGAGATGTCTTACCGAGCTACATATCTTTCCCTTGAGTTCGATCCTGCCGGGAACGACATGGGTGCGGAGTAGGCTTTCAGAGTCGAACGAGATCTCGCGTAGGATGTCGAGATAGAAACAAATGCCATACACACATGTCGCACTGATCCGACTATATTGGAGGCCGAGTTCGCACCCCATAAACAGCATGATAACACAGTTGAGCCTGTCAAGTGGCGCCTCCTTGCCGACTGTAGACCCGTTTTCTTGAACGCCCAGCGTCTGGATGACAGTTCGTAGGTTATCAACACCCAAATCCATCGCCAGGTCACGACCGAGAAACCTAAAAGACCTGAAAAGATCATGAGGTACGGGAAACATCGACTGTGCAGCAGACACACCAGCCAACAGGAACCCAAGTGGAATGATGGTCTCTAATAACCGCTCGGAGCAACAGTGACACTTGTACTCGCTGTTAGCCCCAATCCCATCCAGTGGTGCAAGGTGCCTGTTATCCTCAGGCCCGCAGGAGCACTGCTCGGGTAGCGCAGTGTAGACCAGCTTGTAATCCAAAAGCGCTTTGGGCACGGTCATATGCATGCCACTGTCAATGTGAGGCTTTACAATACCCAATTCAGGAAGCCATCGGAATATGCTGTCAAAGAGGCTGGATCCTTGCTCTGCTCCGGAACAGGCAATATATGAAAACCACCTCGAAAGGTGGACCCTCAAGTCATTGAGACTCGGGTCGTGTTCTGCGATGGCTCTGGCAATCCTTACAGTACAATCTAGTGCAATACCAACTTGCCGAAGGTTACTGACAAGCAGTTTTCCCACGGCACACGTCCAGGTGCTCCAGTATCACACTTCAAGGCGTCGGCGCTCAAACTGAAAATCTCTTTAATTCCCTTCAGGAAGAGAGTCTCTTCGAGCCTAACCAAGGATCCATCTGCGTGAGCGGCCTGGGTCTCGCTACGTATCTGGATTTGGGCATCAGATGTGTTGAAACAGTTGCTGTAAAGGAGCTGGTCTTCTTGGCCATAGATGGAACCTTCAGGCCCAAAAACCACTCTGAAACAGCAGCAAGCCAGCCTCCAGCGGTACACAGTTTGCGCTGAGTGATGTTAATCTGTGCCAGCTGCCCATAGGAGACCTTTCCAATGCCGATCAAGGCACTGGCAAAGTCTGCCGGACGAGGAGGCATGCCGCCAACTCGGTCATCCGTCCGTAGAAGGCTTTCGAACCCTTCGACAAGGAGAGAAAACTTCGAGGTAGCGAAGACGCCAGAACACGCTTGGACAAGCATGTGCCATTGGCCTATTAAGGGTGTGAGCTGTTCTGGGGCCTTCTGTGCCAGCGTGAGCTCGTGGAGCATATCTGCAGCAAACTCATCGGAGAAGCACTCCGACAAAGCGACGCACAAAGTCAAACAGCTACGGCCTTGGTCGGTAGTGCCTAGCTTACGAACAATGTTCTTGATCCCGAACCCGAACCAAAAAGCTCTCTGCACACCAGCGTAACATTTGAGTTCCTTCAACGCTCTTTCAATACTCTTGTTGCCTGCGATGGGGATGTGCGAGTTCTGTGCGAGAGCTTGTCCAACTATGAGGGTGTAGGGGTCGACGCCGGCAGCTGAAAGCCTCGAAAGTATGCCGACAGAAAAGGAGACCAAGTGTTGAATCTCAAGTACTGGATACTGCGAAAGCAATGGTGCGTTCGGACTTTTGCTTTTCAACACCGAGGTGCTGGCCAGGTCAACCCAGTCGACGGTACCTTGCTGAGCAAAGCCGCTCTGTGCAAGTGCTAGACTAGACTAGAAGAATCTCTGGTAGTCATGGTTCGACAAGATAGAAATGGAGGGTTGTGATTGCATCATTGCTGGCAGTGAAATGGAGCGTTGAAAGAAGTCGGGAAGCAGGGCGAGACTGAATTCTATGCTCATCGTGAGGCTGCGCCACAAATATCGAAATGCGGCCGAAAGAGGGAAAAGAGGTGATTAGATGCGCGCCTGCATTTTGCTACTGCGTCCTGTGCGTTGGACTGCATTAGATGAGACGAGGATGAAAGCGTAACTGGAAACTGTATGAATGGCATTGAAACACTCATCGCACTGCATCGCGATGATCTAGCCTCTTGGAACTGGAACAATGCGGTGCTGTAACTGATACGTTTCCATGCAGGCGTCGAAGTCGCCGTAAATACGTGCTCGTGATACCTTCCTGGAGATCGACCTCCTAGAGCGATGTTGGCCTTGTGTGCTGAAGCCAAACTTCACGGAAACTTGCACGTTATAGGCCTGATACTTGCAGGTTTTTCGGGACCTACGGCCGCTTGAGTAATGATGTGTTGAAACACTACCTTATGAGGTGGCTGAAAACCTGTGCCTCGCCTGGAGGGCAAACGGCAAGCGTGGTGTAGACGTCTGCGGAATCTGGTATGATTCGATACCCACTTATGGGCAACGCTCACGTTTTCCGGCAGACCTGTGAGGGAAGCAGGAGCATGGCCACTACCCGTCATCCTTCGGTGATACTTGTCCAAGAGCCCGACTTCCAAGACCGTGAAGACACCCGTCCTGACGTAGCCATATTCGGAATCTTCTTTTGGAAATGCCCCAAGGAACTGCATTCGGACAGTCCGAGTCAAGATTGCAGTTGGGCTTTACTGTACTTCTGTAGCAGGCATCAGCTTTGTAAAACAGTAAGATTACGTGCAGATCTCGCAACGGTCCAGGAAATTCTCATAGCGAGAGGGATCTGACCATCACCGAGCCGCCGCTGGGGGCACATCCAGAAAGTGATTCGATCGCTTCAATCTTTAAGCCAGCCACTTCTCCTCACCTGCGTTAAGAGGCAGAAGCTCACGGCATAACCCACGTGTCCGGATGTGCGCGTTGCGCTTGTGATCCTGCTGCAGCTGCAGACTCGCTTGAAGCACCGCCTCAACTGAAGCCTTGACCGTGGGGTGCTTAACTACTGTAGATACCTCCTCCTGCCTGACAGCCTCTCACCATCTCGGGCAGGCCGTCAGGGCGTGGGGGGCGCCAGCCAGCCTGGCGCTTGGGATCCTTGGTGGTTTGGTCTTCCATTCCAGCGGTCTGGATAAACTTGGGAAGGCACCGGATCGGATCCGTCGGAAATCCCGCACACGACGCTTCGCGCTCCCCATTGGCCTTCCGCAGGGGTGAAGCGGTAAATGAGCATGGATTGACAGTTCTATCCCTGCATCTTGCTGCATGACGACGGGAAGCACTCGCGCTGCCCGCTTGGAAGCTGACTTGCAGTCTGGGCGTGCTTGGATGCTTGATGCCCTCTTTGCAGCTCTCCAACGCTTCGGTGAAGAAGAGCAAGCCCCTGAAGGCAGTGCTTCGCCGTAACATCGACATCTTTTTGCCCGACTGCAACACCATCACACCATCTCAATATCCCACGTGGCTATTTCTGCATTGTGATTCTATCCTCGTACTTGTGCCACGCTGGTTCTGACCGTCCTCAGCCCTAGCTACTCCTACCCCGCTAGTTAAGGCTTCTTACTTCTTCAAGAGATCCCTCTGTTTAACATTCCGGGCTCATCGACCTTCCTCAACGATCCAAAGCGACTGCACGAAGGTATTGGGTTGCAGTGGCAGCTTCAGATCCCGCTGTCGATCCCTCTCCCCGTTGCCGCATATTGCTGGGAGATAACCGCCTACTGACCTCCCTTCTATCTTTCTCTCGAAGCGCAATGTCGTACTTTCCTGGCCAGCAATACGCGGGCGGACAGCCGCATGAAGGAGGATACGGAGCACCACCACCACCGCAACTGGGGTATCCTCCACAAGGCTATCCTCCACAGGACTATCCGCCGCAAGGCTACCCACCACCGCAGCAGCAGTACCCGTAGGTTCACCTAAACTTCACTGCCATACCGCGTAGGAGATAACCCACCTAACGCTGGACCAGACCCCAGGGCTACGGCTATCCTTCACCACAGCCTTATCCGCCTCCATCACCGCAACCCTCGTATGGTTACGGACAACCGACTCCTCCGCCTCGACAGTACAGCGGCTACGCGCAGGTACTTAGATTCCATCCGCTATCTCGTCGGAATGTCAAGCGCTCATGTTTATCTTAGACACCTCCTACTGCTGCACAGCAAGGCTATGGGTTCGGAGCTCCGCCGCCTCAGCAATGGCACCCCTCGATAAACCAGAATGCATATGTGCAGGGCAATCACGGCGCCCCCCCTCCACCGCCGCAACAAGCTCAGGCATTTGGTCACGGCGCACCTGGCAACTACACCTTCCAATACTCAGCGTGTACTGGACGACGAAAGGCACTGCTTATCGGCATCAACTACTTCCGGCAGCGCGGAGAGCTCAGGGGTTGCATCAACGACGTCAAGAACATGTCCAACTACCTCAATCAATACTTTGGTTATCGGCGGGAAGACATGGTGATCTTGACGGATGATTCGCACATTGATGCAAGCAAGCCTAACAAGGCTAATATTCTGCGCGCAATGCACTGGCTTGTAAAGGATGCGCAACCGAACGATTCGCTTTTCTTTCATTACTCCGGTAAGTAACCCTGGCGGCATCTTAAGGTCCAACCACCACTAACAATATTCAGGTCACGGTGGACAGACGAAAGACCTTGACGGAGACGAGGACGATGGGTATGACGAGGTCATCTATCCTTCTGACTTCCGAGAGAAAGGCCATATAACGGACGACGAAATGCACAGGATTCTGTAAGTTTTCACCGCATTGGGCACGTACTAGCTACTCACTTACGTTAGGGTCAACCCATTACAACCTGGTGTCCGTCTTACCGCAATCTTTGACTCCTGCCACTCCGGCTCCGCGCTTGATCTTCCTTACATTTACTCTACGTCCGGCGTTCTCAAGGAGCCCAATTTGGCCAAAGAAGCCGGCCAAGGCCTTCTCGGTATTGTATCATCATACGCGCGTGGCGATTTTGGCGGCATGGCAAACACAGCGCTTGGGTTTTTCAAAAAGGCGACGACCGGCGACGACACACGCAAGCGGAACTTGCGGACGAAAACCTCGTCGGCGGACGTTATCATGTGGTCCGGCAGCAAGGACGAGCAAACGTCGGCAGACACGACGCAGGGTGGTGAGGCTACGGGAGCCATGTCCTGGGCGTTCATCCGGTCGCTCCAGAAGAATCCGCAACAGAGCTACGTGCAGCTCCTCAATAGCATCCGCGACGAGCTGGAGGGCAAGTACATGCAAAAGCCGCAGCTAAGCTGCAGCCATCCCCTCAGTAAGTCATAGAAGCTCATGATTTATCGGGCACTGCTAACGTAATGGACAGACACCGATCTGCTATATGTAATGTAAAGTCTCGTTTGCATAAGCATCGTTGGATAATGGAGGAAACGGCATCGGGAATAGGGACGGCTCGAACTGTACTATGTGTAGAGGGGACGACCTGTAGGATCCCGCCGGCGTTTAGTGTCATCGGCATAACCTGCATTATTCATCCGGATAATTCGAGATGCTTCAACGGTTTATTAACCTCATCCTCAGCTCACACAGTGGTGCGCGACGTAATTTTAGAGTTCTGGATGTATTGCGGCCGGGCACGTGACATCAGCCTCGGCTCTTGCCCACGCTCGGCAAAGCATCACGACGTCATCTCTCACGGCCTGCCTGTTTTAGCTTCTAGTCCAAGGTTCTCCGCATTGAAAATCGATAGACGCTGGTGCTAAAGGCACTAAAAGTGCTTAACACTTTGTCAACCAGGTACCGGAATGCCCTTCAGGCCGGCCCCGAGGTCAAGCGCCGTTCTGTGGCCAATGTGCGTTCTTGCCATCTTGAGCCAGCGGGGCCCTGACCGATCCTGAGATAGAGCATGATGCTGACATCACCGGTGGGAGGGATATTGGCGACCGCAGTGCCATGTTTGGTGCATTGTAAGTAGGTAGGATTCTGGGGAGCACCGGATAGCTCCGGGGTACTTTAGGTAGGTAAGCCCAGCTTCTTTTGCTGCTACAGCTCCGTTTCCTTGCCACTGTACTTCATTGCTGCATTCTGAGCCCTTTCTGCTGCTGTCAAAATGCGCGCCTACGGCCTGCAGTTGCTGGCAAGCGTGTCGCTGCTCGGTCTTGCAACTGCGCAGCAGAATGACTCTCTTCCCACTGTTGACCTAGGGTATGAGCTTCATCAAGCTGCCTACTACAACGTACGTTGTCAATCGCTCAGAACATGACGAAGACTGCGGAAATACTGACTGCAAGTAGGATACTGGCCGCTTCTACAACTTCTCGAATATCCGCTTTGCTGCTCCACCGCTCGGCAACCTGCGCTTCGCCGCACCTCAGCCTCCCGCAGTCAACAGATCAGAAGTCCAGACCGGCAGTGTCGGGCGGATCTGCCCACAGGCGGCTGGGGCGTGGTCTTCGATTGCCGCCCAGTTCGTGCCGGCCTACCTGGCCGGTATACCATTCAATGGAACGTCTTCGAGTAGCAATTCCTCCGGGTCGACGAGCCTCCCCCCGCAAGATCCGAGGACGTCTGAAGATTGCCTGTTTTTGGATGTCGTGGTACCAGAAGAGGTTTTGGGCAATGCCGGACACGGATTTGGTGCGCCGGTACTGGTGTAAGCATTACTGCCCAGCTAGTTCGGACAGTTGCTGAATTTTACAGGTGGATCTATGGTGGTGGCTATACCGGAGGCAGCAAATCGGCCGCGGGCAATCCCGCTGGTTTGCTCGCGCGAGGCGAAAACAGCACGGCTGAAGGAGTCATATATGTTGCTATGAACTACCGTCTCGGCGCATTCGGGTGGCTATCTGGCCCAAGTCTCCAGTCGAACGGTACCGCGAACGCAGGACTGCACGACCAGCGGTTGGCGCTGGAGTGGGTACAAGATAACATCCACCTCTTTGGCGGCGATCCGAACCGCGTGACTGTTATAGGGGAATCTGCCGGAGGAGGCTCTATTATGCATCAGATGACAGTACGCTCTATTCTTGAGCGTTTGGAGTATTCCATACTGACTTGAACAGGCTTATGGTGGCAAAAATGGCTCAGTGCCCTTCCAGCAAGCAATCCCTCAGTCACCCGGATGGGCGCCACAAACCAGCAACTACCAGCAGGAGCAGCAACTAAACGCCTTCCTCGCCTTGCTCAACGTCTCCACCATCCAGGAAGCCCGCGAGCTTCCCTCCGAGGCTCTGATAACTGCAAACCTCATCCAAGTCGGCCGCTCGCCCTACGGTACCTTCACTTACGGTCCAACCGTCGACGGTGACTTCGTCCCCGCCCTCCCGGGTGTCAGCCTACTGCACGGCAACTTCGACCGCCGGGTCCGCGTCATGGTCGGTCACAATGCCAACGAAGGTCTCCTCTTCACCAGCCCGTTCATCACAAACGATACAGCCTACGAAGCTTACATACGTCGTAATATACCTTCTGCGACGAACGACGTCATCGAGTACATCACCAACACGCTCTACCCTCCCGTATTCGACGGATCTGAGGGCTACACGGACCAGATCGGCCGTGTGTCGAAGACTCTTTCCGAGCAGGTCTTCACCTGTAACTCCAACTACCTCGGCCGCGCGTACGGCAACGAGACATATGCATACTTCTTTGCCGTCCCGCCTGCGCTGCACGGCCAGGACGTAGCATACACCTATTATAACGGGCCGAGCAGGAGTGTGGTCAACCAGACAGTGGCGCTGGTCCTGCAGGAGTTCATCACCAGCTTTGCGGCGACGGGACGGCCGAGCGCGGAGGGCGTTGAGGGAGTTCCGATGTTCGATCTGTATGGCCCGGAGGCGAGCATCGTCAACTTGAACGTCACTGGGATTACGGACGGCATTGATCGCACGGCTAACGAGCGGTGTTTGTGGTGGCAGAAGGCGTTGTACTTCTAGACAGCGATGGGAACGAGGTGAGGATGGGCCGGCGTAAGTCATGAGGAACGATCTGGCATGGTTATGATTATGAGTGGCAGAGGCTCAACGGCATATGCGTTATGCCCCGTGAGAAAGCAATCACATGCTCATATGGGACAACTGTTCCCACGCACGAGCTGGTAATGCAGCTAAGTAGATAGGGGCAGCGTCTGTACACACACATACCACACAGGCTTGCAGGGTACCTCAACATTGATGCAGCGATTCTGCAAAACATGAGGAACTTTTTTAAGGTCCCAGGTTGCTACAGTCGGTCGCAACAGCATGCGTTAAGCCTTACAGGCTGTGCCATTGAGTTTTACAAGCCGGGTACGGCCTACCTAGGTACCTGTGTACCCATGTACCCAAGTACCTTCGTATTATACCAATGATATGACGGGTTGCGAGACAGGCGTTTGGAGATCGATGGTCATGTCTTGGCGCGCATGGCAGGGCTGTCTGGTGCCCCTGTCGTTCACCCGCAGCAAGCCCTGGGCTGCTTGGGACCGACTTGTTATGCATGACGGCCGCGCCCCATAACAATCGGCAGGCATCCCTCTGCTCAAATGAGGGCAGGACACGAACACGCAGCATCGCCATTGACGGCAGCCTGCAACAGACATGACTGAGCCCCTGTCGCCCTCCCAGCGCCGAACTTCGTCACTCGCAAACACAGCAACAACAAGCGTCACCTACCAACACGCGACTGCAACCCGCGCCTTCCCCCCCAAACGACCGCAGACCCTCTCCTCCATACACAGCATCGAGAAACTGAGACACATCCGATCCAATAGCGACGCGTCATTGCTTCGAGGAGCGCCCAAAATCCAACCGAGTCCGGGGTCGAGCAAGTCCAGGCCGCTGACAGCAGGCGGAGCGCTTGAATCGCACGGCACCACACGCAACGATACAGTACAGAGCCCGTATCCGCCGGATGGACCGAAGATGGCTCAAGACGAGGACGTGCGCACGTTCGACCTACCGGACTCGGATCTGCCCCCTCTACCCCTAGACAGCGATGGCAGTTTCCTGCTGGAGTCTAGCGAGCTGGCCCATAGTAACATACAGAGCGACGGGAGCGCATTGATGGAGCGGGAGATGAAGCGAAAGCTGATGGATGTGGAGTCGAGCTTCCTTCCGGAGGTCTCTCCCGGAGCGCTGGTGGGGGGTGTTGTTGGCGCAGACGATACCTACGTCTTTGGAGGGTCCTTAGGCGGCGCAAGGCCAGGCTCGCAGCCGAAGGAGAAAGATGGAACTCAGAGTGTACCGAGGAGTCAGTCGGATAGCATGCCGCTCGATAATTCAGACGCCGCACCGACCCCTTCCGACGCTTACCAAACACCGGCACCGTACAAATATGACCATGAAGCGCAGAGCGAAGACGGAGCCGACCGTGAGTCAAGAGTGGAGGATGGGCAGCCACCGGCGCAGGAGCCACCATCTTCACCCGCGGCTGCTGCTGCTGAGCGGACGTTGTCTCGAGCGATACACGTAGTGGCAGTGAATTCCCATGGCCAATCTCCTACTAAGAGTGAAACACCGCGACCCGAGTCAGCTGATGGGGATGCTCACTCTTCAAATTCGCGCCCCATCTCGCGAGCATCAACAGTCAAAGCCTCTTCATCCGCCCTACAGGCAGTGACTTCTTCTTCACCTCTTCCATCTGAACAATCACCAACGGCACATGACAGCGCGCCTACGCCAAGAATATCGGGACAACCTCCTACACGTCCAGCGAAGCGCCCTAGCTACCTAAGAAACCGCCAAACTAGCCAGCGATCCTCAACCTCGTCCTTTACAAACAGGTCAGAAATGTCAGGAGAGAGTGATGCGACACTGGGGGCCGACTATGCGTTACAAACAGGCGGCGCTGCACCTAGTTCCAGTGAACGTCGTCCAACTTACGGCCTCTCACGATTACCGAGTCTAGGCAGCATTGCATCATCCGTGTCCGGATGGAGTGAATCGCCATCGTTCGAACGAACAGGACTCTCCTTGCCGACAGGGTTACAACATGAGACAACGCTTGAAACGCTTGCAGAGGAGGGAAAGCCGCGCTCCGCTTCGCCGCCTGCAACCCCACGTTTGGCGAGCTCAGTTGCGACGGGTCCGACGGATACAATTATCGCGCAGCATGTGCAAAACATCCAGGTTCCTGACACAATTGCAAGGGAATATAGGGAGAGGCACGGGCCTCGACCTTCTACGACAGAGTCAATGGCTCTTTCCTTCCAGCAACGGAAGAACAATCTAACCCTGAAGGAGCAAAATAGCAAGATAGACAAGCTAAGTAAGGAGAACTTCGATCTGAAGCTCAAAATCCATTTCCTGGATCAAGCGCTGCAGAACCGGTCTGATGAGGGCGTCAAAGACATGATCAACAAGAATGTGCAACTACAGACTGATCTTGCCAACGAGAAAAAGGAGAACCAGTTTTTGCGGCGGACAGTGCGGGACCTGGAGCGCAAGCTCAAGGCGCAGGAGGACGGTTTGGCCGCAGCTCAAGCGACTAGCGGATCTGAAGACCAAAAGAGTAACCACTCTTCGCGCGCTGAAGGAATGGAGGAAGAGATTACGTACTTACGAGAGATGCTGCAACACTCCGAGGTGGAGATAGAAAAGCTTCGCGAAGAGAGCCTGGCAAAGGAAGTTGAGAAGCGGCGGATGGCTGAATATGTCAAGAGCATGGGCGATCGCAGGGGCTCAGAACCCAGCGCCGGTGCCAGCGAAGCCATGGTAAACAGCCCAATGGCGCGATATATATACAAAGATGGACTAATGCGCACACAGGATATGCTGCGTGACCTGCTAGAGGCGGAGACGGCTCGTCGAGAGCAAGCTGATGAGGACAACCAGAAGCTGCGGGAAGAACTGATCCGGCTGAAGAGTGAGACCATGTCAACGACTACCACCAACCACGTGCGGAATATTTTCCACATCAGCAAGCGAAACCAGCGTACATCGTTTACTACGAAGTCTCAGTCCGAAGGGTCTGAGCAGGCTCACGAGCGTAATGGCGCCGTTAGCACTTCCAGCTTCACTTTCGTTGACCAACTAAAGCACGAGAATGACGAGTTGCAGCGCAAGCTGGGCGCACAAGTGTCTATGCTGACAACCCAACGCCGAGACAAGGAGAGACTGCAGCAGGAGATCG
Organism: Coniosporium apollinis CBS 100218; assembly: GCF_000281105.1. Classification (NCBI taxonomy): domain Eukaryota; kingdom Fungi; phylum Ascomycota; class Dothideomycetes; genus Coniosporium; species Coniosporium apollinis. The sequence goes on from NW_006913281.1 coordinate 442,504, forward strand.
AAGACCTGAAGCTCGCACAGCGGAGAGGTGACGGAGTGCGGTCAGTCGCTGGCGACAGCATCCTCGAGCGCTCAGTATCACGCACCCACCAACGATCTCTCTCACGGGCTAGCGGCGCTACACGCATCACCCAACAAACCCAGATCAGCGACGCAGAGCGTGAGGAATATGAGAACAAGCAAGCCGCTCTGCGGGACGATCTCGCGCAGACAAAGCTACTCAATCAGCAACTGGAACAAGAGCTGAATGCGCATCTGGATCTTCTCACACAAACTGAGAACGAGGTGCGAGCGCTGAAAGCCGAGAGAGATCTGACCACAGAGGACCTGCGGGCATTGCAAGCAGAGCGTGACGAAGCATTACTATCGCTGCAGGAGAAGGAAGCGGAGTACGACAATCTGCGAGTGGAAGCAGAAGACATCATCGCGAAGCTCGAAAACGAGATAGACCAGAAGGAATCTGAACTCAACCGCATGGGGACGGACTTAGAGAATCGTACCGAAGACTTCACCGCCCTCCAAGCCGAGATGAGAAATGTCAGTGAGAGCCTGATAGCGCTCGAGGATGATCGAGACGCGAGCCAACGCAAGATCCAGAGCTTGGAGCAAGATATCGAAGACGCCAACCGGGAGCTCGATGCGCTGGACAAGCGTCTGCAGGAGGCTCTAGCTAAGAACCAGCGGCTCGAGATTCAGTCCGAGTCCAGCCAAGGCGAGATAGCTTTCTTACGCGAGGAGCAGGAAGGCGACAAGATCAAGATCGGCGAACTCGAAGCTGCTCTTAATGCTGCTCAGTCCAACGTTCAGGACGAGAAGGAGAAGCTGTACGAGCTTGAGCAGCAGTACGCGATCGAGAAGCGGCAGCGCGAGGCGCTCGAGAGTCACGAGAAAGGTGAGGTGCAGAAGATGCTCACTGAACTCAACATGCAAGCACAGAAGTCGAAGGATGAAGTTCGCCGACTGAGGAAGAACCTCTCATCCAAAGAAGTCGAGGCAACGACATGGAAAGACAGGCTCGATGATCTGGAAAACAGCCTGCGAGAGGCACTTGGCAGTCTTGACGGCACCAAAGCCGGCTTCCTCAAGGTAGATACCGCTAACATCCCCTCCACCAAGTACATTATTCTTAAGCACGTTCAGGACATCCGCAAGCTGCAGCTTGATCTCGACACCACTGTCCAGCAGCTCGACACTGCACGCCACGATCTCGCCGAGAAAAACCGGTTCCTCAAGGACCGTGACACCCTCCTCGAAAACGCCGCCCTCGACACGCGCCGCCTCTCCGAACTGCTCGACAAAGAGCGCCAAGCCCGCAAACAAGACCGCCACCAACACGAGCAATCCCTCCGCAGCCACCAATCCACCGCCCGTACCATCACACAGCACGAAACCCGCGTCGCAGAGCTCGAAACAGCACGCAGCCACGACCGGCGCAAACTCGCGCAGCTGGAGCAGCAGTACCGCGATCAGCTCCTCGAGCGGCACAACCTGCTCCTCGCGCTATGGAACCGACTGTCCACGCTCTGCGGCGCGGAGTGGGCACAGGCCAACAGCCTCGTCGCCGGCGAGCTGCCCAGCCTCGAGCTCATCGCCAAAAACCTCCCGGGCTTCAGCAAGAACGTCATCCTGGCCGTCAAGACGGTCGAGAGCCTCATCGGCGGCTTCAGGCAGCGCATCCGCGGCATCGAGAAGGAGCTGTGGCGGGAGTACCAGAACCTGGAGCACGCGCTGGATGTGCGCTCCAAGCGCATGGACGCGCTCGAGAAAGCCGTCGCGAGTGGCGGCGCTGCCGCCAAACGGCCTTCCGCGAGCCGCAGCTCGTCGCGCACGTCCGAGACCTCCGAGGTAGTGAAGCTGAAGGGCGAGAACAAGCTGCTGAAAGCCGAGCTCCAGTTCCAGCGCCAGACTGCGGCACCGCGGCCGGGCATGGAGCGCGCCGAGACGCTCCACCCAGAGAGCGCGGCCAGGAGCCCCGCTAGAGCGAGTATAGGCCCGCAGCTCCTGCGCACGCATTCGACAAGCGCGGTTGAGGTTTTGCAGCACCAGCACCAGCAACACCAGGGCGGAGAGCAGCAGCAACAGCTGTATAGTGCGCCCCTCCAGCCGAGCGAGAAGCGGTGGCTCCATCGCCTCAGGGAGCTGGAGCGGAGGCTGAAGGCGGAGAGGGAGGCGAGGCTGCTGGATAGGAGTGGGGCGAGGAAGCGGCTGGAGGAGGGGAGGCTGGAGAACGAGGAGTTGAGGGCGCTGTTGGAGCGGGAGAGGGAGAGGCGGAGGGGGAGTTTAGCGGAGAGTGACGAGGGTGGGGTGTAGGATAAGATTTCATTGCTTGGGTCTTTGACAGGGCACGTGAGAGCTGGTGTTGCGATAAAGTGGGCTGCGTAAAAAAAGACGTCCTGGCGTGTTGGGGGGATAAAAGAGCCGTAGAATAAGGTCTTGGAATATAGCATATTGCGTGTCAGGTTTTTCGTTGCATTCGCTTTGTTTAGGTGTACTTTGCTAGATTTCTCTGAATTGGTTGGATCCCAAACCGCGGAATCTATGTCACTGCATTGGTAGGGCGGCTTTCTCCATCCGCCGTTTCCCTTCATTCCTTCCTAACAAGTTCTCTCGTTAACGCGGGCGCCGCATTGGAATTCTCAATATTGAGAAGCTAAGCTGGAATAAGAACCATCACATGAGTATAACAGCGTGCTATCTACAACTCTAGCTCCAACTCAATCACCACCCAGACCCAGCCGTCCCAAACAAGCTGCCCCCCTCTTCGAAGCCCCAGCCCCTACAACCCCATCCCATAACTCTTAACCCGACTCCAATAAAACGCCCTATCATTCTTCAGCCCAAACTCCCCCCAATCATCCGTCAGCCGATTATAGCTCCAATACCCCTTCCACATGAGTTTGTTGTTCCTTGCCCCCCTCCCAGCGCTCCCAACCTGCAGCTGCATCTTATACAGATACTTGGGCGTCACACCCTCCGTCTCGACATGCAGCATCCCCTCCTCCTCCACCTCATCCTTCTCCGCGTCCCCGTCTTCGCCAGCCTCGCTGGTCCCCAAGCGCTTACGCGAAGCCGGGCCCGAAAGCCGCCACCGGCCCGGCAGCGCATCCCTCATAGGCCCGACCCCAACCTGGCCCGGCACCAGTGCCACATTCTCCTTCCGCAGCACCGGCACCACCTCGGCGGGCTCGGCGGTCGTGAGCAGCGAGACGACGGTGCCGTCGCGGAAGAAGCGCAGGTAGCGGTAGTACGTCACGATCAGCACGGGGGAGTTCCAGGTCAGCTGGGTGGGGCTCGAGGCCCCCGGGCGCGTGTAGTTCACTGTGCTGATGTAGCAGCCGTTGAAGCGGATGCGCGGGCGCGAGTGGAACAGGGCCCGGTAGGTCGGGTAGGGGCGCGGGATTAGGGCGGCGGCTGTGGCGGCGGTGAGGGCGGAGGGGGTGCCGGGGTGGGGGGCGTCTGTGTCGGAGTGGAGGGCGAGGGCGAGGTCCGGGTCGGGGTCACGGTCGGAGTCGGATGTGCCCAGCATCTGACCGCATAGACCGTCGTCGAGTAAGGGCTTGCCCCTGATGGTGCACGCGTACCGGTAGTGCATGGCCCCGAAGCCGAACTCGTGGCCCAGGGCGATGCGCCGCCATATGCGGTCTTCGGTGAGGACGAGGTAGGCGAGGCGCTTGCAGACCTGGGCGAGGCGCACGAAGGAGGCGACGTCGAATATTGCGTTATAGAGGAGAATCTCGACCAGGATTTCTTCCGGAATCGCGGCGATCGGGCAGGGCGGCGCAGGCGAGAGGTCAGTCGGAGGCCCTTGACCCTGGATGGAGAGGTGGGCGAACTCGTCGATCAGGTCTGACAACGAGGAAGGGGGACCATGGAATGAGTGGTGGGCAGGGTTGGGCACCGTTACGGGGGCGTTGGAGGGGTTGACGTTTGTAGGCTTCGAAGGGAAGGCGGACGGCGGAAAATGCTTGGCTTTGTATCTCTCGTGTACTTTCTCGTCCAACTATGTACAGTTTCAGCCGTATCCTCCAGCAAGAAAGATAGACACTAGCTACCCTGAACGCTTTCCGATACAGGCTCACGCTGTCCCCTAGGCTGCCCTGTGTCTCCTTCTCCACCGCCTTCTCGTAGTGTTCTAGGGCTGATACGGGCTGTTTGCTTGAACTTGGCACAGCCCCGACGTCTCCAACCCGTCGTCCTGACTCTCTGTCTTGCAGCCCATGGTGTGTTTCGGGTTCCGTGTCGGATCCCTCGTCGTCGTCTGGCTGAGCGGCTCGGGCTGCTGGCGCCTTGCTCTTCTTCTGGCTGTTTGCTACGTTTGACGATGCCTCTAGCTCAGCTGGCGCCGGGACTTGCGGCCTTGTTCTGGCGGTCACTTCTTTCCGCCACTGTTGTCTGAAAGACTCGAGCTCTGCTTCGGTAGGGTCCATACTGCGGCACAGGTGGGTTGGTGGTTCAAGGTTGGCCTAGAGCGTCTACGCGTGTTTCTATAAATGCTATCAGTCTTTGAGGGGGTTCACAGAGTCAACGATGCAAGGCCCGCTGCGCGGTTCGACTGCTGCTGGTATGACTGTAGAGCGATGTCTGGCGGATATGCGCTGGTCCGTCATCGGACCGGACACAGGCCGGATCAGATAAAGAAGCCGCCTACCGAGGCCGCGCTAAGAAATTTGAGCTTCCGGGGTATGACGGCGACGATGGGATCATAGAGCCTAGCCTGACCCTTCTACCACTCCTGCACCGCTTCGACAATGGCTCTTCTAACGCGGTGATAGTGCCGGAAAATACTGTCAACCCATCCTACCACAGCTGCCGCTCACCCAGGACCATGTCATACTCAGCAGCAATGGAGGAGGGGTCAGCTCCCGCCTCTGACGACGGCCGAGGATCGCAAGAAAACAGTGGCCAGCGACACGACAGAATAGCAACCAAGGAACGCCATATCGCAATGGCATCCGCTGAGATAGAGGACGAAACCGTCGACTTGGATGTCCCAGACCAGGTTTCGATATCGCAAAAGATGCTTTCCGCCGTCTCTGGGAGCATCCTCACTTCTCTCCTAGGTATGGCCTGAATCCCTCTATGCTTCCCTTTTCAGCGCCGCTGCATAGCATGAGGTGAGCAGCGTGCTAACAACGACATGCAGTCACTCCTCTAGATGTCGTCCGCGTCCGTCTTCAATCCCAAGCACATCCCTCAGACGCCTCCTCCCGACCGCGCCCCCACATCCGCACACTACCCTCCACCCTAGGCACAACCTCCTTCTCCAACCTCCCCCCAAACCTAGGCATCTCCTCCTGCTGCCGCGAAGTCTTCTGGGTGAACAACAACGCCCCCTACTGCGTGGCCGCCGACAGCGTAGCCATCGCCTCGACGCCCGCCTCCTCGCTGGCCGCGGACTGCGCGGCCGAAGAAGCCCAACGAAAGACCTTCACCTCGACCTTCGACGGCCTGCGCAAGATCGCCCAGAACGAGGGCACCCGCACCCTATGGCGCGGCCTGTCCCCCACCCTCGCAATGGCCGTCCCAGCAAACGTAATCTACTTCGCCGGCTACGACTGGCTGCGCACCTCGCCCGCCTCGCCGCTCCACAACAACATCTCCCCCGTCTACGCACCCCTAGCCGCGGGCTCCACGGCCCGCATCCTCGCCGCCGTCGCCGTGAGCCCGATCGAGATGTTCCGCACGCGCATGCAGGCCGCGCACAACGCGCAGACGGCCTCGGGGCTCTTCCGCGAGACGCTCGACGGCCTGCGCGACATGGTGCACGCGCAGGGCTTCCGCTCCCTGTGGCGCGGTCTCAGCCTCACGCTGTGGCGCGACGTGCCCTTCTCGGCCATCTACTGGTGGGGCTACGAGTCCGGCCGGAACGTGCTCACTGATGCGCGGGAGCGGGCACGGGGAAGGAGCAGCGAGATTGGATTTCTCCCGAATGGCGCGGGGGACTCGAGAGAGAGGCATCGGCGGAGGAGCAGGAGTAGGGAGAAGGAGGACCATACGGCTACGCTTGTGGACTCGTTTGTTGCGGGCGCGGTCAGTGGGGCTGTGGCGGCGTTTGTGACGACGCCGTTTGATGTCGGGAAGACGAGGCAGCAAGTGCTGAAGCATTCGGGGGCGGAGAGGAGGGACAGGGGGGTGGATAAGAAACATGTCAGGCCCGAGGACAGGAGCATGCCGCGGTTTTTGTGGCACATCTTTAAAGAGCAGGGCATGGGTGGCTTGTTCAAGGGATGGGCCGCCAGATGTCTGAAGGTCGCGCCGGCGTGTGCGATCATGATCAGCAGCTATGAGATTGGGAAGAAGATGGCGGGGGGCATGAACGAGCGGAGGGATGCAAAGAGGATGGCTATTGAAGAGGAAAAGTGAGCAGAAAGATTTCGCGCATTTCTACAGTCGCAAATATGGAGTCGTTGGCTGGGTACGGACTCGCGTTGGGTTTCCGTTATGCATGGTGTTGCGGAGCATCCTTGGTAGACGCTTTTTGGACTTATAGGGTGACCCTTCTGTGGGCTGCGCCTTCGTGGTTTGTACAATAGAGGAGCGCATTGTACTTCTAGTTACTCATGAGCAATCAGTATGTCAGATAGCCATTCTGGCAAGCGTAAAGCTCGGAAAACATCACCGCTTTGCTGGAGTGTCGCTCATGTATTATGATTGTTCAATGTTGACTCGTCCCAGCGCGAAGAACTGATGCGAAAAGAAGCATACGCGACTAACGCAGCCTTCTGCTAATAATGGACACAGGTACTAAAAAGTTTGATTCTTTCTAGCACATACGGCCATGGTCAAAGAATACTAGGCATCCTGTCCGCTTACATAAGCTTTGAATTGGTGGGTTAGTAGTAGGGTATCTGGATACCTATCAGGTATCTGCAAGGCCGGTATTATTACCCCTTGTAGTAAATGTCGCTGCGAAATATGCACCATCCAGTCAGGACAGCCAGTTCAACGGCGACCACCAGGACCAGGACCAGGACCAGGCCGTCCTACCATATTCGAAGCCATCACCAAATAGACCCGCGCGCAAAGTTTCTCCATCGAGTGTGGCGGAGAAGAGCACTCGACGCAAAGGAAAAACCCGCCAGGGAACGGCCACCGCTCAGTCAGGTCCAACCTTCGAAAGTATCCAAGTCTGGCCAGAGGAGAAGACGTCCACTCGATCAGAAGCGGAGCACCCACTCGCGATGGAGTATAGCCGCTTAAGGGTCATGCGAATGATGCAGGGCAAATAGAAGAACAAGGACCACCTGAGGTGGCCGTGCGCAGGAGCGAACGGATATCTCAACGTACACGCGACCCGGCGCCCCCATCTCCTGGCTTAGTTGGTGCAACAAAAAACTCGTTTCAGCGCCGTCCAGATGGTCATGTACGCCGAAGTGCGCGCAGATCGGATCGTATGAAGAAACTTCCTTCGCTAGGATCCTATCACGATGTCGAACCTGCTCAGTCGAGCACAATGGCCAGATGAAAATCAACATGACGCACCACGGTCCACACAGACACAGTGTACTCTGAGACACCGCAAGGAATCTCGAAGACAAGACGTTGGAAGAAGGCGATATCTGAGACGAGGAAATTTTTCTTAACGCCATACGCTTTCTAAACGCGGTGCCAACAGTCAACACGCCGGTTGTGTTCAAAGAAGCCGGATAAGCAACCCCTGTGATTCCACGATTCGGCCTACTGGGAGCAGGAAGGGATCCGGATAGTAGAAGATAGCAGTAGCAGAAGGCGTGATTACGGGTCATAGGAGAGCGTGCCAGCACTTGTGTGGACGGAAGGGCGCTGCAAATCTAGGAGTTGGCTATTTGAATTTGGTGCGTTTGTAAACAGGGTAGATGACATTTACCAACCATGTGCATTGACTTTGAAGTAATGTCGCATCCACCATCCCATACAATGCCTAGAAGGGTGCGAGTCACAGTCGCTACCGCACCGCGACAGCTGGCGATCCGACCTCCACATTCCTGATACCTTTGCTAAAGTGGTGTCACGCATGGCCTCTACGATGCCAAAAGGACATCCGGAAAATGCTGCCGCGATGCTGCGCGGAACCATAGCACCGCACCGAGATTCCAGCGCTCCAAGTCGTAGGCAGCGAAGTGCTTGCATGTTGCCACAATCTGACGACTTTCCATGAGCTCTGGATCTTGACGCGCCCATTCCATGCCTTTCAAAAGACGTTTAACGTAGTTTGAAATCTATAAGGGATCCTCGTCGGATGTCTCTAGGCCTCGTCCCCACGGGGGGTCATTGAATGGATTGATGTTTGGTGTCCAGAAATCAAGGCCAGCGCGTCCTGCGTTCGCGAATGCTCGTGCTTCTGCCCCAATGGTGAGACCTACCTCTTCAACGAGCTCATCATCAAAGGCTGAGGATATGGTGATCGGGTTCGGAAACGACGTCGCGGAGGAGAACACGCCCAAGTCGGCGAAGTGAACTCCTGGGGAGGATCAACACCATGGGGTGCTTCACTCCATCAGTCATATTTCGGAAGACCTAATCATTCAGCGCCGATGCGGTGGCTGCGGAGGGACAATATAGCTGTTGCACACAGTGGGTTCTTCATACTCCACCAATTTCACCGCTATGGTCGTTGCCGCATCTAGAGCCGCAGCGCGTTTCGCTGGATCAAATCCCATTCGGCATACTTGGTTACTTCTCAATGGTTCGTTGTAGCAATGTGGATACCTGTCGCTAGCTATGAAATATGCCAGCGAAAGAGTAATCCACGCAGTGATCGATCGGCTGAGAACCGCCATCACGCCATGCTGAAGCAACCTTGAACTCAGCACCAGTTGCCCTGTGTGAAGAGACAGACGTACCCAATGCCGCGGACTTTAATGGCAAGAATCGATTGGATGAGAGAGCGGGGTGCGTATAGAAGAAGAGTACGACCCGAACATTTAACATGAGTGGTCTCCACCTAGAATCTGGTCGGATCTGCCTTGCCAATATCGGTATAGGGTTTGACCTCGGATCCAATCTGGAATGTAGAGATCGTTGCAACGTCGGACAACGCCATACCAGAAATTTGCGGAGTGGTTATGGATATGTGCGTATGTAAGCGCTGCGGATACATAGATGTGAATTCATAAATAAGTGATTCTGGAAGACGACGAAGTGCAGGAATGTTTAGTTCAACATGGATCATTTGCCGACGTACAGGAGGCATTGGTATATACGCGACTATTATGAGATCCTTCCACAGGGGCGGGGCAAAGGAGACGACTGGAGAAGGAGTCTTGGCATACTGTTTTTGGACTACAACTCCATAACGATTTGGTACTCGGGCTTTAGCTCGGTCTTGCTGTCGTCTGTTCGGGACAAGTTCGTCCTGAATGCGGAAAGCTCGAGAGTATCGAAAGCCTTCCCTTTCCCATTCCAAAAAGCGACCTCGTTGATAGGCACGTTGGCATAAGTCGGTGACTCGATGTTTGTGATGCAAAAGTCGTCCCATATATCTTGGTCACCATTCTTCCGCTCTGCGGTGACCACGAAGCGCCACAATTCACCCAGTTTTGCCTTTTCGTCGCGGTGTAAGAGAGTCGGTACCAATTGAACGTAGTATCGCCCGTCTCTAGGCGCCCCAATATATTTCATGAGGTCAGAATTGGTGAAGTCGGTAGAGTTTGAGATGAATTCAATAACCACCAGGCCCCGGTGATCAGCCACGAGGGTCACTGAAGAGTTCAAATCAGGCTCAGCTGACGCAAAAGTGCCAGTGTACCGTTTCTGGAGTTGTTGAATGGCAATTTGCTCAGCGGCACGGACAACCTCAACTGTCACCAACTCCTGAATCTTACCGAAGATGTCGTTGTTGGCAGCTAGGAGGATGGTGATACCAAGGTCATATTCGGGGACCGTCATGATGATGGAACTATAGCCCGGAAGACCGCCAGCCTTGGTAATGAATCTGACTGTCCGCCTAGATTTCTGGAGGATACGGTCCGTCTGATAAATCTCCCAGGGCATACCGTAGAATGAATTCAGTCCCCGCGATGGAGACGCAGGATGTGCCCAGTTCGCAGCACTCGTGATGCCATTGTAGTGGGTCAAGATGTACCGCAGATATTTCGATAGATCGGTCGTAGAGCTATAGATTCCTCCCGTAGGACTCTGGATACCCACATCAACGCCCCAGTAATGCGGCTCGAACGGAATAATGCCAGCGCTGTCTGGTGGCTTCGACAGGCTGCTCTTCGTCATGTTCAGAGGCTTGAAGATGGCGTCGTTGATGTACGACTCGTATGTCTGGTTGGTGGCATTCTCGATGGCGAGACCGAGGAGCTCGAATGCCAAGTTCGAGTAGGTGGACTTCTGGTTCGGTGCGAAGACGGGGGCTCTCGACTTAACAGATTTCATGAGATCTGCAGGATTGACCGTTAGCAAGTCTATAGTAGATGCCTCTCATAGGCTCACCCTTCTACTCGCAGTGCGGCTCGTAGTTAGGGGCATATTCGTCGCACTGCAGCAAACCGTCCCGCGAAGCGGGTGGGAAGCCCAGCTCCTCAGGGGTGTAGGGGAAGTCGAAAGGGCGGTTGATGAGATCGCTCTGGGCGACTGGAAGGGGGGTCAGCAACTTTACCTGCAAAAGTGTAGCATTTCTTGTCTCCAGGCGGACTAAAGTCGCTCGGGATGCCGCTCAGCTGGCTGGCCAGAGTCCGCAGGGTGATATCCTTCCACGGGATGGTGCCCTCCTGCTCGCCCTTCAATTCCTCAATGTACGTGTCGATCGAGTCATCGAGACTCAAATTGCCCGCCACATGCTGGTACAACACACCAAGGACCGTGAACGACTTGGTGACGCTCGCAATGCGGTATAAGGCGTCGCCGTTGACCTCGGGGATGTCGTGTCGCGACGCGTTGCGCACGCGCGCCGTGTGGTGGTAGGACCACAGCGACTCCTTCGACGAGGTGACTTCGACCGAGAAGGACGTGGATGCGTATTCGGGGGCGGCGGCCGTGGTGGTGAGAGCCGTGTCAATGAAGGCGAAGACGCGCTTCAGCAGCACGTCATCGGCGTCGTACTCGGGCAGCGGATGGGCCACGGACGGTTCGTAGCACGTCGCGCTGGTAAGAGCCGCCCACATGAGATGAAGAGCAAGGAGAAGCATTGTGTACGGAGCTCAATTGCTCGGGCATGGTGGCGGCGAGACGAGCGCTGAGGTGCACGCCGTTTTGGGGAGGGCTCGGTGTTCCTCCCCTCGCCAATCTTCCCTCCATCTACCTTTCAACACCAAGACACTTTGCCCGCATTGACGATTTCAATCCGCAACGGGTGCGCAAGCCACGTGTTAAACAGCAAATTTGTCGGCGCTGCCCGATAGACTCCCGCAATGCACGCATCTAGCACAATCGCTAAGCTTGCCGAAGGTCGGGATTGAGAGTATGCCAGTGACGAGGATATTGAGCTTCTAAATATCCATCAAATCAAGTCCAAGTCCTTCCATAGTGTGTGTGCAGTGACAGCGAGAATCCATCGTCTAGTTAAGCCAGCTGCATATACTTCTCTCTCACCTGGAATGACGTTCGAAAACGAGGTAGGACTGTAGCCGAGGTCAAGATAAATGCCGCGAACAAGAAAAAGTAATGAGAAGAGCAGGCATTGACGAGGACCAAACAGTGCCGGTGTGGGCTTTCAAGCAGCTCAGGAAGAGGGCACTGGATACCGGATGGCAGAGGAATCGACACGACGGTTTCGAGCATGCGCCAAGCACTCGAAGGCGAGCATCGTCGCTGTTCCGCGCCATGCACCTTCTGGAGAGACTGAACTTGAAGATCCCGGATCGCGTCTCGCCTCAGATGTTGAAACTCCCTATTAGGGAGAGCCTTAGCCGGAAGAGCCTTAGCCAGGGCGCTTTTTGGGCGGCCAGACAACCAAACTCCGCCCAACTTCGAACGGTTTCACGCACTTTCCGCTCGGGATGCGACAATAGTGGGCTATTGACTTCTTACGCCACAATTAGGGTTGGACAGACTGCTGCGGTAATGGCCATCCATACTCTTCTATCCTTGAGTCTGTACTTACCGCAAGATCAGCGTACTCTATTATAATATCTGGCAGAGCTTGCCGCTATCCAGGTCATAGTCCCACCGATCACTTCCAACACCGTTAAGAATATACAAGCTCTCGCTCGGGTCGTATCTCTTCTTAGTCTCGAGTAACTTTTCATAATGCACTCCGTAAATATCCTGCTTCCAGTGGCTGTTAAAAGGATTCGCCTCATTTATGTAAGCTCCGGTGTTCGGCGCCCACTCTCTGAACAAGGCCTCTTTGTTCTCCTCAAGCCAATCTGCCGCCGCCGCCAAACCCTCTTTGGGTCTGGTGAGATCGATCGACGCGCCCATGCTGATGAAATGGACGTAGGCGGAACGATAGGCCGGATTGACGCTGCCCCACCTGGACTCAGAAATCCTTGCAGTACCGGGGCCGCCTTGGAGGCCAACGATCGCAAGGGTGCCGTCGGATTCGTTCTGCGCCCGCAAAGCCTTTTGCAGGAAGTTGGCAAGCTTGTGCTGCGAAAGTTCAGAGAGCTCAGCACGACCGAGCAGCCGAGTGGACATCAAGGCCCCACCCCCGGCGACGTTGCTCGTTCCAGATATGACCTTGGAAAAGGAGGTATAATTCCGGTAGATAGCAGGCTCGGCCCAGGTGATGGCCAACTTGCTATTGTTGCTGTGCGAGCGGATGTGGGTGATGACCGGGTCGACGAGGAGAGCCATGGCGGCAGGAGTAATGTTGTAGCCGAAGAACATCTGGTTCATCACCACTCCGGATGGTGGCTCCTTCAGGGACGGGTAAAGCGACATGGCGCTCCTCCCCGTCCCCAGCATCGTGACACCTGCCAACCCTGAGTCCATGAGGTCTGGAATACTGCTGAGGAGGGTTGCAGCGGCGTCCCACGTCGCATTTGTGCTAAGGCTACCACTATCGGTGCGAGGTGCAATCTGGAGAGTGCCTACTGTCACAAGCTCGGGCGGTGGGTGGGTTTTGAGAACGTATTCAGTAATGACTCCATACTGGCCTGCACCGCCGCCGCGAACAGCCCAGAAGAGGTCTTGGTTTTGCCTATCGTTGGCGACGAGGATCCTACCTTCTGTGGTAACGACCGTTGCTTGGAGGACCTGGTGCGTGGCAAGGCCGTAAGTGCTTGTCAGTGGCCCATGACCTCCGCCCTGGATGAAGCCGCCGAGGCCTACTGTCTCGTCGTTACCGCCAACAACAACTCTGCCTTGCTCCGCAGCTGCGCCGTAGAGGTCCCCCCACACATTTCCACTGCCGGCGATGAGAACATTTTCCTTTTCACCGTTCAGCAACGACCAAGAGGCATTATGCTCAATCTTGTTGAAGTTGCGAGTCCAGATTGATATAGAATATGCTCCGCTGGATCTAGTCATGGCTTAGCAAATTCCTTTACCGCGCACGAAGGCACTGCTTGAACTTACCGACCGTTCAGATCATGGCCCGTTCCCTTAACGGCAATCCGGATGTGGCGTTGGGAAGCCCACTTCATGGCCGTCGCCACGTGCTGCTCGCTCGTCGCATTGACAACGTATTCCGGCAAGCCACCGAGACTGCATCCCCTCTTCTCATCGTAACCAGCAGCTCCAGGAGGCAAGCAAGAGTTATTAGCATAGATGGGATAGTCGATAGATTCTGGAAGCTCTGAGTGAAACGCGGCAAGTGGCCAGTTCGCTTTCACCACCTCGCAAGATACTGAGGAGTTGAAGGGGTTTCCGGGCCAGCAAGAAGAGGCGACCGGAATGGTCTTAACAAGCGTGCCATCAATTGACTTGTTGAGAGCTACCCACTCGCCTTCGGATGGCCAGTTGGAATCGTATGGTGTGGACTTGCATTTTGGAACGGCGAGGGTGTCAAAAGGAAACGCCAAAAGACGAAGTAATTGAACCATGCTGAAATCTTTTCTTTCTCCTGTCTCTGTTCTTTATTTATTTTCTGGCGAAAGGTCGTGGTTCGTTATCTTAACGCTGGTATAGCGGGATTGACAGTCTGAAGGAGAGCGAAGGAGAAGAAGTGAAAAAGAAGCAGGGAAGCTTGCCAATATTTAACATTGAATAGTGCTTGAAGCAGCCGATGAAAGCGAGCTGCCGTAGAGCTGGATACGAATGCGGTTATACGAATGCGAGCATACGCGCGGCGTGCTGCACAGCCCGCCTAATTGAGTGTCGCCGAAAAGATAATCACGGTCACGTGCAAGCGTCCCGCATCAACTCATGAATTGACCGCAACTGTGAGCGACCGAGGAGTCAATGTACCTTCTGTGACGATGTCCTCCAACCTAAGTTTTGAAGTCAGATTGTGTTCGAACGGCTTTTTCGCGAGAACAGTCAAAGATTTCGACAAATTGAGCACCATCCCACACATCTGTGATTCCATCAAGATATCGGAGTCATGGCACGTGCGAAGAGGCAATCATTGTCGACTACCTATGGAGATTTTCTGAAACTCCGCACAGACTCCGCAGACGCAACCTTTCCAGCTACCATACGCGTATCCATATGCGTACAAACAAGCTCAATCGTTAGGCCATACCACTGCCACGGTGATCCATTCGCAGCCTCCATTCCCACAGAATCTCTTTCCATAGCAACGCATCTCTGAGCCTCGCCCATGGACATCTCAGTGTAAAGCAACCCAGGCGCCTAATCCCATCACAAAGCCCGTTCATCCACACGCCTAGTCTTAGCGCTTACCCGCAAAGTTGAGCTTCCCCATGCCCCTCCCCCCATTCGCCCCCTCGTCCGGAAACCCCATTCGCCCATCTGCCACTCCATCTCCTCCTTCGGCCCTCTCGCGCATGTTGCGTTCGGCCGTATCTGTCGCGCCGGAGGCATAGGCGGGCAGCGGAGTGCGATTCGCCGTATCCACAACGCCAGAGTCGTACGTCATGCCGTCGATCATGCGAGCGTCCTGGGCCTGGGGGTCCGCGGCCGGCGTCATCTGCATGAGTACCGTCTGCTCCCTCTCCCTCTCCCTATCCCTAAGGTAGCTCGGCACCGCGCTCGCGCTCAACATAGCACTCGCGCTCGTCCCCTGCGTATTCATCGCCACCTTCGGCCCACCGCCCACAGCAGGACTCTGCAGCCCACTCAACTGCCTCGCAGGCGTGCGCGCCCCCTCTCCAAACGCGACAAGACTGCCCGCCTCATCGCTCATGCCGCCGACACTGCTCGTCTCGACCTCGGCGTCCTGGTCCTCGCTCATCTTATCCGGATCATACACATCGCTACCACTCGCCCACGTCGTGCGACCACCCACACTCCCCGTCGCGGACGCAGAGCCAACGGTGCTGCGTTCGCGGTGGTAGAGGAGCTGCGGGTTTGTGGTGTCGAAGAAGCCGGCGCCGGAGGCGGGGTTGTTGGGGTTCTGCTGGCCCGGGCCGCTGTAGCTGCCGGAGCTGGTGGCTGCGTTGGCGAGGCCGGAGGGCGTGCGCGTTGTCGAGACGCGCTCGAGGCCCGCGAGGCGCGAGATTCGATCGGCGCGCTCCGCGTCGAGGGGTTGAGGGTGGTGGTGGTGGTGGTGCAGGTGCCCGCGGTGGCCGTCTTTGATGGCGACGGTGGAGAGCTCGGACATGGAGGTTGTGGTTGAGTTGGGGGTGCCGCTGGGAAGGGGTGTCAGTACTGGATTTGGGGTGCTCGACGGCTGTGAAGGTGGGGGGTGGGGGTTAGGACTGGTAACTCACGGGATGTCGGAGGGTGTGACGGGGTCAGATGGGGGAGGGGGGAGGTCGATCAGAGTCGGTGCGTTCGACATGTTGCGGGTGCTGGTCTGTGAGGTTGAAAAATGGCCGAGGAAGGGGAGCTCTGTCTGGCTGAGTTGTTTGCAGTCGCTGAGCCAAGGGCGCAGGAAGGGTAGAAGACGTAGAGTCAAACGAGGCGCGGTTCTACAAGTTGTTGGCTGTAGAGGCGAGCGCTGCTGCAATTGAAGAAGTGTCCGTGTTTGTGTTGTTGTAGTTGGCAAGAAAGAGGGAGCTGTCACCGCTGACGTTGGTCCACTGACGCAGGGAGCTCTCTTGGCGTTCGCGCTAGCCCCACGCTCGCTTGTTGCCGTCAAGCCACATCCGGCGTCATTTATGTATACAATTCTGAGAAGGGGGTTCCTGAATATGGTACTTTGTACCAGCAGCTTTGGTCATCCGAAGTGTGCAACCCTTCAACAGCAAGCCACGCTCCATATCGCTAATGAAAGTGCCTACATAGCATGTAGCCATCAAATCCCAGGCTACTCGGGCCTCCACCAGGTAATTTTAAGTCTTGCTTACCTACATGAGCCAAATGGTAGCGATATGCTTCATCCAGCACCCCCATACCCACTCGCCCCACCATACTCACCTTGCCCCGCCTTCCCGCCATAACCAGCATTCATGAGTTGCCGAGCCAGATCATCTGCGTCCGTGTTGTGGTACTGCAGCACAGCCTGCGGTCCCATGTTCACGGCTGACGATGCATCTGAAGCTGAAGGTCCATCCTTGTACTCCGGCTGTAAAGTGTGATTTTGCGGCCCGAATTGCTGCGGCGCGAATGACGGCGGCATCATATAGGCGGCGTTGCTATCGAGCTGATGTATCACATTTGTTTGCATCTGCGGATGCTGGGCGCCAGGAAACGCGCCAGATAGTGCATGCGACTGCGCCGGCGCGGTCTGGTCTGCATGCTCACCGTGCTGCGGGAAGTTGGCGAGCTGTTGGTGGCTGGAAGGATCGTAGGATGAGAAGCCGGAGTTCATGCTATCCATGATGCGAGGATCCACAGGCATGCTGTAGTCAGGGAATCCGTGCATGCTTGCCATGGGCATCGCTTGGTGTTGTTGCGCCTCGTGATGCAGTTGCATACCGGATGATGGTGAGACCCGTGAAGGGGAAGGCGCGCGAACGCTCGACGAGCCTTCGGCCACCATACCGATCGGTTGATTAGCTTCCCTGACATCCTCCCGATTCTCGGGCGAGCCATTCGAGCGTCGCGGGAATGTTGAGCCTTCCGAACGGCCTGAGGGGTTCTTTGCCATCTCTTTGCAGTCCGGACAGTCCCTAATGACCTGGCTCACTGTCTCTTTGATCCGGACCCAGTGGTACTTTTCAGCGATCGTAGCTGTCGTCTTGTTGATTCCGCCATGCTGCTGGATGTGTACGTCCCTAGCGATTTCGTACTGTTTCTGCGGTTCCGCAATAACCTCCTTGCCCTTTAGCATCAATTTCTCCGGCTCGTCGCCCGTAGCTGGTATGAGTTTGTAGTGCGTGGCCGCGCTCCGCAAGCGACTCTTCTCAGCTCGGTCGGCCCCAGAGGGGTACTTGCTGTGCTTGAGGTAGAAGCGGATCTTGTCGAACCGCTCCTCGGACAGGTAGTCGTCGTTTTCGGTTCCGAGATCGCGGCCGTAGATGATTGCGTCTACGAGTTGATCTGGGTAGGAGCGGAGGTTTCCGCAGTCCTTGACGCGGCCGATGCGCTTAAAGCCTAGGGCGTCCCAGATGCGGCAGGATGCCACGTTGGTCTCGTAGACGAGGTTGAAGACAGAGTATGTATAGCCCTATGTAGGTGAGCTTAGCGTAGCCGGTGGTTGTGCAGGCAAGGACTGACCAGCTTGGGCGCCCATTCTAGGTACCCTTCGCCCATGAGCCTCCCTACACCCCTGTTACGTGCCGCATCCGTGACCAGAAAGCCTCCGTTGCAGACATGGCTCGACCTGCCAGGGTAATTCGGCTTGATATAGAAGCTTCCCAAACAGTCCTTTTCCCAATCCCTTCCCTCGCTCTCCATTTTCCACACGTCAGAGGTGTCATGAAGATTACCCAATAGCATCACAGCGCCGAAGTTCTGGAACCAATACGGACCAAAAGATTCCAGAGGCATGGGATTCACCATCGGGTATGTATCTCCCTTTTCAATCTCCCGGTTTAGCTGGTCACAGAGGTACGATAGAAGAGATACGGGGACCTGGTTCACCGCTGAGAAAGGCATCAGTGTCGCGGTCGTTACTCGGTCTCGAAGGGTGACCGTTCGAGGGACTATCTCTGTAGGTAGCGGAGAGTTGGGAGTGGGATAAGGCGGCTCGCCGGAGACTCTGTATATGGCCGGCCCGGCCGGGTCGTCGAGCATTGCGGGCATGACGGTCTGCTAAGGTGCTCAGTCTATGGCATATTAGCTGTGTATCTCCTAATCTGGTCCCCAAGTAGCGGGTGCTGTGAGACTCTGCTGTCGTCCTATATCGCCGGATGGCAGAACTACGAGCAGTGGGAGCTGTGCAAGCGGCGAGCGCATTGTGCAGCTTGTGTTGTTGTTGTCGAGTGGCAGCCATGAGTTCTACGGTTTGTGCTGCATTTTGGGAGGAGGTAACGCCTGGTGGAGCGGGTTACACTTACTCGCTGTAAATATGAGTCTGTCGTAGAGTTGATCACAGCACGATAGCAGCACGGCGGGGTTGTGCCTCGGAGCCTTGGAGACCATCGGCAACCTCCGCAAAACTCGAGCACGCCTACCGACTATCTTGAGAATCTATGTAATACGATCTCGCAAACAATGAAGCAGAGCGAACTTGATCTCAAGCTATAAGATACCGGCGGGTCAGACGATACGTGAAGACTTATGTGGAGACAATCTCTGCAGACGGCGAGGAGGAAAAGATATTTACTCCTCGAAGGGCGCAAGCTAGTAAGATAGATTCTACAACAGGGCGTATCAGCATTGTTGCATAGGCAAGCAAGGCGACCGCTCACTAGTCTCCGCACTCGGAGAGGTCACATTTATACAGACTTTGACCACGCTGCTAGTCAAGAAATAGTCGAACGAACCGTCAACTCACGGTGCTGATGCGCCTTAACAGCCCTACTCTAACACTTCATCCTGATCCCATGCCTAAGCTCTTCCTCCCTAACCTCAAACATCACCTGCACGCCAACAAACAGCGCCGAGCACGCAGCCGCCAGAAATACTAGCCCCGAATAACTCCCCACAATCCCCTTCACCAGGCCCTCAAGTCCATCCAAGCCGACAGCGAAACCCACAAGGTTCGCCGCCATCATCATCAGGATAGGGCCCACAGCACCAATACCGCACAATACTCGGTAAGCAGTCAGTCTGTCCCTCCACTTCTTGCGTGGGAACGCCAGGGTAGCCAGCACTTCGGGCAACACAAAGAGGGTGATCAGCCAACCCCACATCAGCAGCCGAAGCTGGATGTCATGCCAAAGGGCAACGAAGGTGAAAACAGCCAGGAAGTTAAGGATCGCCCTTGCTTTGCCCCAAAGGCCAGTGGCGCCGCTGCCGCCTAGCGGAATGTATATGTACCGGACGATCCAGCGGTTGAAGCTGCGATGCCAGCCGCGCCAGAAGGCCAGAGCGGAGTAATTGTCGCTCATGCAGCGGACCATGTTCTCTGGAGGATCGATGCCGTCGAGCAGCGCCCACAGCCGGAAGAAGCGCCAGGGAAGGAGGAGCTTGAGCCAGATGTGATTGAGGTTGAAGTAGCCGAGCATGCTAAGCTGGAAGGGGGTGTATACCTCCCATGCCGGCTGTGCTTTGGATATGGCGACGGCGTAGATGTAGTGGATGACCAGCTCCATGGTCAGGAGGCAGATGAGAAAGCGCACACCGTACAGGATAGTCCGTCGCGTGGTGATGCTGGGAGCGCGGTAGCGAAGTTGTGAGATGTAGTCGTTGAAGGTAAGAATCGGACCCGCGAGATACAGCGGGGAGTACGTGACATATGCGAAGTAGTTACGAAAAGAGTAATCTCCAGGTTTTGCAGGGGTTGAGATGCGATCGCGCTCGGGGAGGTTTGAGGGATCAAGTTGCTTCTTCTTGGGCGCGTTAGTATTATGCGAGTGAAATAACAGGATACACGGCTTGACGCACCTCGACCGGGCTTCCCCCACGCTGATTAAGGCTCCAGTAGTAGTCGAGATTGAAGCTGATCAAGCGGAGGACGGTGATGTTGAAAAGTACCTCCCATCTTGGTATAAGGCCTCCATAGCTGTCAAGCCACATGCCCCAGTTGCTATAAGATGTCCTCTCAGGAGATGCCGTTGGCGATGGCAGCAGGAAAGACGCCAGCCCTGCGAAGGGGTATCCGCGACAAAGCTCATTCGCAAACAAGATCCCGATGTTGAAGCCCCAAGTAGCGCCGGGGACATACTCCCTTGGCAGTGCAGTGGCTATCTTGTAATTCACATACAGAATCAACAAGACTTTGAAGGCGGAGAAGCCGTGCAAGGCGGCCAGGAAAACAACAGCAAAGTAAACGTCGAAAGAAACGCGCTGCTCTAGACGTGCGTCCGCGGCCGCCTGCGTTGATAAGCCATGCGTGAGTCGGCCATTGGAGCCAGCTAACGGGTGGACTTGCGTGTAAGAGTCCGCCCTGCAGAGGTAGTCGTAGAGTCTCCGCAGAACAGGGTGAATGGCAAGAAGAAGGAACATATAGGGCAGGTTATCTCGGAAGGACGCATATTGATGGTCTGAGTTGTCCTAAGGCCAAAATCAGCTCCTCCCAAGGTAAAAGGCTGAGTTTGGAAGTTCAACATACAACTTTGCGGCCAGGGATCCAACCATCTGATAGTAGGTGTGAAAATTTGGGGTAGTTAGGATGTGATGCTGCAACGCCCTGTCAACGCTTATGTACAGCTCGTCCACCAGGGCATCACTGACATTCTGATACATCATACACAACTTTGAACATCATGGGGACCGCTGTAATGAAGACCAAATAGTAGAAGTAAAACTCCGGTGTGCGCCATTTTGACGGCTGCGCTCCTTCAGCTCTTTTGAGAGGAAGCTGATCGTCCTGGGCCGGTGGTGGTCTTGTGGGGTCTATTTGTGGCTCACTTAGTGCCTGCTTAGGGGGCGTCTTCGAGGATACAGTAAAGCGAGTGTCAAGCGTGTCAAGCGAGTACAGCTGCCGAAGGTTGGATAGAATCATGTTGTCCTTGGGTGCACGATACCGTTGCAGGCTCCACGAACGAGCGGGTTAGAGCACTGAATGCTGAGATGGTGTTCTGTCCACCACCTAGGCGACTTCTGGATGGACAGATGTTGGTGGTGAGCACGTGAGCTGCTTCAGGCAAGGTTCACGCTGCGCGGCAGAAAGTCGCGTCTTCTCGAAAGCGCACCACCGACCACCGTTGCGCAACCACGAACAAATCGCATGGGACGACACAAATAACATACATACTGTCGCAATGGCTCAATCGGCGTTTACCGCGCCTCAGCAGAATGAGTATGCCGGCGGTATGGCAACGAACTCACAACACTGCCGCGCATCTCTCTAATTGAAATCCAGATGAGGTATCAGCAATAGTCCTCGATCCAGGCTACTCCACTGTTCGCGCCGGTCTCGCTGGCGAAGATGTCCCCAAATCCATCGTCCCCACCTTCTACGGCTCCACCGATGGCAAGCTACTCTTCGGCGACAACACGATCCACAACTCTTACGTGCCCAACATGGAGATCCGCAATCCTATGTCCGAGACAGACGGTATCGTCCAAGACTGGGACACCGCAGCAAAGCTATGGGAATATAGCATCACGAGCAGGCTCACGGGCGAGAAGCAGAGGAGCCCAGCTACCAACGGACTGAACGACATGAAGGACGAAGATGTAGAGATGGGCATAGACGACGTGGAAGAGCAGGAGAAGCCGCTCGCGGATAGTCCGCTGCTCATGTCGGAGCCAGGCTGGAGCACGGTCAAGTACAGGGAAAAGTGCATCGAGGTGGCCATGGAGGATTGGGGCACGCCCGCATTCTACCTGGCCAGGACGGGCGTTTTGGCGGCGTAGGTGCGAGACATGGAGAGCATAATTCGCCGGGGGTACTGATTTTCGGACATAGGTTCGCGTCCGGGAGGCACTCAGCGCTTGTTGTGGACATTGGTGCATCGGCCACATCTGTTACGCCTGTTTCTGAAGGCCTGGTACTAAAGAAAGGTAGGATATCACGTATAGGAGTTGGAGTCACTGCTGACAAGTACACGAAGGGATCCAGAAATCACCCCTGGCGGGCAATTTCATCTCTAACCAAATCCGCCTTATGCTCGCCTCTACTTCTCCGCCCGCACCTCTCATCCCACATTACATGGTCGCCTCAAAATCGCCCGTTGACGCCGGCGCTCCGTCCAACGCGACCTACAAGAAGTTTGACACGCCTCCCACAGCCTCCTTCCGAAGATTGGAGGAAGAGCGAGTCCTAACCGAGTTCAAAGAATCTGTCGTGCAAGTGTGGGGTGGTCCAGGAAGACTCACCAGCCACGACCAGAACGGGATCAGCAACGAGGACAAAGCTAGGCAAATGCCTGGAAGGACGTTCGAGATGCCGGACGGCTGGAACCAGGTCTATGGCGTTGAGAGGTTTAGATGTACCGAAGGCTTGTTTGATGCAAAGGCTGCGCTTTCGGTGCGCTCTTCCACCCTACCAATGCGGTGCTTGTCTCGTTAACATCTTCACAGGACAGTGAACATCCCACACCGTCGCTCAGTCAGACGCTACCCGCGCTCATACAAGCATCGCTCAGCGCGCTCGATGTGGACATCCATCCAGTCATGCTCAGCAACATTGTTCTTACGGGCGGCTCGTCGCTGCTCGTCGGGTTGAGCGAACGACTAACTGCGGAGCTTCAAGCGATGTATCCAGGACCGAGAGTCAGGATCTACGCGCCGGGCCAGACAGTTGAGCGCAAGTTCGCCAGCTGGATTGGAGGCAGCATTCTGGGCAGCTTAGGTAGCTTTCATCAAGTAAGTGTCATATTGTGGAATTCAAGCATGCTTGGTGCGAGCCTCGACTGACATGTGCCAGATGTGGGTATCGAAGAAAGGTAACGTGCAGTCAAGCCCCCGAGTAATGCATAATCATATCTTTCTGACACGCTAGAATAGAGTACGACGAGCACGGACCAAACATAGTCGAGAAGAGGTGCAAGTAGGAAGCAGTATTGCTTTGCTTGTGCACAAGGCACCGACCACATCGCGCAAGAGCGCTCGGGGGACCCTACCTAGTCCCGCCTCTGGATCCATGCGCAATTGAAGAAAGCCGCTAGCCGCTGGCCGCTAATTGACGTGGAGCGCGCCCTTCAAGTGGCCGTAGTTAACAACTCTGAATCCATCAGTAATTCATCCAAACTCGCTGTAGAGAGAGGAACTCGCGTAGGCCGGTGATTCGGAGGTTGATGGCGCCTGGATTCGGATCTCCTGGAACGTCAATGTAGGATAGCGCGTTCTTTCAAAATGATATGTCGACACTCAGGCTCTCAAATGGCTTTATGGGCGGGATTAGGAAACGTAAGATACACTCGCAGGGTAAACAGATGATCCATGCAGTCAGGTGTATTCATTTTACACTCTGATCGTGGCGCTTTACGCGATGATGCATGTGTGTAAAATCCAGTAATACGAGTCGCAATGAACAGGTTTGCGGCGGACGGTTTAATTTGGCGAGCGCGCGGCATTGTCGTCGTTCCAAGATGCAAAAACCGACCGTCGTAGCTTCCACGATGCTCCCAAAAAATTCAAACTTACGGTTGGTGTATCTAACAGCAGATTCAGGCTGTGTTGAGGTTAAAAAAAAAAGGCAAAACAATAAGACATTGTTGTGGGTTGAACCCGTGGTGTTCCAAAGATTGAGAGAACGGAGTTTTGCGGGCGCTTCAAGGTCACTTCTGGTAAAAGGCAAGAAATGAGTTCTGTAAGGCGTCCCACTCCAACTCCAACAATCAGGCTTTGCAATTAATATACTGCAAAGTTTTTGCCGCTCTCTTTAGCATCCTAAAGATCTTTACTGTGCCATCTTCGCCGCTTGCCTTTCACAGTGTCTTGTCAGTCATTGTTCTCATGACTTTTACTGCGACACGGCAAATGCGCGTGGTGCGCATCATCTGCACACTGGTAAACGCCCTGAAGGCAGTCCTTCTACGGCCGTCCACGGTCGGCCTGCTTCTATTTGACATTTCTACGTGTAGTCCCATGGTTGGGGAAACAATAGCTTCTCCAAGCCATAAGAGTGATCGCCAGCATCCCGCCCTTGAACCACGGTTCCCTCTGTCTCTGGCAGATTTGACTGCCAAAGCGTTCGGGCTCAGCTAAGCTACCAGAAATCCAGCATGTCACTGCATGTCATGTCAACAGAAATTAGAGTTGGTGGCTGTTTACATAGATGGCTTGATGGCGCTGGATGCGGCTTCAGACAGGGGTTTCAGCCCGGTTGGCGGGCGGTCACCTGGGCAGCGTATTAGGTAAGTCATCATCTGGAGGCTGGGCACCGTTCAGTTTGCGCAAGACGAGCGCGCATGTTCTGTTGGTGCTGCATACGTTAAACAACACTTCTCGTTCCCTTCAACTGAACTGAATCTGCTACTCTCGACCCCCCCTTGACACAGTGCCCAGTTTTATCCAGCCGTTTTACGTGCAGCTGCCAAGATGCGAACGAGTGGACGATCCCTGATGTGCTGCAGGAACCCGGAGCAGCGCAGCCAACGGCGTTTGCGTTGCCAGGCACACCCGGACGAAACCGCAATTTCGCTTGTCGACAGCGCGCATGGCTAACGTTGACGGAGGCGCCATCAGCACCGCATCGTGTCTGCCCTCATAAGCACAAGCATCCCCCGTCGCTCCTTCTTCTGTTTCGCAAACGCCCAACACTCTTTCCCAGCATTGCCTATTCAGCAACCTTAACTGCGCTTCTGGATAGCTGCAGTGCCTTACATTCCTTCTGAAACCAGCCAACCAACCCTCACTTCGCACCAAACTCCGCCAGACGTCTTTCGTCACTTCCATTCCTTTATCGCCAGAAAGGGGAGATCGCGCGCACGAGTCGTCCAGCTCCTCCACCCCCCGCATTCCAAAGCAGCCGTCCGCCTTTGTTTAGTCCACCTGTCTTTGTCGTCAAGACCTTGATCTACTCGGAGCTCGGTCTCGTACGTCTCTTCCCTGTCTTTGTCTGGAGATCTCGAGCGTCAATGCCTTCGTCAGCCGTGAAACACCAAATCTCTTGCATTGGCGCACTCACTGGCTCTGTACCTTCACTGTCTTGAACGAAACAAGCCACTCAATTTACTCTTGCTCACTGTGCTGACGCCGCTGGCCCGGTATTGCAGTCATTGTGCCCTCATTACCTACTTTGATGCAAGTCGTGCCTTGAACGTTCCACAGAATCAACTTCAAGCGCAGTCATCATGAAGAACAGCATCCTCTACGCTGCTCTATCCCTCTCGGCTCTCGCCGCTGCTCAACCCCATGGTAAGAAGTCCGTCGCACTTGCTTGACAGCAATCCTGACTGAAGTCCACAGGGCGTCACCACCACCAACATGCGAAGCGTGAGGTCGTCCACGAGACCGTCATCGTCACGGCAACCGTGCCGAACGTAATTGTCTATGTCGATCAGGACGGCGTCCCCTTCGCCACTTCCTACGCCGACGTTCCCGCTCCCACTGAAGCTCCCGCCGCTCCTGCTTCTGTTCCTGAGGCGGCATCTTCCAACGCTCCTGTCATTGCCGCCGAGGTGCCCAGATCCTCTGAAGCTGCTCCAGTTCCAGCATCCAGCGCTCCGGCACCTGTAGCCCCTCCAGCGGAGACGGCCCCTGCCCCGGCGCCAGCTCCCGAAGCAGCTGCGGCCCCAGCTCCCGCTCCATCCACTGCTGCTTCCTCCGGTCAGGAGCTCGGTGGCTTTGGTATCAGCTATGCTCCGTACGCGGACGACGGCAACTGCAAGACCCAAGACCAGGTCAGCCGCGACGTGACCCAGATGAAGGGTTACAACGTGATCCGCGTCTACGGCACCGACTGTGACCAGATCCCGAAGCTGCTCCGCGCGCCTAAGCCATCCGGCGTCAAGCTCTTCCTCGGCATCTGGGACATTGCCCAGGTCGACAAGGAGGCTCAGATCATCATCGACGCCATCGCCGGCGACTGGAACAAGATCGACACCATCAGCGTCGGCAACGAGCTCGTGAACAAGGGCGCCGCTGCCCCCGGCGCAGTCGTCGCCGCCGTGAACGCCGCCCGCACCAAGCTCCGATCTGCCGGCTACGGCGGCCCCGTCGTCACCGTCGACACCTTCAACGCTATCATGGCTAACCCAGAGCTCTGCGGCGCCTCCGACTACGCGGCCGCTAACTGCCACGCCTTCTTCGACCCGAACACCGAGGCCTCGCAGGCCGGCGACTTCGTCCTCGGCATGGCGCAGAAGGTCTCCCAGGCCTGCGGCGGCAAGCGCACCGTCATTACCGAGACCGGCTGGCCGTCGCAGGGCAGCGCGAACAGCAAGGCTGTCCCAGGCGTCGCGCAGCACATGGCTGCGATCGACTCGATCAGGTCCAAGTTCTCGAGCAACGTCATCTTTTTCTCTGCCTTCAACGATGGCTGGAAGAAGGACTTCGCGGGCTCGTTCGGCGCGGAGAAGTTCTGGGGTATGATCCAGTAGACGGCTGTCTCGCTCCGCTGCTTGTGCTCTTTCACTCGATGTCCGGCTCGAGTTCGGTGTCGCTCTTGCTCTTTGCTTGCTTCATATACTGCGTTGCACATAAGGATCGGCCTGGGGTCGGCGCATTCGCGTGGCTGCGGGACTATCAGCCCTCAAAAACAGCATCTGGACAACGGAAATGGGAAAATTTCCGGATATACGGACTAAGGGACCGCCATGTCGGTAGTGTCTGCAAGCCAAGACTGGATGTCGATCATGTGGGCTGATTTGTTCTTTCTGGCTGTATTTGCGGACGGTGCTGCTCCATTTGCGGAAGATTCATGGGTGGGAGGTCGAGGTGATGGTTTCTTCGCGCTCTGAGTTGTAGATACTCGAATTGAAGGACTGATGATTATGACCATTTTGCTGCCTCTTGGTGCGACGTACGTTGAGTGTGAGATCAGAGGAGGTGGTGGGCGCTGGGTTACGGAACTGCAGCCACCGCACATTTCTTTGTGGACTTCGAAAGCGATAATGTAGCAAACACCTGGGGCGTTGCACGTCTCATATGGCTGTTCGTTCCATGACATATCCATTTCCATGAACTGGGATCCAGTGTGTGGGGAACCGCGGCGGACATCCGAACCGGTACCTGAACCACGAATCTAACGGACTTAATACATCAACGAATCAAAGGTTCCCTATTTCATATGGCCCTCCTTAGTCCACCAGGTCGGATCCAGCCACGGGATCTTACACTAGCCAGTGTGTGAAGTGGCGACTTTCCCTCGACATGTACCGTACCGCCTGCGCCGCGGGTTGTAAGATCGCCGACACAGCATTCATCCTTCTCTCTCCGATACTCGGACGGTTGCTCTTAAGCGTTCATGAGTCCCTCCTTTCCAAGCTGTCAATGCCGTAAAGAGGAAGGGGTCCCATCTGCGGGCAATGTCCGTGCCAGCATCCTCCACATCCACACTTCGTCGTGCCCTCGCACACATCATCAGACCACAGCATCCGCCACCCTCACCCTTAATCACTGCAATGAACTCAATCAATCCATCCCGTCAACGAAACATAATCCCACCAACCCAAACTTCATCCACCCACCAGCCCCTCAAACAACCCATCCCTCCTCTTCTTCAGCTCTTCCAACTCCCTCTCCTTCTCCCTGACTGCCCCTCTAGCTTTTTCCCTATCCTGCGGCAGTCCCTCAAAAGCTCTAACCCTCGCCTCCAACTCCAGCACGCGCTCCCTCGCGCCAAGAACCTCTTCCTCCATCTCCGCTATCCTCTGCATCGACGCGGATGACAGCCCATCAGCCCCAGCGGCCGCAGACGGCAGGTTCGTAAGCCTGTCCTCGTACTCGCGCACCTTGGCGCGGAGCTGCTTCGTCTGGCGCGTCCAAGCGGCCGTCTCGCGCGGTAGCGCGGGTGGGGCTGTGAAGGCGGGGCAGGTGGTTAGGAGGTCGAGTTGGGCGAGGAGGCTGGTGTGCTCGGCCTCGAGGTAGGCGGAAGTGGTGGAGAGGTCGGTTAGGTGTCGGGAGAGGCGGTGGGAGGTTGTGTGAATGTCAATGAGGGTATGGGCGAGGCTGGGAGAAGGGCTGTGTTAGCTAGGGTGGTCTTCGTCTAGTCTGCGGGAGGTGGAGGATCGGGGGTTGTAGGTACGTCTCGGGGTTAGGGCTGGGAGCGTCGAGTGCGACGGTGAGACCGGCGAGCGCGTCGAGGCTTTGGCTGCCTTCCGGCGTAAGATTCGCGCTCACGGCTCGCAGGATCTCGGCATCGCCCTCTGCTGTCTCTGTCTTGCCTCTTGTTAGCGTGCCAGCCTCCCAATGCATCCCAAGTCCCTATCCCAGATGCCACTCACCTCATCAAGCTCCTTCAGCGCTTCCTCCTGCACCTTCCGCAAGAGCTCCGTCTCCTCATCAGCCCGCTCGTTGGCCGCGGCCAAAGCTAGCAATGCACTGAGCGTGGCTTCATTGCGTTCGAAAGGCGGTATACTCCGGCCGCGGTATTTGTTGAAGAGCCATGCTTCCACGTGGGCCCAGTCTTGGGCTTGGGCGCGCTGCTGCTTGGCTTTTGAGGGGGAGAAGAAGGCGGTAGGGGATAGGGATGCGTCCATGGCAGGAGTTCAATGGATGCTTCCAACGGGAATTGGAGTGGTAAGGCTTTGAAGCGGACGACGGCGCAGATGATTCTGCGATAGAGCGGTGTTGATGCTGATTATCTTCGGTTTCCCCAAAGCGGCATCGCGAACCCCAGATTCTGGACCCTGAAATTCTGACGTCGATCCACCTTCATACACGAGCAATGTAGTAATGCGAGGAGGTTCTCACTCTCCGCCTCTTCTTCAGCTTACAGCAGACTTCAGCGCCCAAGAATAGCTTCAGAACCTCAATACGCTTCACCATTACGTTCACCAAACTCCTCACTCGAGCCGTCCTCCTTACAGCCCTCATCCTGGGCCTCACCACCATTATCCGCAGCTTCTTCCGAAGCGCGCCCTCACCCACCCGCGATATCACCAGGATGGCCTGGCGCAGCTCCGGCTCGAGCAACGCGGCCCTCGTCAACAACCTCGCCGCCAACGGGCTCATAACCGACCCCCGCGTGAAGAATGCTATGCTAAGCGTGCGTTCTCCATACCAACCTCGCAATGAAACCGTAACAGGCTGAGCGATGCTCCAGGTCGACCGCGCGCACTACTCCCCCGCTCTGCCTTACGAAGATAGCCCGCAGCGCATCGGGTACTCGGCGACTATCAGCGCACCCCACATGCACGCCTCAGCTTGCGAATCCCTCCTCCCCTTCTTGAAGCCAGGCTCAAAGGTCCTCGATATCGGCTCCGGCAGCGGCTATCTGACGCACGTCCTTGCCGAGCTCGTCAAGCCTGGCGGCACCGTCATAGGGGTGGACCACATCCAGCCGCTCGTGGACCTAGCGGCGCGGAACATGGCGAAGAGCAAGGAGGGGAGAGAGTTGCTGGAGAGCGGCACGGTGAAGTTCATCAAGGCAGATGGGCGAAAGGGCTGGCCGGAGGGCGCGCCGTATGATGCGATTCATGTGGGCGCCGCGGCCGCGGAACATCATGTTGCGCTGACGGATCAGTTGAAGGCGCCGGGGAGGTTGTTTGTACCGGTTGAGGAAGGGTGGATGCAGCATATTTATGTTATTGATAAGAAAGAGGATGGAAGTCTGGAGAGGAAGAAGTTGTATGGGGTGCAGTATGTGCCGCTGACGGATGCGCCGGAGAGTTGAGACTGTCAGGGGTTGGAGAATGGAACTGGGGGTTCTGCTACCTGGGAATGAGAAATGACGGAACGCGGGACGACTGGAGTATAGTATGATACCATAGGGCCTAATTTGTAACTTGCAGGCGACTGATTCTGGTCGGGGTTCAGGTTTCATTACTTGATCTCCACTTCCTTGACTGGCCCAAGACGATTTGAGCACGTATCAGCCGAGAAACTGTAAGCGGTCGGTGAGCTCCATCCAGCAGAACACTTCAGGCCCGTCAGAACCCGTTGTAAGTTTTTACAAGAAGAGTTAAGGAACACACCTGTTCAGCGCCACCCCCAGGCGCAGTGACAGCGTGCTTGGAAGCGCAGTTCTAGCCTGTTATACTAGGAAAGTCTCTTCTGTAGGAACACATGATAGCTTCAACACCTCGCCTTTCATAATGCCGTGCGCGTAACACCCCCGGACGAGTTAGTACCTTCCATCAGAGCCTTTACGGACCACAAATGGAACGTGGTGACCTAACAAAATGCAAATGCGGTCACCTTCCTTAGCAAACCTAGGAACAAGGCCTATGTAGCCCATCTTTGTCGTGCAGAATCGACGATTCTGAGTGACGGTATCAAACGAACTTTGAATATCGCGGAAGAGCTTCGCAGGCCGCCGTCGGTGAAGATTGTCCAATTCGAGACGCCGCTTCGTGAAGGTTTGATCGAGCATTGAAGGATCTGATCTGTGAATCTTATTCAAGAGGAGGCCAAAGACATCGCCATACTCGGATGGCCCCGATGGAATTTCTATCAATTCGAATCCCTCTCTACCGGGTCTTCCGGCTATGAGCGTCCGCCAAAACGCGTCAAAGAGTCCATCCCCTGAGGGATATGGATGACAGGTCTTAATGAGGTCCATGCTCTCGAGTATGAATGTTTGCGTTTCAGACTCCTCCCTGTGGAGTAAATCTGACATCCTCGGAATTGAACAGCACGTGACTGAGGCTAAGAATATACAGCTCAGCGCACGCGAATCCCATCATGTTTGCTTCGAATACCAGATATTACTCGTCACTTTTCTTCTCTCCCTCGCTATAGTTATCTCTGAGCCTCTGAGATTTCGTGCTGAAGGTCGTTTCCACTACTCAACGCCATGGCGGCCATTCTGCGTTGGGCGAGGAAGTACGCTAGGAGAGCTCCGTCTCCGCCGATTCGTTTCCAGAACACCAACTATGAGGTTGTCGGTGCCGCTCAGAAACTGGAAGAGGAAGCCTTTGAGGACTACGCAACAGGGAAGTACTACCCTGTTGTCATAGGAGATGTGTTTGCTTCAAGATATCAGGTTGTTGGCAAGCTTGGGTTCGGAGTCTCGTCGACGGTCTGGTTAGCGCGTGACTTGGAGTAAGTCGCCATATTCTTTGGACCTTGATACTTTTCATTTCAGTCGCGACTCCGATCTGCGTTAGATGGGTGTAGTATTACATTTCTATATAGACCCTTTCACTTCGTTACTGTCTGCATCTGAGCATCGCAAACCTAGCCCCGTAGCTTTGGGCCAGATGTCACAACATTTCGAGGCACTGATATACGCTGCACCGGATCAAGAAGATTTGAGTGCAACAGCAAAGTCCCAAGTAGTGCATCATGATTGCTCACTAACGTCTTCACAGCGCCCATCGGCATGTCGCTCTCAAAGTTTTCACACGTGATCATTAGAATGATGGAGAAATTGCCATGTATGAACATCTCAGCAGGGGCTCCTCATCCCACATTGGCAAGCGCTTTGTTAGAACGGCGTTGAATTCTTTCACGATACCCAGACCTGGAGGTGATCACCGCTGCCTTGTCCACACACCGCTTTGGGGCAGCTTAAGAGACATGCTCGCCCGGAACCCCTACCGCGATAGGTTTACAGAGGAGCTACTCAGAGCTACCCTCTATCGTCTGTTTGAGGCACTTGATTACCTTCACACAGACAGGAAGGTTGTTCATACAGGTATGGTTCTTAGCGTGTAGTAGTGTTGTAGGGCCGCACTCATTGTGAACATCACTAGACATCAGCGCCACCAACGTCTTGTTGGAGATTGACGACAGGACCGTACTTAGCAACTTTGTCGACCAGGAGCTAGCACATCCGTCACCTCGTAAGCAGGTTGAAGGCACCGTAGTGTATGCCACACGCCTCTTCGGATGGCCCCCTGGGGGCGAACCTGTTCTTTGCGATTTCGGGTCCGCAGAACGGGGAGACGCCGAGAACACGCGGAACGCTGGGCCGGATGTGTACAGGGCGCCGGAAGTCATGTTGAAAATGAGATGGAGTTACAGTATCGACATTTGGAATGTTGGTGTTCTGGTACGTTATGCACCGTGACGCTCCGAAAAAGTGAAAAGAGGGCTTACTCTATTTAGAGCTGGGACTTGTTCGAAGGGAGGACGCTGTTCTCTGGACAAGATCCTGACGGTAAAGGCTACTCGACTCGCGCTCATCTCGCAGAAATAATTGCCTTGCTAGGGCCGCCGCCTACAGATTTTGTCAAACGTGGCGAAAGAAGCCCGGAGTTCTTCAATGACGATGGTAAGTGCCTCACTCGATTGCAACAAGTATATCGGGAGATAACGTCAGGGTTTTAGGGAGTTGGCGGGCAGATATGCCCATCCCGGCTCCGATCAGCCTGGAGCAGTTGGAAGAAAACCTCGAAGGGAGAAGAAAAGAGCTGTTTCTGAAGTTCATAAGGTCCATGCTGCAGTGGGCACCAGAGCACAGGAAGACAGCGAAAGAGCTTCTCGACGACCCGTGGTTAAACGACAAGATTGATTGAGGGGGCTCGTTGCAATAAGACGCCGCAGCCGGAAAATCACGTAGGCAGGACTTTAGACTGTCGGAGAACGATCTACTGGTGGTCGGGAAGCCACAATCGAGCTGAAGGATCTCGGAAAAGATCCAACCAATACCGCTAGACATTGCCTCTAAATGGGAGAAATGTCACCATCCGAATCACTGTCCCGAGAAGAAGCTAGGAAGGCTCAAGGCGCGTTGTAGAAGACAGGATACAGCGAACCAGGGGGCGGCCCGTAGACTCTACTGCAGGCTAAAAGGGCCGGCGAAGCTGGTGTCAATCGTGCGAGCAGTAAGGACGAAGGAGATGTGCTCAAAAGTCTTGGTGGTGCTGTTGTGGTCGCTGCCGTGTCCTTGCACTGATGGCGCCTACTACTGGAAGCCTTTCGGGTCGTATGTTTAGTGTAGTCACCTCCGTATTGAAGGATTCTAACGTTGCCATTCTGACCTGAGACTGAGCGGTCCCACTGTCACGTAATCGCACCAATAGTGTTCGCGAACTTGCTCTCCTGGTCGTCGACTTGTGTATCTGCGATTGTGAACCGCAACACTATAGTGTTAGGTCAGTATGCCAGCGGTACGGTAGTACAGCTTTCTTCGCGTGTTCGATGGCGGTCTGCAGCTGGGTATTCCGCCGCTGTTCTGGAAGCTGTCTACCATGTCTGCTAACTGCCGCATTTAATGTTTGTAACACAAAAAGCCATCTGCGGATTACCCAGTTAAGTGTATTCAATATCTCATGCCCTTCACGACTGATGCCTAGAGCGTCGAATATCATGATCCCTCCAAGTCCAGGCCAACGTATCTCTTTCCAGACGGCATCACACTTCCATGCCGCCAGATTTCTCTTAATGCCTTCTCTTACCTGAATGCCGTCTCTCTTTTGCGCGTTCTATGCACTTGCTCCTTCCTCCCTAGGCTCCCTTTCCGCCTACATCCAATAACGTCAAATTTCAATACCGTGTACCTAAACGCACTTCGCCTTCAGCCCCGCTCAAGTTCTTCCTTACCCAGTCTAAATATCTCAAAAGCCAAGTATACGGACGCAAGAGGCTGCGTGGCAGCTTTGTTTGGCAATGCCTCGGGCTGGTGGTTGTCTTGGGGGCTTTGTGGGTGGTACGCCAGAGCGGCCAGACCCGTATCTGGGGCTGAATAGCGCGACGTAGCCCCAGATATGTCACTGGAGATATTGGCCGAACTATACTCATCATTACGGGTATCTCAACGGCAAAGTATCTCGTCTCACTACCAGTCGACTACTTTCACGTGTTCTCGATCGAACAGAAATTTTGCTTCAACAAGGCAACTCTCTCGGTGCGGATGAAGGACCAGCTTAAGAAAATACTTGTGACGGTAGCAGCTTGCGCCCCCGCCGTCCCAGCCATCAAGGTGATGCTCGAAAGCCTGTGGCAATCGCTCAATTCTATTCGGCCAAACTCGTGGAAGTCTCTCAAAGCTATCCGGCCAAATTCACCTACCTCCAGCAGCATTAAACCTTCCTTAAAGCCTCTCTTCGACATCTACGTTATCGCACTACCGCTGCTCCTAAGCAGTCACTTTATCCAGCGACGCCTTAGTAGTATCAACTCTTCCCTAGACGAGCGGCTCAGCAACCAACTCGACCCCTTACTCCCAGTAAGCAAGCCCCTCCGGCAGAAGCCCAACGTATACGTGCAGCAATTCTCTTTACAAACTAGCCATATGACTGCATACTTCTCTGGTGGGTTCTGGTCAACCGCCGTGGTTTTATCGGACACACTGCTACAATCGGCAGAACTTTCCGAGAAGGAGCGAGAAATGGACGCTTCCAACACTGACGACTTGAAGTCATCTGATCTCACTAAAGCAATCATTGCTCACGAGCTTGGCCATTGGTACTTTCGTCACGACCTACAGGGGCTGATACTGTTTTCATCTGCCTTCGGTCTGTTCGTTTACAGAATGCTACCAATGTTCATTCGCTCTGAAGCTATGCAAGGGCTAAATCCCCTCACCGTCCCTCCGCTTTTCGTCTTCTGTTAGCTTACTGTAGCTCCTCGGCTCCTTCTTACCCCCATCACTTCTGCTATCCCGCGGCGCATGGAGCGAGAAGCTAATGTTTTTATTGTAGCGATGGGTCAGGGTTCATAGCTCGCGACAGCACTCGCATGGATGCATGTCCATGAATGCGGATGGTTAGAGCTGGACTGGCTGTACTCTGCTTTTTGCAGTACGCATCTGCCAATCCAGGAGAGATTGGAGGCATTGGATGGGCAAATTTGAGGAAAGACAAAAGGAGCAGATGATGACGAGCAGGTGTCTCACTACATTCGTCCCTTGCAGTCAGCCACAATCTACTCTCCATGGCTTTCTCCAGCAAATTTACTGAATGAACACGGAGTCTCCTCGTCGGCCGCTACGAGGGTTTCAGCCAATCGCCGCACTGTATTAGATTGTTGTGAGGGGACTGTTCGAGAGATAAGTATGAGAAGAATCTCAGATTGTGGAACAATTCTCTTGTGATAGAACGCCCGACAGAGGAAATATAGCACCTTGCCAGACCTGCTTCGCCCATTGATTCGACCACGTGACTGCGAGCGGGTAAACGCGAACAACGCGTCAAGCTCCCAAGCTCCACCGACTCTCCAGAGACATGATATGAACATTTCCACGCAAATCGCCTACCGTGAATTTCGAAGAACCAGACATCGCCATGCTTGACATCAACGACTTCAATCAACTCTTCGACTTCAATCCGGACTGCACATACAGCCAGAGCACATACAATGGCATTCTCCGGAATCGGCGGGCTCTGGACAACAAGCTCTTCTTCGACCGGCTGCTAGATCGTCTTAATGTCAAATGTGCACAGTGTCCTTAACCATTGCGTCTACGCTCAATTCTGACACTTAGCCAGCTTCCAACCTCTACCCGCCGCATACCAACTCCGATCTCCGCGACCTCCACCACCAAATCGTCTCCAGCCAAACAGCCGAACACCACAAGCAGTCCCTCCTCTTCTACATTCTCAAAGACTGCAAGAGCCCCGAACCGACCGAGCCCGCCGACGCCTTGGCAAAAGACTGCCACCTGCCCGAGAAATACCGGCTGGCGATAGACGGCCTCTGGGCGCTCGACCGGCTGCAATTCCGCGTACGCTTTCCATGCGCTGCTTCCACGTTGCTGACCCTCGATACTTACGCACGAGGACCCTAAACAGACAGCAACGACTCTGCTGACCTCCCCGCTCTTGACCCCAACCTTCCCCTCCGAGATCCTCAGCACCCTCCTCAAGCACTGCGGCCCCTCGACCCCCGACGCCGACCTCCCCCTCGCATACTACTACGCTGTCTCCGCCCCTCTCAACACCGAAGCGCTCCTTCGTTCCTTCTTCAACCATTTAACCCACAGCTCCATCACGGACGCATTTTTCTTTTCCCGCCAACACCCCGATCCCACGCGACACATGCTATTCGAGGGCCTCATTGAGACAGCGCTGGTGCATATCCCCTCCTTAAAGCGCGCGGATGCGGCTATCGAGCTCCTCAACCTGCCCTTCTCGCCGGAAGAGGAGGCTTGGTTCGAGGCCTTCCTGATTGAGGGCAAAGGGCGGAGTTTACATGGCGCTCGTGATGCGGTTGTTGCGCGGTGGATAGCGGTAGGCAGGGTTGACGAGGCGTGGGAGGCTACTAGGAACATGAGTGGGCGGCGGTATCAGGGGGTCAGCTGGGAGGGGATCAGGGAGGGCTTGGAGAGGGGGTTGGGCGGTAGAGGAGAGGTGGGAAGGGTGTGGAGGGCGGAGGAAGCGATGGGCGGAGTGTGATCGATCGGAGATGTGGCTGCAGGAAACAGGATATATGAAGCAGCCTGACGCATGCGCGGACACAAGTGAGGCGGAGGAGGTGCCTCAGGCGCTCTCAATCCTGAGCTAGCCTGCGGAGAATGAGCCCTGATTCAGGGAAACCGAAACCGAAGCTGCATTGTTGCATTGTTAGCATGGCGGCTGGCGTCACGGTGTTGGGACGAGTAGACGTTTGCTCGATAGCCAGCTCCCGGCTGAAGACAAGCGGTAGCTTGGAGTTCTAATCTCGAATATCCTCTCCCAGCGCAGAGGTCCAGAGGCACCGCATCTAGCCATATATCTTCATGCAGCAAGAAACTCCAAGACTAAACCCCCTTAGCAAGCGCTCAAGTCGCCTTCTCTGAACGCCATGCAATGGTCTTATCATGTCCATACCCCATCCTAGAACCACTCACTATCCGCATCCTACCAAGGACCTCACTTCTTGAACGTTGCGCTCTTCCCGGCCCTCTCTTTCTGCGCCCTGCCAAGGCCCTTTGGCGCATCCAAGGCCTTCTTGTACGGATTGAACCCCCTTTCTTGTCCCTTCTTCTGCCTCTCCCTGGGCTTGTTGAGCACCGACGGGGCGTTGGCATAGTCGAAGGGCACCGGCTCGGCAACATCCTCGCCGTCGCCGTTTGGCGCAACAGAACCGTTGTTTTCTTCCTCCCCTTCCCGTACTTGCTGCTGCTGCTTCTTCAACCTCTTCGCAGCTTTCCTCTCGGCTCTCATCTTTGCTTTCTCCTCCGCAGCAACAGCATCCAGATCCGGCACCGCCATCTCATCGTCCTGATCATCGAAGCCCGCCTGGCCAGCCGGCGAGTCCGAGGACTCAGCAACTCTCTCTGACGCCAGGTCATTCAGCTTCCGCTTCCTGCCAGCGCCGCCGCCAAGCTGCTTGATGACGAAAATCCCATCATCCCTCTTCTCCAACGGCCGCTCCTCGGCCCTAACAAACGCATGCTCAGCCCTCGCGCCCGGATCAACCGCCACCTTCTGCTGAGTGAGCGTCGAAGCGTCCGCCGGATCCGCAAACAGCTGCGCCGTGAGCGCCGGGAGCGGGACGGCGAGCTGCACGTCCGTGGTCAGGGGTCTGCGCTGCTGCTGCCACAGGCCGTTCCAGAGCTTGCCCCAGAAGCTCGAGGTCTGCGTCCTGACGGGCTGGCTGATCTGAGGCGCAGGTTGGGGAGTTGAGTTGGCGGCGGCGGCGCGGGCTACGTAGGGCGCTACGGCCGCCGGGGCGGGCTTATGGGGGTGTGCGCCTTCGATTTCGGCGAGGACATCTGCCATCTCTGGGCCGTTTACGCCTTCTGCTCTGGCTTTGGCGACGACGGAGACGACTTCGTCAGCGCGTAGGCGGAGAGGCTGGGGGGTTGGCTGGACGGCGTTGAAGAGGGCTGGCTTGTCGGTTGGCATTGCTCGGGCTATGGTGAACAGAGCGTGGTTTGGGAGGACGTAATGGATGCTCTCGTCTTCCTGTCTGGCGACGGTGTCTCGCCATCGATGTACAGCTCGGAAGACGGAGAACTGTTCTTTCGAGAACATCGCCGGAGTCTTGTTGAACATCTTGTACCAGCCCATTGATCCCAGTCCTTCAGCAGCATCGTAGAACGGATGTTCGTATGTCTGCAGGGCTGTTTCCTTGGACTTCCGCAGCACGTGCCCTATGCGGTCACTGTCAGGATTGGAGAAGTTGGACTTTTCGATTAGCTCGTTCCGCATGTTGTCGTAGATGTACAGAAGGAAATGGGTATCAGCTCTAGCATATTCGAATAGTTCTTTTGGTAAAGGCCGCAATCGCCAGTCGGCCATCTGGTATTGCTTCTGCGCACTGAAGTTGATGAACCGTTGCAGAAGGTATGCCAGGCTTCCGCCGGGGTAGCCTAGCGATCTTGCTGCGTAATGAGTGTCGAACAAACCGACGAGGTACAGGCCGAGATCTCTTTGTAGCCATATTACATCCATGTATGCACCGTGAAGAACCTTCGGGTTTAGCGTCAGGTGGGTTCCTTTGATAAAGTGTCATTGGGGCACTTACCTTCAGGATACTTGGATCCGCAAACACCTCGTTCAGACACTCAAGCCTTCGCCGCCATGGCTTCAATGTGTCTACTATCCAGTCCTTGTCTCGTGTACTGATCTGCATGAGGGATACCAAACCGATGTATGTCCGCTGGTCGTGGTGCTCAATGTCGATGGCGATCTCCTTTGCTGTCTTCAACTCCGCAAGCATGGATGCCAGAGCTTCTGGCGTGTCGACCAGCGTTGCCGTTGTCGACTCAAAGGGTCGGTAGGGTAGAGGATCGGCCTTGGTGTAGACAGAGGAGGGGAACTGGTAGGCTTCAATTTCCTGTTGATAGGGGTGCGCGTAGCTTCGGGGGAGAGAAGTCAGCAGCCATCTCCGATACAGTCGCACGCAGTAAATGCTCACTGCTTTGTGCCCTCCTTGTCCGAGACCAGCTGAAGGCTCTTGTCCAAAGGTATTCGTGCATGCGGCTTCGTTGTAAGGAGAGGTTTCCATGGCTGCGTCTCATCGTTGGACGGCACGTTCTCGAACAAGACCTGCGGCTTGGCAATATCAAGCTTCGTGAACGCGCTGAAGGGCTTCGAAGCGCTCGCCCTCGGAACCGGAGACTGCACCCCAATCAGTACGCACCACCCCCCCAACTATCCCCCATAGAACTCTCACCTCTTGCCGTCCAGGACTCAGCCTCTTGACCATGCCCGTGTACTCATCCAAGCTCGTATCGGCCCTCTCTAGCAAACTGTCGACGACATCAACCACCTCCCTCCAATTGCCCTCGACGGCATCAGCATCAGGAAGCTTAGGACCTACAGCCTCCGAGCTCGAAGCCGCATTGCCGAGAAGGCGCTCCGCCAGCGCGAGAAGGCGCGCATTCTGCCTGTCGAGCGCGGCCGCAACGGTGGGGTCGAACGAACGGTGGAATCCGAGGTCTTCGGCGCAGATCTGGTTCGCGGTTCGGGTGGTCGAGATGAGGGCGGCTTGGACGGTCTCTTGAAGGGTCTTGAAGTCTGTTGGAGTGTCCATTATGGCATGGCAGATATCGAAGGTGTCGTTGGAGGTGGGAGGGCCTGGGTTTGCGGCGAGTGGTTGCCGCCTGCGCGTTAACTAGAGTCATGTCCGCGATGCGCGCAGTGCAGTGACTTTTTCGTTACGCCGTAAATAATCTTGCTATCGATAAGATCCGTAATCTATCCGAAATCGATTTGAAGCTCTCCTGCGCGTCAACTTTATACACTTGTCACGTCCAACTATGTCAGCTTCTCTTGCGCCAGAATGCAACGACGTGAAAGAGTCAGTCGAGTGGCAACTGTCTTGGATGTGTGCTAATCATCCCGAAGGCGTTATGACAACTGCTTCCTGAAATGGTATAGCGAGAGTAAAGCTCCCCTGGAATAATTGTAACGCCACTACTTACGACCCGTAGAGTTCCTCCGTGGTAACGCCACGACGGACGAGTGTGAGCCGCTGTTCAAACAATACAAACAATGCCTAGGGGTCAGTCGTACGGGTGTGTTTTACCTATAGCCTGTTCTAATCTTCACCTAGAGAGCGCTGAAGGATCGAGGAATCGACAAGATGGTCGAGGAAGCTAGGCAGGACAACAGGGAGAACGACGCTGAGCATATGCGAGGAGGCTGTGAGTGCCCCTCCATACATGAGTGGCAAGTCCGAACATTAACGTCTTGGGCAGGACATTCTGGATCACTGCATCACGTGGCGGGAGTTCTGGAGTCTGGGATACCACGTCTCTATCAGCCCTCGAGGGGAGGTTTTGCATAGTCCGGCGCTCACTCTACTACGTGTACTATGTTGCCGGGTGTGCAATCCAGCATTGTAAAGGTGAACTAGTACGCCTTAGTGCGACGCAAACTCCTGGAGAAAAACAGTCCATGAGATGAGTCAATCTGTATGCAGGACTGCAACGGTATCCTATAGCGAGAGGACGAACTCGACAAACACTACTTGACAATCCGCACCAAAACCTACGGTATCTTAGGAAACACATACAGGTAAGCTAAGCGCAAACAGGGAGCCTGCATTGACAACATCCGCTTTGATACAGACCAGCTTAGTTGTCTTGTTGGAGGGGATGGACATCCTGCCGCTATCCGTATTTTAAGTCTGTATGCAAACGAATGTGAAGTGGCAGTGAGCTTCTGCAGAAGTCCGTTTACAATATAAGAATTCGCCATGGTTCGCTCGAGTTCTTTCACCACAACTCTCGTATCGCGCCTGTGTCGTATGCAAACTTCGAGTCCATAACATCGCAAACTTCTTCCTCAAGGTCCGCCTTCCTCATACGCCCATTACGTGATTAGCGTAATTTAGAGCAGTAAGCCATGGGCAGTCTCACGACTGAAATGCACGCGGAGCTGGTAAGGGCCAAGGCTTCAGGACTATCTCCTTACATGGGCAATGTCATCGCCCAGACGTTCCTCTCCAATTCCTTTTCCGAGCCAGTCAAAGAATCGAGGCGTTATCCACGACCCCAACCTCGCTGACCCCCCTCCCAGCCTCACTTCCCCCTCCCAAAAGCACCACCCTGTCGCATCTGTGGCAGCGACCGAACCATCAAACTCGCCGTCCGCCCCGACAACCCCAACGGCAACGCCAGCCGACCCTACTACGTCTGCCTGCGCTGCAGATCAGGCTGCGTGGAGCAAGGCCTAAACCCCTACGAAGTGGGCTGGGTGTCGTGGGCCGACAATCGCGGCATGCACAAGGACAATCCGCCCTGCGGCTGCAGAGCAGTGAGTCGACAGAACAGGGCGGGTGCCGCCAGCTCTAGGCCCGGGATGGGCTTCTGGACGTGTGCTTCTGGAGCTTGCGGATATCACTCGGAATTTGCTAATGGGCTGACTTTGGAGAAGGCTCGGGCGCGGGAGGATTGGCCGTCGGGACTTGGGTATGAGGGCTTTTGGCCGTGGTTGCTTTGAAGGGGTCACTGATTAGAGGTGCAATCTTTAGGCAGCAAAAGGCTCTGCTTAGTCTGACTAAACACGTATCACCATCGCCTGCTGTGTTCATTCGCCTTGCTCTCTCTGTGATGCAGGACCAAATAGCCTAGTTCTGATACACGGCCTGTCCTTGGCGGCGCTGTAAGTTTCAGGCAGAATGTTGAGCCTGAAGGTAGGAGCTCGTGACATATTCGGAACGACCATGGTACATCCCGGTATAAGCCCTCTATTTGTTCAACGTCCGGTCAATCCATGTTAGCATGGTATCTACCGCCGCGGCATGCCTCTGCCTCTACCTCTGAGCGCCCTCTGTGCCGCGCCTGGCGGCAGACCCCTCTGCGGCGCTTGCGGTTGCGCCGACTCCTCATTCTCTGCGAATACTAGTCAGCTTTATTCGAATTGTTAAGAGATGAGGGTATCCACATACTTATCGTCTCATCAACACTCAATATCAGACACGCCGCCTCCACAGCCGCCTGGATCGCATTCACCTTCACCAAGCTCGGTTCCCACACAAACGCCTTCATGTTGTCCGCGATGCCCTCGTTCACAAAGTCCACACCGGCCCAGATGTTCCCCTTACGGTGCTCCACCCTAAGCCTGTTCAGAATATCCGTCGCGTCGAAGCCCGCGTTATCGCACAGCTGCCTCGGTATCACCTCAAGCGCCTTAGCAAACGCCTTGATGATGCTCTGTATCTTCGTCGAAACGTTCTTATCGGCATAGCTGTGCAGATACGCCGAGACCTCCATCTCGCACGCGCCGCCGCCAGCAACAATGCTCTGGTTCTTGATTGCACGCTTGACGATCATGATCGCGTCGTGCAGACTCCGCTCCACCTCGGCGATGAACTGCTCGGCGCCGCCGCGCAGCACGAGCGTGCACGTCTTGGCGGCGGGACAGCCCTCGAAGAAGTTGAAGCGCTCGCCGC
The DNA here is from genome assembly GCF_000281105.1 of Coniosporium apollinis CBS 100218. Taxonomy (NCBI): domain Eukaryota; kingdom Fungi; phylum Ascomycota; class Dothideomycetes; genus Coniosporium; species Coniosporium apollinis. Next base: position 484,695 of record NW_006913281.1, read on the forward strand.
CGATCTGGCGCTCCTCGAAGCGCGCGCAGGTGCCCAGGTGTTGCGACTGGATGTCGGAGCAGGTGGACTGGATGCTTGCGCCTGTGGCCTGGCAGACGCGCTCAAGGTCGTCGGAGGCGACGCGGCCGGCGCAAAAGACGTCTCTATCCGCGAAATACTGTGTCGCCAAGTCGCCAATGGGCAGTTTGCTCAGCACGACCTTGGCGCCAGTATTGTAGAGCGCCTCCATCTTGTTGAAAATAATCTGCCACTCGGCGTCGACGATGGCTTGATATTCGGATACCTGTTCGACGCGGACTTCGGCGTTGTCCTTCTCCGACTTGAGCTCGAGCTCGACGTTTAGGCAGACGATTTTCGGGTCTTTGAAGGATTTCGGTTGTTGCTCGAAGCCGGCGTAGGAGAAGGTCTTCTTGAAGGCGACGCCGTTCACGAAGAGGGAATCTTGGAGGGCGCCACCGGTGATCTTTTTTATGCCGATGAGCTTCTCGTTGAGGTCGTCTTGGTCGAGGGAGAGGACGGCGTCGACTACCACTGAGAATAGAGAATTGGATTAGCTGCGGCCTCATCGGAGCACCGGTGCCGGTGGACTTACTCTTGGTGAAGAAATCCGAGTTCCTGTGTATCAGCTTACTGCTCATCGCCGTCGCCGCAAGCTTCCGTAGCGTCTCCCGCTGGTTGCCCTCTGATGTGTTGACTGCAATCTCCTTGATCTTGTTGACCGCCATAGCCGATGCCCTTCGTAGACCCTTGATGATGACCTGGCTGCTAACTCCTTGCTCCACGAACTCCTTGATCTCCTTCAGAACCTCGCCTGCCAGCACGACGACCGATGTTGTGCCATCCCCCACCTCGGCGTCTTGCGAGCGAGCAATGTCTGTGAGGATCCGCGCGGCAGGGTGGACTATGTCGAGGAGCTTAAACACAGTTAGCTCGAGTGTTCTCTGGCGCGAGGCAGGATGCGCACCTTCATGACTGTTGCGCCATCGTTTGTGATTGTTTGCCTGCCGTTCTCGTCCACTAGCAGCAGGTCTCCGCCGTAAGGGCCCAGTGTACTTCGGATGGTTGCTTGGACTGCTAAGCACGCGTTGATGTTGGATACTACCTGTCCCCGGCCTTGCGACTGATCGGTCCCTGCAGCTATTAGCCAACGTACGTAGAACAGGTGGGTTGGCATTGTACAAACCCTCCTTCAGCACTATAATCGTGGGTGTTTGTCCGCCGAAGGACATTTTTGCGGCAGCTCTTGAAGGCGCTGTAGAATGGGTACGTCGATCCGGCGCTGAAATCTAGCTGGAGTGTTTCTTAAAGGAACGGGTCTTTTCGTGGGAATCTTCGCAGCGTAGTGGTGGTATCCTGTCCTACTTTTGGTTGTGCTGCTCTGCTTTGCTGATCGCAACGCGACTTTCCACAAAAACTCTCGCGTCCTTCCGCGGCCTGCAGCGGAGCGGAGTGACTTTCTGCCATCACCGTCCTCCTCAGCCCCCCACCCCTAGGCAACACCAGTTCTATAGCCCTCCAGCTTCACTTTGAATGAGATATACTCTTCTTCGTAGATGATTCGCTCGCTCTCTCCGCTTTACAGTGCCTATTCGAATTCATTATGCACAGGTGGTAGTTTATGATTCTTACGAATATACCCTTTGGCTTGAATAACCTTAGAGTAACCTCAAGACTATATATATTCCTTTTGCCATCTTTGTCGTTATCTTGACTTATACCCTTCATGCGGCTTCTCTCTTTTTGATAGTTCAGACCTCATGCCCACAAGTATGACTTCGAAGCACCGGTACAATGATCAAAGAGTGAGTAAATCACATCAGGCTGTGGCCTAATAGCAAGTGCCAATCTTAGGGCATGCCAGGAAGCTACACAGAACGTGTTTTCCGACTCTCCATCTCGCACCAGCTTTTCATGAGCGTAAAGCTTTGGCACGCACCTTCCGTTGCTGAGTCCCAGCCTTCCTCTATATCCCTCGGGAGTCCCAACCGATTCAGATACTAAACCTTCTCAGGCCCTCATGACGCCGAAACGCAAGCCCAAGCCCCCACCGCCGCTCCGCTTCCACAACATGCCCCTGGCCTCGCAAGGCTTCCCGGGCACGTCCCTAACCTCGCGCCCACCCCTCCTGCGCCTGCCCCCCGAGCTCCGCCAGCAAATCTTCCGCTACCTGCTCCCCGGCCCGCAAGAAACCTTCCGCTTCTATCTAGACAGCGGCAGCAGCTCCATCAGCCCGAAATGCCACCTGCACCACCTCAGCCGCCACAGCCCGCAGTGTTCCGACCGCACCACCCCGCCCTACCTCCACCTCCCCCGCCGCCCCGCCCGCACGCTCTCCGTCCTGCGGCTCAACAAACAGATCTATGGAGAGGCGCTTGCCGTGCTGTATTCGGAGAATCTGTTCCACTTTGTCGGCTTCAACTATCTGCCTGTGCTGGACTTTGTGCGGCACTTGAGCCCGGAGGCGAGGGGCGCGGTTAGGAAGGTTAGGCTTACGCTGCTCAGGGAGAAGGGGAGCAGGCGGGATGAGAAGTGGGAGATTCTTTGTAGGGTGCTGCATGGGGAGTTGCCGGGGCTGAACACTCTGGTTGTTGATCCTGAGACGTGGATCTAGGGTGGGGTGGATTGACATTGTGGTTGGATGGAGAGGTGACATGCAGGGTTGTGAAGAGTAGATAGATTGGTTTCGGTTTGGTGCTGGCTTGGGCGTTTTGGGTTGGGTACGAGGGATGCAGAGATGGGTTATACCCTAGGGTTAGATTGGTTATTCTTGTGGATGTTGCCACAGAAGGAGTCTTCGCTATCACGTTTGTTCATACTGCATAATCGGCTACAGCGAGTTTCAAGGCACTCCTCGGCGAAACTGGTGAGGCTCAGAACAGAGCATGACTTGCACGCAGCGTTAGTGGTAAATAAAACAAGCTGCTGACCGCCTTATCACAGGCCAAAGGGATCACTGAGTTGTGACATGTGGTTCGCGGATAGCCGTAGGTGGTTTGAAGTAATCGCGAGCAAAATTTTCGAACCTTGAAATACGTGTTGCTCCAAAGCTCTGCGAGTCGCGCGGCCAGCTCTGCATGAAGCTCAACCACTGTGTTCCCGTAGCCAAGCAAACAGCACCGTCCTCCGAAATCGTCAGCCATGGTGTGTAGCAACTAAGTACATCGGAGTACGCGAAGGTATTGACAATGCGAACAATCCCAAAAGCCGAGATCTAAGAGTAGATCCACAAAGCAACGGGCCAGTAGCTGTAAGTCCTGAATGAAAAGACTCCAAGGGTATCAATCCGGTTTGACCTCGAATGGACCTTCCTCCCTCGTGTTTCAGGAGGCAAGATGTCCTGTTTGGAAGAAAGAGCTCACAGAACTGCAAGCAAAGCCGAGAGAATCGGCACCAGTGTGCGTAAGTCGTAGTGCGAGTGAAGCGGAAGCGCTCGGTAAACCGTACCATCACCTATTCCAAGTCGCTGTCCATCATGTCGGAGTCTGACTGAGCATGCATATCAGTAGCCACTTCTTGTCGCAGCTCTTCGTCATCGCTCCATAAGTCGCCCTTGGACAGTCCGAGAGGTTCGTTGGAAGGTTGCGCAGGAAGGATCTCAGGACGATATCGTGCCTCCTCCTCACTCACGAGCACGGGCTTGCAACCCTTCCAAGTCTGAGACGCCCAGATGTAGAGTGGACCAACCACTTCGATCTCAACATTGCAGTTCAGGTCGGCCATGCGCTCCACAAAGTCAATCCAAGTCCTGCCGGCGGCGCACTTAAGAGTGATGTGGGAGAGGGTTAATCGCTCGAGAACGCCTGGGTAGCTGAGAACAAGCCTTTCGAGCGTGTCTTGGTGAACAATGAAATCGTGCAGATAGATGGACCGGGGTGGACTTGTGTCCTGTGGGACGAACAGATCCAGTAGGCAAGCTTTCGGCAGTGGATTCACACGATTTGGATCAGCGGCATGCGTGTCCGCTCCTTGCGACCAGTGTCCGATTACCCGGAGATGCTTCAAATTTGGCAGGCTCCACACGATTTGCTTCCAGTAGTTCATCATGCTTGGAGAGCCAATGTCATTCGGGTGAACGGCAACACCCGCGTGGCTCGTCCTCTGAACACCGGGAGCTCCGCGAATGTTGAGCGTGAAGCGTTCGATTTTGTCGAGCTTGGCTTGATTGATAGTATCATCGTACAGCTGGTACGAAAACGTAAGGAGTCGGTTGATGGTAGCCCATTCGCGCACATCGCTGAGATTTGCGCCGGTTACGTGGAGTTCTTTGACACGTCTGGGTATGGATACCACTAGGATGTTGCTCAAGCAGGCGACGTTCGGAATGCGACTAATCTCGTACGGAGGGTTTGTTGCATTGACGATGTCCGCACCGTACTTCTTGATGAAACGCTGTGTCATCGTCGGCCATGGAAGGTTCTCGCGCTCGCATATGCCGGCTTCGACGTACTCGAGATTCGGGAGCAACTTGAGCGTCTCTTTGGAGACAGCAGCAGCGTGGTTGAGGAGTAGGAACCAGTCCACCTACTGGGCATTAGTACGATAGAAAACTTATTTTTTTAAGAGTCCGCGCTCTCTGAGTGCTGGTTGTAAATGCCTCAGCGGTCACAATGCTAGACAGAGATATTTTCGCCATGTCATGCTCTCCAAGACCTCCCAATGCAGCCTTGTCGTGACGGAAGCGATCCAGCCCATGCTGCTATTGGGCGGCCGATGAAGGCAAGACTGAAGAAGATTTCGACGAACTAACCTTGAAGAACGGCCATACGAGGGCCTCATGGTACCGTGCACAGAAGACCTTCTGCTGCGCAGTCAAACCAGCACGTCCAGTAACCCCGAAGTGACTTAGAAGTCGCTCCGTAGTGGAATCGCGGACAGTGTCGGCATCGCCCATGCCGATCTCCCAGCGCATACCGGGAGGGATCTGGACCTGTACGTTCTGGACATGCTTGGCAAGATCTTCCTTCTCCTCGGCGAAACGAAGAAGTTTCGGGACGTGCTGTATGTCGACGACGATGAGGACCATGTCGCGGAACAGGTACTTGGTGACCCAGGCATGAAACGCTCGACATGTCAGATTGGCATTTTGAAGATCTGCCTTGGATCCTGGCTTGAAGCGGTTGTCTTCCTCTGGCGTTAGATGGGCGATGACCATCTCGCAAAGCTCGGGCGGAATGTCCGAGAAGGTCTTCATAGTGGAATGTGGAGGATGCCAATGGCGTGATGAGGGAGGTGTCGCAGATGCTTTGGGAGTTACGGAACTGAGATTGATGGTTTCCTGCAAGGTTTAGTGGGAATCGCACCGATCTTGTGGTGTGAAGAGGCTGAGAGAGAGATTTGCTTTTGAAATCGCTAAAGGTGTTGGCGGTTGCAAGGCTGAGAGTATGGAAGTGAGATGTAAATTTGGAAATGTGTGGAGCCGAATGAAATCGTATGCTAAATCGGCAAACATGAAGAAGGCCGCATTCACATACTCTGGAATTGTGAGCGAAGCCAGTGGAGGTGGCTGGCAGTGAAGAGTGTTCCGAACGTCGTTGCAAGGCTGAGCAGAACCTCAAGGCAGACGCCGATGGAACGCGCGGGAGCCACAAAGCTTGGCCTGCATGAGGTTGTCAATAAGGATGCGCCTTGGTTCACGCACTTTATGCTGCCCTGAAGTTTGTGCTCGCAACAAGCCTTAGCCTGACATGTGGAGCAGTTTTGTACCCGAGCAATTATACATCTGGCTGGTCCCTTCAGCAATTTCTAGACCAGATATCAGTCATCACCAAGCACGCAAAGCTATGCGGATAGAGATAGTCATAGTCATTGATACTACTACACCACTCCCGCATGCGGTATCTACATGACCAAGTCTCCTTTGCCCGCGTGTTCCTCCCATCCAGTGCGTCAAGGCCCGCAAAAGCCGGCCCAGGGTATTCAACGATCTTCCTCTACTCATGATGATGCCCACAGAACGCCAAATGCAACCCTGGAAACCCCTCCAAAGAACGATCGAACAGCCGTCCAGCAAAGCCCAAGCGTGACGGGTGACCCAAAACCCAAGTAAAAAGAAATGAGTGAAAGAATCAAACTGGCGCGCAACCCTTGTGCGTCCACGTTGATATATTGATCCAGAAACCTTCAGCCGATGCTGCCAGACCGAACCCTTGGTAATGAAAGTTCGCAGAACGAGAATTACAAAAACGCGATTCGCGCTACGCAGCAGCCGATATGCTCTCCGGACTGATCATCCCCACCGCACTCCCGTCATCCTTTTCCGGCTCCGGCTGGCTGCCCTCCTTCTGCGGCATCTCCAGCCTCAGCTTCCCAATCGGCTTGAGTTTACCGACATTTGGAGTCGCCGAATCGTCCTTTGCGGTGCCGTCATCCAGCTTCCGCTTCTTCTTCGCCATTTGCTGCAGCTCTTTCTGAGGCCTCTTTCGCGGGCTCGTGATCTTGCCGCTTGGCGGCAGGCGGGGCCTCGGGAAGCGCTGCTTAGGCGGTAGCTCTTCGTCTTCGATGAGGGGCAGGTCGCCGTTTGCATGCAACTTGCGGAGAAAGAATGGCTGCACGAGGCCGATTTGGGAGCTGATGTTTTCGACGGTGACGGGTTCGTAGGGTGGAGGTGGTTCGAAGATGACGCCGGACGTCTCGGTAGCGCTGCAGAGCGGATCGGGTCAGATGGATTCACAGCGCAGAGACTCTCGTTAGACGCATACCTTGTGTTTTGCGCTCGGTACGCATTGTGCATGCGATTCTGTAAAAGATGGAAAGGCACGCTGAGAGAAGCGAGACCGAATTCCTTGTCAAGGCCGAGCTCCTTGAAGCCGAAGAAGTCCTCATCGATATCTTCTGCAAAGTCACCGCCAACGAACTGCTCGCTGCCATCATTGAAGGCACCGACACCGTCTGCTCCGGCATCTGTATTGAGCGCAGGACGCTGATAACGTAAGTATGAGCAGTGATCGGCACGGTGACTAGACTTACCAGGAGTTCAGCAAGATGCGATCTCATACGGTCGTGCATCACAGTTAGTTTAGAGCCAAGGCGGTCGACGTCGTCCTTGACATAGCTCTCCAACGCTTCGAGATCTACGCCGTTCTCATGCAAGCTGTGCAGAATCGCCTCCTCGGCGGTAAATCGCGGCTTCAGCGCGGCCTTCTCGCCGATAGCTGTGGTCTGCTCAGCTTTGATCTTGGGCGTGTCGGAGTAGACCCCAAGCGTCTGTACAAGATTCTTGAAGAAGCTGCCTGCAATGTCGGTTATGGCGTCCAGTGCCGAAGGCTGGAACTCCTCAAAGCCGGCATGGTAGAAAATCTTGCCAACGCTTCTTTGGAGTGCACCACGGCAGACCCATTGCGACATAACAGGACCGTCGTCTGATACGACCAGGGGCTCAACATCAGCTTCCCTAAAGGGCTGCGGATCGTACTTTTGAAATTGATTCTGATACATCTGCAAGATGGCTTGTGTTAGTGGTCGACTTCGCGGTGCTGGGTTGGTATACATACCTGCGATTGTAGTTGCATCTGCTTCACGATCCCAATCTTAGCGCACACCTTCCGGGTTTCCTGCATCTGGCGCATATTTGCATCCATCTTGCGGGTCAGACTGCTCTCCGGTGCAGTAAATTGCCCTTTCGGTATCATGCGCAGAAATTCCTCCGCCTGATAGATGACCTGTCGGTCGGCATCCTCGACCCACTTGAGACGGTCATCCAGATCAGGAATGGCTGATAATGGATCGTAGTAGTCCGGAAGGTTGCGCTCCTCCTCTTTCTCGATGCCCTCAGCAAGCGTCTCGCCCCTCGTGGATTGGACACCTTCCCTTCCGTCCTTTGCTGGTGCTTGGCCTTCTGCCTTACTTTCATCTGTTGCCTGGTTGCGCTGCCTCAGCCAGCGCCTCATGCCAGCTTTGGTTCTGAGCAGAGCCGGCTCTTCAGCGTTGAGACGGTTGTTGCGGAAAAGCCTGTTCCGCTCCGCAGCGACCGTTGCCCGATCCTTCTTCGTCACCTGCTTCCACGTCCTGAATTCAATGTCGTCGAGGTCAAGATCTTCTGCTTGGCTTGTCGTGACTCCGCTCACGGAGTCTCCAGTTCCATCAACCTCTGATACGTCGGCTTGACTACCATGAGCCCCACTGCTGAAGATCCCATGGCGGCCTAGAGGGGTGAGTGTACCGGGCGGAGGAGTCGCTAGGCCGTTCTGACTCCCTTCCATGGGTGCGTCGGAATCTGCTCGAAAGAACTCATTGCTTAGGGTGGATGTCGAGCCGCGAATAGATGGTAGTTGCGGTTTGCTCTCGGTACCCGGTGTCCCCTCTAACCTTGCTCCAGGCGCTTTGCGAGCAGTTGATGGGGGCTTCTTACCCTTCTTGGCAGGAGCTTTGCGTCCACGCGACGCCATGATTGGCTCCTCTGAAGGAATGTCTTAGTATAGATTGTTAGAGAGGAGCGTATGTAGATCTTACCATCGTCACTGTCCTCAACACCCTCTAGATCGCCGTTCTGCATTCGTCTCTCCTCCGCCTCCACTTCCGCACGGTCTCGAACGACAAGCTCGGGTATCAAGGGCACAAGCTTCTCCGTCTCCTTTCGCATGTACAGCGCCTTCTTCCGCAGAAAGTGTTGCGGATCAACGTTGTACTTCAAGCAGTTGGCCCAGATGAGGTTCAAGTCATCCACGAACTCTTTCTTGGACTTGTACTGCAACTGTTTCAGTTTCTTCAACATTGTGCCGATATCCATTGGATGCTTGATGACGTTGTAGTAGTCCGGAGCTTCGCGCTTGTTGACTCGCTGCAAGAAAGGAGCCGCATGTTCGGTCATGGCTTTCAGCTCCATGAGCACCTTTTCGCAGGACTCGTAGAGCTCCTCCTGGTTGACCTTGTCCTCACTTGCCCACTTGCTCCTGTTCTTTCGTACTTCGCTCATGAGGTTTCGCAGCTGGGCGTCGGAAGCGTTGACCATGTGCCGTTTCGCATCGATCCTAGCAATAAGGTGTTTGAGAGTTAGGCTGGATGCGCCTAGGTTTGCGCTGCTTAAAGTGCCCTGCTGAGGTCCGGCGACGGCAGCCGCGCTGGTATTGCTCGTGGGCTGGCCCAACATCTCCGATTCAACTTGGCGATCTAGATCGTCCAGTTTCTGCTGCTCCAACATCGCATCACGATCTGACTCCAAAGTGTAGAATAGTGTGTGGAAGCTCTTGCGCGCAGCCTCCTCTGCAGCCTTCTTATCCTCCTCCAGCTTCTTGCGCATATCGCCAGGAGACTTCAGCTGTTCGGTGGAGGAGGCAGTGCTTCGGCGGTCATTGCTTGGACGCTTCGGTAGCGATGGGACAAGGAGGCCTTGTGGGGTGGTGCCATTGACGATGCGCGCAGCGCCCGCGCCTTTGCTCTGCAACGGGGAGGCGGTCCCAAGGTCGTCGTCTTCGTCATCATCGTCGTCGCCATAGTCGTCCTCGTCAATGGTCCGCGCAGCTTTCCTCGGCGGAGCAATAGTAGGTTGCGATGCATCCATCATGGTGACCTCCGCGCCTGCTTCCCGTTTGTCGTCATCCGGCCGTGACGGTGCCTGAACAGATCTTCGCGGATCGAACAGCGCGGCAAGTCGTGCCTCACTCCGCGCGAAGTTCTCCTTGAACTCCGTGTACCGGGGGTCTTCTTCCCCAATGGCATCACCCCCCTCCCCGCCATTGTTCCCCATGGTGTTCCCCACAAAGGCGTCGTCGGTTATATTAGGCGTTCGGACAGTGGTCGCATGAAGAAACTGATCGTAGCGACGGGCTGCGCCATAGCTGCTTTGTCGGGAGGAGGTGCGGTGGGTTGCGGTCGTAGACATGCCCGACGTGGATGGGGATCACTCTCGTTCTTGGCAAGCGGTGCCGCCAACGAACGCTGAAAGCGAGCCCCGTACTTCCGTCTCCCCCAGAACTTCGTACAAGGCTTGCGAGGGGACAGATGTACCGGTCATCGATAGCTGAGGTTTCGCGCAGATGAGCGAGCGGTTTTTGCGAGTAAAGTATTGATGGTGTAGTTGGGGATTTGATGAAGTCGCTCTTAGAGAACCGCACTGTCGTTGCGGGCGCAAGAGCACATGAAGTCGAAAGAAGGTTAAGGTTTAAAACAGTATTTAGTCAGGCCTTGGCGCGTAACAATACGCGGCACCAACTAAAAAGCCCGTTGCCGCATCTTTTCTTCAGCTTGTTCACTACCAGACTCACCATCAAACCGGACTCATGATCTTGTTGACCATAGAGCGGCTAGGTCAATCCCATGTGATGGAGAGTAGCAGTTTACCACTCCAATGCATAGATCACCGAAGGTCTTTGAGCTGTTGACTGTCCTTGAGGACTGTCCGTCTCCAGGGCTACGAGTAGCTCTCAATGCGGCAACAGGCTTTTTTAAATCGTCCCTGCGTCTCTGCCCTTCCCCATCACCATCTCCAGGAAGCTCTCCCTCCCCACAGCTTGGCTTTTGACCTCACGAGCAGGCCCTGGCTGAAGAGATTCGTTCGCGCTGTGGAGTGCCTGGGCGTAATCTATTTGTCCCACACAAGGATGCCTTTCTGGTGACGTCCTGACCAAGCTCCAGCATGCGCATACGGAAACCCTTCGGTAAGGCGCCGGCAGGGTCCCGCAGCCATCGTTTACTGCAGAAACGTTGCGCACGACGCCAACGCTGACACCTGAACCCCTCTTCTAGCTGCCGGTTTCTGCGTCCTCCTGCTCCTCGCCGCATCCGCCGGCCTCGCGCCCGCGCAATACAGAGTCCCCGAATACAAGCAGAGCGACAAAGTCCTACACTTCGTCACATTCTTCGCCCTCACGGCAAGCAATCCGCGTCTAGCCCATGTGACCAATGGCTCTGATACTATGTACAGCTATGCTTCTACTGGATCCTCGAAACGAACCGCCGCCGCAACCTTCAGCTCACCTTACTAGTCTGCACGGCGGTCCTGGGCGTAGGATCTGAGATATTGCAAGGCCTCCTTCCGGTAAGTAGAGCACGGCCAAGATACTGTCAGGCAAACCGCCAACGTGTCTACAGAACGGCCGCATCTTCGACCCCTACGACATCGTCGCCAACATCGCTGGCTCGCTATTAGCCCTGACCCTCTGCAACTGGTATCACAAGCGCATGCTCGAGCGAAAGCGACAAGCGAGATACGGCCTCGTGGCCGGTGATGAGGGCGACGACAGGGATGTGGAGCTAGGCGAGGGCGTTGGAACACAGGAGACGGGCGTTGCTCGTGCTGCACCTACAGTTGAGGAAGAGTTAGACAACTGGGATGAGAATGCTGAGGATTGGGATGATGGAGAGCCTGGGGGCACTGAGAGTGGGGACGGTGACGGGCCGAAGACGCCAAGTAGTTCTGTGGATGATGGCATGATGGATCGGAAGAAACGAAGCGATTGATATCGTAATTTTCTATTTCATCTAGGTACCGCTTGGTCTTACTCTGGATGTACGTGTAATGGGACACCGTGATGCTTTCACTAAAATACCAGAAACTGGGCCAGGGCAGACAGCACTCCAGGGCTCTGATGAACAGATGGAAATACTTTCTGCTTGCTGGCGGGACTTGAGCTCTGTAAGCACGATAGAGATTGATAAGTGAGCTTGCCGAGGTGAAACGCTTTGGTACCCGCTAATGCTGAGGTGGATCTCAACTATACTCCGCTTCTTTCTCTAAGTACCTCGAATGGATCTCTGCTACACGCAAGAATGCTCGTTGAACGACATGCTGCTCAGAAGTTTTCAGCGACTGCAAGCACATGCCAAGGACGTCCATTGAAGGTTTGAAATAAGCCAGGTGGTTTTGGTTGAATATCCCAGTTCGTGAACACATGCCACTCCATCAACGCAATTACTGTCCCGGAGCCACCGCACCAGCCGCCGCGGTCCTAGCTGCCTGCTGTGGGTTCACCTTCTTGCCATCCTTGTTGTACCGAACCCTTGGCGGGGGAGCGCGGTTGCGGCGACCTTCCCTTGAGCGGACACTATGATTGTGTAAGCCCGTTGATTCTGGCAGACCTACACTCGGCGAACGTACCGGACAATCTTGCCGTGGATGGCGCATGAGACGCAGTACTGGAGCTTGAGGTACATCTTGGGGACAGTGTACTCGGGGAAGACCGAGGCATCGGAGATATCACCTGCAGCGCTTCGTTCAGTATTCCAGCTTTCAGGATTGCATCATGCGGATTGGCGGGGGTATGTTTGAGGCAGGCTTCTAAGCAGGCTCGAAAGCGACGTACGGATAGCGGCGGATTCGACCATGTTCCTTATCGTAAATCTCTTGATTGCCTTGTCCTTGGGCGTGCATCGCGAGCAGTTGGAGCAGCGGATCGGCTTGACGTGGCCCCTTCCCTTCTTGTTGCGGCCGCTGAGAAGCTCGTTAGCTTCATGTAACCGAGTTGCGTTCTTGCGGATTTCCGTACTTGGATGCTCGCTTCTTGACCATGATGGGCTGATTCTGATACGAAATTAGATGGTGCGAACTTGCGATAGCGACTCGAGGGTGTTAGTACCTAGGTGGACGAGAAGGTAGCTTGGGGGGGTAACGGTCGTTTAGCAGTGCAGCGGCAGCGATCAGTAGATCAATTTTCGGCCAAGTGTGTGACTGAAGCGAGTTGCATCACGGCCGCGCCGGAGCCGGAGAATCATGTGCACCGAGCCCCTGGACCCTTGAGCATCAGATGCATCTTGGCAGGGGTGCGTGTTTGGATTGAGGACAGCGAATCGGATTGATAGGCCGTTCGAGAGACCACAAAGGCCCTCAGCTGAGACAGCACTTCGAAATCTGCTAGCTGTTATATTGTCCAGCTGCAATCATCCGGCTTCTTGGGGTGTGGACGTTGATCGTCATTCTCGGCGACTCGGAGCTTCCGCATCGAGACCGGCGTGTTGTTGTGCCCAGCAACGGAGCACGCGCATCGTCACAAGACTTTTCGAGCAATCTCACGAGCACAATAGACGAAGTCACACAGCTCTGCCTCGTCGCTCGAACAAAAATCACCATAAGAATTTCGCAAAGCTCCACATCATGTCTGCGGCCGGCGGCACGTATCGAAGCACCCCTAAGGGCAGGGGACAGGTGCCTTTCGCCAGCAATGCTCCCTCTGGCATCCCTCGTCCAGCCTTAGACTCCTATCCGAGTCAATCAGCAAGCGAAGCGGGAACTTCGACGCTCAGTGCCAGCAGGGCGAAGCAGTCGAAGCGAGATGAGGTGAGCATGGAACACAATACTACACAAGTAGCGTGAGCATCCGTTGAGACTCAGTGTAGGCTATACGGAAGAAGATCGAGACGGATCTCAACAAGAAGAAGAATCCGGGAGGTCGCGTTCGGCCGACCAGAAAAGCTCCTCCAGGCACCGTTCTGGCTCTGAAGCCCAGCCCAGCCCTTCAGATCAAGCCCAACACCACCGTAGCTGAGGCTGCTCAGCTGATGGCAGCGAAGAGAGAAGACTGCGTCCTTGTCACCGACGATGACGAGCGAATTGCTGGTATATTCACGGCGAAAGATCTGGCGTTTCGAGTTGTGGGTGCTGGTATCAAGGCCAGGGACGTGACTATCGCGGAGATCATGACCAAGAATCCCCTTTGCGCCAAGACGGACACGAGCGCAACTGATGCTCTGGATCTGATGGTCCGGAAAGGCTTCCGGCATCTGCCCGTCATGGATGAAAACCACGACATCTCGGGCATTCTCGACATCACGAAGTGCTTCTACGATGCTATGGAGAAGCTTGAGCGTGCGTACAGCTCGTCACGAAAGCTTTACGATGCGTTGGAGGGCGTTCAGGCTGAGCTAGGGTCCAGCCAGCCACAGCAGATCATTCAATACGTAGAGGCTATCCGTACCAAAATGTCAGGACCAACGCTGGAGTCGGTCCTTACCGGACTGCCGCCTACAACAGTGTCCGTCCGGACATCAGTCAAGGAGGCGGCACAGCTCATGAGAGACAATCATACCACCGCAGTCCTTGTTCAAGACCAAGGATCGATCACTGGCATATTTACCAGCAAGGATGTCGTGCTGCGCGTTATTGCAGCCGGCTTAGATCCGGCGACCTGCAGCGTCGTCCGCGTGATGACACCTCATCCGGATTTTGCACCCATGGATATGAGCATACAGGCCGCTCTACGCAAGATGCACGGTAAGGAGCATGTCGTGAGCCCCTAGAGATTTTCTTTGGCTGACTAGAGCAGATGGCCACTACCTAAACCTCCCAGTCATGAGCGAAGCTGGCGAAATTGTTGGAATGGTCGACGTCCTAAAACTGACATATGCTACTTTGGATCAGGTGAGTACATCAGAAACATGGGCTTTGGCTGGCATCCTAACATCCCATAGATCAACTCCATGTCGACCGAGAAAGATGAGGGTCCAGCCTGGAACAAGTTCTGGCTCTCCCTCGACAACAACGACACGGAGTCAATGATGTCTGGCGAGGGCGGCAGCAGCCGTATGCCGCACACACCGGACGCTCGTTCACTCATGTCACCTGACCCAATGATGCGACCGGGCATAGAGCGTGGCGACAGCGTGTTTCCGAATGAGTCCGCGTCTCATCATGAGGATTCCCCAGACCATTCGGCAGTAGCCGGGGCTCAGCCGACGCCGTCAGAAGAGATACCGTTTCCTTTCAAATTTAAGGCACCCAGCGGCCGTGTTCATCGTCTACAGGTGGCTGCGGCTGCTGGTATGACTGAGCTCATTTCCAGCGTCGCCGAGAAACTAGGGAATGAGATCGAGGCCGTAGGTGGTGTACCAAGCCTTGAGGATGGCAAGCTTGGTGCCTCCGGCTTTGCTCTAAGCTATCTCGATAATGAGGGCGACACTGTTTCTATCACTACCGATCGGGACTTGCTTGATGCCATAAGCCTAGCACGACAGACGCATCGAGACAAGGTCGACCTGTTCGTTCACGACCCGTCACAGCCACCACTATCAGCAATGCTTGACCCACATCCAGGACTCGCCAAGCCACCGACTCCACCAGAGTCAACACTGAAGCACCGCAGGAGGTACGAGGAGGATGAAGAGGCGGAGGAATCCCCCGAGAGGCCTGTTAGGGAAAAGAAACAGCCGTCAGCTTCCGTGAAGCAAGATGAGCAGATCATCGCCGGCGTGCCAAACGAGCTTCTTCTGCCTGGTGCTGTCGTCACCTTGGCGGTTGTTGTTATTGCTGTCTTTGCTTTGGGACGGGCGAGCAGTCGGTAGGCTACTCATTTGCGCCTGTCTCAACCACCTCACAGCGCTTTGCGTCTCCACGTTGGGATGACTTTCTTGTGACGGATCAAATACCAAATGTTGTGGTCGGTTTTCGTCTGCAGTGGTCTTTACTGTATTTTACTCAGCTTAAAGTGGCCATGGGCACTGGACTGTGAAATAGTTTCATAGAATTACAACGAATCTTAGCCTACCGAATCAAAACACGTGTTGTGCACTCAAACCATTCTTGACCTCTGGTGAGACGCGTTTGTTTTCGCTTGGTTGGCCGGCGATCCTCGAAGCTCGCGACACGAGGGTCCAGACATTCTTTCCAGGACCCCACCAAAAATTATATCCAGACCTTGAGAGATACAGGAACCGCCTTGCCTTGCATACAAAACACATCACTATCTCTCTGCATCGGTTGCGCAAAGGCTGCTGACACCGCGTTCACACCCAATAAGATAAGGACTCGAGAAAGGCTCCCTTGCAGCCACGACTATCTTCGTGCGCTTAGCTACAAGCTTCACGTCCACTACACAATCTTTTTACGCCAGCTCATCCGCTACCTACGATGTCTGTCCTACCTCCCGAGGTGCATTCAGCGCTCAACGAGCTTCTCATCGGCCTACAGGCAGCCGACAACGTTGCGCGGACACAGGCGGAGGAGCGACTAAACGCGGAATGGGTGCAAGGAAGGCCAGATGTACTATTGATGGGTCTGGTGGAGCAGATGATAGGAGCAGAGGATCCGACGGTCAGAGTCTGATGTCCCGATTACTGTTGAAACATCTGCTGACGTTTTTGTCCCTGCAGACTCGGTCGTTTGCAGCAGTGCTCTTCCGGCGGATAGCAACCAGGACGCGCAAAGACCCGGCCTCAGACCGCACGAAAGAGCTGTTCCTCACACTACCCCAGCCTCAGAGGGATGCGATACGTGGGAAGCTTTTACACTGCCCCGAAAGCGAGACCGCAGCGCATGTACGGAATAAGGTCTGCGATGCGGTTGCGGAAATTGCGAGGCAGTATACCGAAGACGGTAGGACACTCGGGCATGGTACACACAACCGATGAGATGATGCTGATGTGGCTACCGCAACAGGTGAACAATGGCCAGAACTGCTAGGAGTGCTATTTAACCTAAGCCAGTCGGCGGATGCGGGCAAACGAGAGAGCGCATTCCGGATATTCGCGACTACACCAGGCATCATAGAGAAGCAGCATGAAGATACCGTATTAGCCGCTTTCACTAAGGGTTTCAAGGATGACGATCTATCGGTATGTCTTATGATTGACCCTACAACGACCGGTCTAATCCTCGAATTAGGTGCGAATCGCGGCGATGGAAGCCTTTGCGTCCTTCTTCCGCTCTATAAACAAGAAAGCACAACAGAAATACTACCCTCTAATACCAGAGATACTTGGTGTCTTACCTCCGCTCAAGGATTCGGGAGACTCGGGACTTCTATCAAACGCCTTGGTTGCCTTGATCGAACTGGCTGAGGTAGCGCCGAAGATGTTCAAGCCTTTATTTAATAGCCTTGTCACTTTCAGCATCACGGTCATCCAGGATAAGGAGCTGGACGATCAGGCGCGACAGAACGCGCTTGAGCTCATGGCTACTTTTGCCGACCACAGCCCCCAAATGTGTAGGAAAGACCCTTCCTATACTTCCGAGATGGTCACACAATGCCTGTCACTTATGACGGATGTCGGTATCGACGACGACGATGCCGAAGAGTGGAACACATCAGAAGATGTAAGCACACAATCTGCAGTTCGATATCAAAGCGAGCGCTAACGACTTCGTAGCTCGACATCGACGAAAGTGACATGAACCACGTCGCAGGAGAGCAGTGCATGGACAGATTAGCCAACAAGCTTGGCGGACAGGCAATCCTACCACCTACATTCAACTGGCTACCGCGTATGATGACTTCCTCTGCCTGGCGCGACCGGCATGCTGCGCTCATGGCCATATCTGCCATATCAGAAGGCTGCCGAGACCTCATGGTCGGAGAACTCGATAAAGTCTTGGACCTGGTCATCCCCGCTTTAAGAGACCCGCATCCACGGGTACGGTGGGCCGGCTGCAACGCTCTCGGGCAGATGAGCACGGACTTTGCAGGAACGATGCAAGAGAAATACCATCAGATCGTGCTTCCGAACATCATCCCTGTTCTCGAATCGCCGGAGCCTCGAGTGCAGGCACACGCCGCAGCAGCGCTCGTCAATTTCTGCGAAGAGGCGGAGAAAGCAGTCCTCGAACCGTACCTTGACAACCTTCTGACCCACTTGCTAGTGCTTCTGCAGAGTCCAAAGCGTTTTGTTCAGGAGCAGGCGCTGTCTACTATTGCCACTGTGGCCGACTCCGCCGAAGCCGCCTTCACCCGCTACTACGACACTCTCATGCCTCTGCTTTTCAACGTGCTGAGGGAGGAGCAGTCGAAGGAGTTCAGACTGCTCAGAGCGAAAGCGATGGAATGTGCTACTCTGATCGCTCTAGCAGTTGGCAAAGAGCGCATGGGTCAAGACGCGCTGACGCTTGTTCAGCTCCTCGGATCAATTCAACAGAGTATCGTAGATGCAGACGATCCTCAAGCATCATACCTCTTGCATTGTTGGGGACGAATGTGCCGTGTGCTCGGCCAAGACTTCATACCGTACCTAACTGCAGTTATCCCGCCGCTGATGGAAATCGCGGGTGCAAAAGCAGACATTCAGCTTTTGGATGACGAGGAGCAAGTTGCGTCTGTTGAGCAAGAGGAGGGCTGGGAGCTTGTTCCCCTCAAGGGCAAGTATATCGGCATCAAGACAAGCACGCTGGATGACAAGCACATGGCCATTGAACTCATCGTCATCTACGCCCAGGTGCTCGAGGCCGCTTTCGAGCCTTATGTCAACGAGATCATGGACAAGATCGCTCTTCCGGGCTTGGCATTCTTCTTCCACGATCCCGTGCGAGTAGCATCCGCCAAGTGCGTGCCGCAGCTCCTGAACTCGTACAAGAAGGCACACGGCACACAGTCTCCGCAGTTTGCACAGCTCTGGGAGCGCACGATCGAGAAGGTCCTCGAGGTCCTCAGCACAGAGCCCGCCATCGACACGCTCGCAGACATGTATCAATGCTTCTACGAGTGTGTCGAAGTCGTCGGCAAGAACTCCCTCACAGCAGCACACATGTCCACCTTCATCGAATCCGCGCGAACAGTGCTCGAAGATTACCATGAGCGCGTCAAGACCCGTCTAGAAGAGCAACAAGAGACCGAAGACGGCGAGGAAGCGTCCGAAGAGATGCTCTTCGCTATCGAAGACGACCAGGCCCTACTTTCAGACATGAACAAGGCTTTCCATACCATCTTCAAGAACATGGGCCCCGCATTCCTGCCGCACTGGGAGCGCCTCCTCAACTACTACGATATGGCTATCGTGAACCAGGACCCGACGCAGCGCCAGTGGGCCATCTGCATCTACGACGACGTCCTCGAGTTCTGTGGTCCGCAGAGCTGGAACTATAGCTCGCACATCATCGAGCCGCTCGTCGCGGGCATGCGCGATGATGTCCCGGCCAACCGGCAGGCGGCTGTATACGGCGTCGGCGTCGCCGCTCACAAGGGCGGCGAAGCGTGGTCGGAGTTTGTGAGCGCAAGTCTGCCGACGCTGTTCCAGGTCACGCAGCGGCCGAATGCCCGAGAGGACGACGATGTGTTCGCGACGGAGAATGCGTGTGCGAGCATCGCGAAGATCCTGCACTACAACTCGAGCAAGATCCAGAACGTGCAGGAGGTCGTTAACGCATGGGTGGATACGCTGCCTGTTGTCAATGATGAGGAGGCGGCGCCGTATGCGTACTCGTTCCTTGCGCAGCTGATTGATCAGTAAGTCTCCCGTTCTCAAAGTGTGTTGTTTCGTGCAGCAGCGGGCTGATCCTCCGACAGACAAAATCCAGCTGTCATGTCTCAAGCAGCGAAATGCTTTACCTTCATCGTGCAAGCGCTCGACGCAGAGACATTGCAGGGCCAGACGGCGAGTCGCATCGTCGGCGCAGCGAAGCAGCTCGCCACCCAGACGGGGCTGGATGTCAACCAGCTGTTGGCAACAATGTCGCCGGAGACGCAGCACACAGTACGGGCCTTCTTTGGGTGAATGCAGGTTGATGGGAATGATTGCAACGATCGGGTGGGATGGTTTGCATGTTTTGAGACATGGCCTTGGCGTAACGATATCCGATATGTTTTCTTCACCCTGAGGAGATGAGTGTTTGGCTACGGTGTCTTGCTGAGCAGGGTTTGCCTAGATAGAGGTAGGCTTTCCTAGTAGACAGCTTCTGTGCGAATGCATGAAAATCATAGCAGGACTACTATTCTAGCATCATTGCCGATTGCGGACTGTTGAGCTCTCGTACATGAATCCGGTTCCGGCGTCTGTCTGTCTGAACTTACAGCAGCTAGCAAACCACGCGCCATGACCTAGACAGGCCACGATATATGGTTCAAGGATCAAGCATAGCTGAATAAGCGTAACAAAAGACCGCCACTGGAGACGGCTGATGAACCTGCGATGAATTTCCGCGCCGTAACACGCTTGTTGCAAGAAAATTGGCTTTAAAGCCAACGCACCTGAAATCGATGGAGGAAACTGGGCGAGGCAACGCAGCAGCTTGCGGTCGGCACCGAAGAATCGTGGTCTTAGCCGAATGCGGTAAATGGTACGTTGCCTTGAATGGGGCCGCAACGAGGACGCCGATGCAAGGTTCAAGGAGGAGTCTGCGAGTTTTAGCCTACGAAATACTTCTGTGAAGAATTGATAGGCGCTGAAAACGGGGTGTGGTTGGTTCTTGCACCGGTTTGTAGGGCTAGAACAGTTCTTCCCTGGTGCGCCGGGGCTTTGAAGAGAATTGATGCTTTGGGTAGAGGCTCACTCTGCTGGGTAGGGACTGCTACTTTGCGCAGACTGGAACTAAGCGTCGAGTAGCTGGTCTCTCTGTTGGCATCGTCCAGGCGTCCAGATTCTCACCATGAGCCATCTTTGCACCAGAGCATTGCGAAGCGAGAGATTGCGGTATTGAGGTCGGGTAGAGCGGTTGGAGCTTTAGGAGTATATCCGTATGGCGGCAGAGCGAGGTGGCTCAGACAATAGTGATTGTCTGCTTCTCCCCTCTGCGAAACCAGTTCAGAGAACCTGAGGTGCCCCGGAAAGAGCCAATCCTATGATAGCACCCATCTGCTCTCTGAGCAAGAATCAACCCTATAGGGTTCGTCATATGATCTTGTGAAGTACCACTAGCAGCCAAC